>NC_046155.1:47316122-47616122 GCF_011064425.1 Rattus rattus
GCTTGTCTGCTGTCGTAAGGACAAAGATGGGAAAGAGAAGTTAGGTTGGTGGGTAACAGGGCTTGCATGAGCATCTGACTCTCAGAACAGAGCATTGTCAAAACCAAGTGAGCTTTTCCTGCATGTGTTTGTGGGTGCATGTGTGTACATGTGTGGATGCGGTCTACATACATTGTGTGTGTGTGTGTGTGTGTGTGTGTGTGTGTGTGTGCATATGTAGGCCAAAAATGGTCATCAGCTACCTTCCTTGATGGCTCCCCACCTTAAATACTGAGGCAGAGTCTCTTGCTTGAACCGGAGCTTGCTGGCTCAGCTGGCCCAGCCAGCCAGCATGTGCCACCGAGGCCTGTTTCTGACTACCACAAGCTGGGATTACAGGAGGCTGTCATTTCTGAAGTGTTCACAGGGAAACACCTACAGCAGAGGCATTACTGAGTCTGTGCAAAGATCACTTCCCTGTGGTGCACTGGCTTTTACCATAATGAAAGACCCATGTTTCTCCAAGCACAGGCTGGACCACAACCAGGTATCAGGTCCGGTATCAGCTCAGTGAGGGCTGACCAAGACCTTCGGTCGGTGGCTGTATCTGGCCTCGTTCTAGAGGAACAGGTTAGGTCCTGGTTACACAGCCCGCTGGGGGTTTTATTACACACTCGCTTTTTGTTTTCAGAGACCTGGTCTCTTACGGGTCTGGTGGGTATGTAATGCCTTTTTAGTTCTAGAAATTCTAATAGAAATTGATACGTACGTACACGCCTTTGCCATACAGATTATGTGGTGCTGTATGTTTTGTGGCCTTTTAGACAAGACTTTATATTGTTACTTTTCTGGCAGAGGACTTGTAATTGCAACTTGTAATATTATATGGCCTGGTACTTGCTTAGTATCATGCCTTATGTCATTGGTGTTAAGTACTTTATAATTGAGACTTTGAATTTGTAGGAGAGCAGGGCTGGGATTTCCCTACCTTCTGAGATGCAAAGGAAAAAAAATCCAGCATTATTATTACTTAGGTCTTTACAATTTTTTTTGCATTATTTTATGCAAAATGTATTGTGGATTATTCAGAGGCAATGACATACTGAAAACTATGTCATGGGTGTTTGCCAGCTAGCACCCAGACGTCTTCCTTCTGTGGTAGCCTTGGACACCCACGGAGAAACATTCACCCTCATTATTTCCAGGGCTCAGAAGGAAAGGAATGTGGCCCCTCTTTCAGGGCTGAGCTTCCGGGGAGCATTAACTGTCCTCTTACTCACGGGGATTGCTCCCTTAGGAGGTACGCTGAGGCCTCTGGCTCCCTTCTCTGGTGCCGTGATGTGAGCTTGGCACCGGGGCAGGCGGGTAAATCCCACCTCTGTGTGGGAGCCAGCGCAGTAGGGAGGGTTGCCAAAGAGCACTGGATGTGAACGCTGAAAGGCGAGCAGAGTTAGGATGGGCATTTTGTGCTTGGATTTATCGGGCACACTTACGTGAGTCCTCAGGAAAATCCTGCCCGTACAAGTGCCATCTTCTATCGAAAAAATAGAAACTTCCCCCGAACTCGTGAGCGTCTGCGGGAGGAAGATAGGTCCACTGAATAAACGGTCGGGCTCTACCCTGGGAGCACATGCTGACCGGCTAGCATGCTCACCTGAGGGTCAGTTAATCGTTTATAAATTCAACATTGACTCTTATTTTCTGAAGAAAAGGAAATCACCCTTTTCTTTATCCTCTCGTTCTCTGCCGCTCCCCCCCCCCGCACCAAAACAAGGTTTCACGGAGAAGGCACCCCACCCCCACCCAAACAAGGTTTCACAGAGAAGGCACCCCACCCCCACCCAAACAAGGTTTCACAGAGAAGGCAGGCCCGGGTGAACTCCCAGTCGCAGCCTCCCTTGCGAAGGGAGGATTACACTGTGGTAGGATTAATTGTCCCTGGATTACAGGCACAAATGATCATACCTGGGCTCCTTCGGAGTTTCTTGTTTTTTTTTGTTTTTGTTTTTTTTTTGTTTTTGTTTTAAACAATTATCTTTAGCACTCAGGAGGCAGAAGATGAGTGCCACTGTGAGTTCGAAGCCAGCCTGGTCTATATGGTGAGTTCCCTGCCAGGCAGGGCTACAAAGTATAGACATATTTAGTGGGTAAGGGCACTTGCTACCAAGCCTGATGACCCGAATTTGATCCAGGACCCACATGGTAGATAAAGAGAGCCAAGTCCTCCAAATGAACACCTCTCTCTCTCTCTCTCTCTCTCTCTCTCTCTCTCTCTCTCTTACACACACACACACACACACACACACACACACACACACACACACACACACACACACTAATAAACACTCCCCCACAGTCACACTTCAAAGAAAAAGGCCCCAGAAACTCAATGGGATTATCGCCCAATGATTACGATGAATCTGCGAACAGGAAATTATATATTGCTATTTTAAAATCACTTTACTTTTAGAACATTTTTAGGACTAGAGAGGTTTTGAGCAGAAAGTACAATAGATGCCCCCCCCCGGTCCCCCGCGCCTCCACCTCCCACATTTCTCCACTGTTAGCAGCTTGCATCAGACCTAGGGCATGGGCTACAGCATCTAAGTCCACACTGATACAACGACTGCCTGACGTCTATACATCGGGGCTCCTTCAATCTTTGGGTTGCCCGTTCTGAGAGTTTTGATCTGTTTGACCGGGCCCCATGGCTTTGCCCATTCCAGAATATCCTGTTAGATTCACGCGGCGTGTAGGCTTTCCCACACCACTTAGCGCTATGCATTCGCGATCCGTCCAAGCCTCGCGGTGGCCTGACAGCTTTGTTCCATTACCCAGCAAGGGCGCGCAGAGCGGCCGTGCCACAGTCTCTGGTGCGTTCGCTGGTGGATGGGTGGGCACCTCAGTTGTTTCCCAAGTCTGGGCCATTAGGAACAATGCTGCTGTAAACATTTACGTGCGGCTCACTTGGGTGGCGTTATGTTTTCAGCCCATTTGGATAAATGCTACGGAGCATAACCGCCGGAGCATATGGTGCCTGTTTAGTTTTAAGAGAAGCTGACAAGCCATCTTCCAAATTGGCTGCACCTCCGTTCAACAAACGAGCGCTTCGCGCCTCGGCTGCTCTCCGGCAGCCTCTGTGGTTGCCAGCACTTCAGATTTGAGACCTTCTAATAGGCGGTGGCATCTCGTTGCCACGATTTCCAAAGGGCGGATGTTTACAGCACCTTTTCATAGACTTATTTTCCGTCCCTATGCCTTCTTTGTGTGGCGTCTATCCATCCTACCCCCTTCTTATTTCTGAACGAGATTGTTCACTTTTTAATTGTCGAATCCCACATACTTTCTGCAGATCTGAGTCCCCTGTCCTCTGTCAGCTACCCCTGCTGCGGACGCGTCTGTTCCTTCAGTCTGTGGTTTGCCTTTTCCGTCTCTTAGCAGAGAATGTACCAGGGCTTTCTACTCTGGAGGTTTTTCCACAGAGTAGAGGTTCCAGTCAAATCCAACCCGCTGATTATCCCTCTGCAGGTTATACTCGGTACTGTGGCTAAAGAGTTTGCCATCGAGCACAAGGTAACTTGGATTTTACCGCCATCTTTTAATAACTTTATGGTTTTGTTTTTACATTTGTCTACAATTTTGATTTTTTTGGAATGTATACGATTTGCATCTAGGTTCAAAATATTTGACTTACGTGTGTGTGTGTGTGTGTGCGCGCGTGTGTGCGTGCGCGCACGCGCGCTTGTGTGTGTGTAAGTTCCTCGAGTGCAGGAATTAATTGTTTCAGCACCATTTGATGAAAAGAAGATACTACTTTAACAGAAATGTCTTCGCTACTTTTCACATGTAAGTTTGCTTTGTTAGGCATGGCAGGAGCCCTTACCTAGAATCTCAACATTTTGGGACATAGAAGAATGAAGTCTGTAAGTCCAAGGCCAGTCTGGGCAACTCAGCAAGACTCTTTCTCAAAAGAAAGTTTAAAATCCAAAATGATCATTTGATTATCTTCGTGTGGGTTTCTCTATGGCTCTGTTTTCTACCACATTTAGATATTATTTTATTCTTTTGCCAACACCAGTCTTTATCATTCTAACATCGGCTCCGACTATATTTATTTCTCAGTACCTCCAGATGCCTCCTTCAACAGGATATTGAATGTTTTTGTGTTGCCATGCAAATTTTATAGTCAATTTTTTTTTTTTTTTTGCAAAATAACACTGATATTTTGGCTAGACTTAGACTAAGCCTGTAGCTCAGCTTCGGAAAAGGCGACTTTTTTTTTTTTTTTTTTTTTTTTTTAGTTTTTTTTCCCATTTTTATTAAATTGGGTGTTTCCTTTTTACATTTCAAATGTTAATTCCCTTTCCCGGTTTCCTGTCCATCAGCCCCCTAACCCCTCCCCCTCCTCTTCTATATGGGTGTTCCCCTCCCCATCCTCCTACCATTACCGCCCTCCCACCAACAATCCCGTTCACTGGGGGTCCAGCCTTGGCAGGACCAAGGTCTTCCCCTTTCACTGGTGCTCTTACTAGGCTATTCATTGCTACCTATGCAGTTGGAGCCCAGGGTCAGTCCATGTATAGTCTTTAGGTAGTGGCTTAGTCCCTGGAAGCTCTGGTTGCTTGACATTGTTGTTCATATGGGGTCTGGAGCCCCTTCAGCTCTTCCAGTCCTTTCTCTGATTCCTTCAACGGGGGTCCTGTTCTTAGTTCAGTGGTTTTCTGCTGGCATTCACCTCTCTATTTGACATGCTTTGGCTGTGTCTCTCAGGAGAGATCTACATCCAGTTCCTATCAGCCTGCCCTTCTTAGCTTCATCCATCTTATCCAGTTTTGGTGGCTGTATTGTATATATATATGGGCCATATGTGGGGCAGTCTCTGAATGGCTGTTTCTTCAGTCTCTGCTCTAAACTTTGCCGCCCTATCTCCTCCTATGGATATTTTTAAATATCCATAAATAAGGAGTGAAGCATCCCCATTTTGGTCATCCTTCTTGAGTTTCATGTGTTCCGTGCATTGCATCTTGGGTAATTTGAGCATTTGGGCTAATATCCACTTATCAATGAGTGCATACCATGTGTGTTTTTCTGGGATTGGGTTACCTCATTCAGGATATTTTCTAGTTCAATCCATTTCGTGAAGTCATTGTTTTTGACAGCTGAGTAGTACTCCATTGTGTAGATGTACATTTTCTGTATCCATTCAAGAGGTGACATCTTAACAAAGTTGCCACTTGTTCTCTGTGTCAGGGTGACAGCTTGCCACAGATTAAGATAATCATCTTAACCCTGCGGTTCCCTTTCCCATTGGATGTTGATGCTGGTCTTGGCGGTCATGAAGGAGGAAGAGTGTACTGAAGGTGGGCTCAGAGCTACAGAGCATGGGGCCAGAGTCAAGCATGCCTGGGCTCCTCGTGAAATGGGATTACTTAAGAATTAAAAATGCCTCAGGGAAATTGTAACATTGCTGACTAAGTTCTTAGGTTTCTTTCATTTTTTTAGGGGCCATGCAACAAAGGAAGGGGCCATCATCTATGATTTGGTCTACATTTGGTTGGAAAAAATGCAGTAAAAGAACCCGTCCTGGAAGTAAGCAGAAGTTTTTGGCTAATGTTTAGCCAGGCAGCCTTAAATACCAGCACTTGGAGGCAGAGGCAGGCTGATATCAGAGTTCAAGGCCAGCCTGGACTATAGATAGAAACCTCATCTTGAAAGAAAAGTGAAATATTTTGTGATTTAACATGTAATTGGGTCAATAACAACTTTTTTTGGGGGGGGAAAGAGATAAATGTTTTAGTTATTTCCCTAGATTTTATGGCTTTTCCCATAGAATGCCCACCTCTCTTTTGTTAGGAATATACCTAGCTCGTTTTATTGGCATGACCATAAGCAGTATTGCATTTTTAATTTTAATTGTAATTGCTCACTACTGGTAACGTAAGAAAACAATTCATCTTTTTGTGTTGTAACTGTTTCTCCTACACCTTTGCCATGGTCACGCAACTAAGGGTGTTTGCTCATTTGATTGTGATTTTTTTTTATGGTAATTTTTTAAAAAGATTTATTTATTTTATGTATGTAAGTACACTGTAGCTGTCTTCAGACACACCAGAAGAGGCATCAGATCTCATTACAGATGGTTGTGAGCCACCATGTGGTTGCTGGGATTTGAACTCAGGACCTTTGGAAGAGCAGTCAGTGCTCTTAACCACTGAGCCATCTCTCCAGCCCCCTTATGATGGCAATTTTGTCACCAGAGAACAGAGGCTGTTCATTTTTTTCCAGTCTGTATACCTTTTTACAAACAAACAAACAAACAAACACAAACCCCCCCAAAAAACAAAATAAAAACCAAAAACCAAAAACCAAAACAAAACAAGCAAACAAACAAAAACAACAAAGAAACAACAGCAAAACCTTAGAGCTCAGACTTCAGTGTGATATTGATTAGGAATTAGGCATTTTATAGATATCCTGTCTTTGGAGTATCTTTATAAACAGGTAACAGATGTTGTCAAATCGTAGTATGAGAGATTACATTAATTGACTGGTTAGTGTGGAATCAGTGTTTCAGGGTCGCATACCTGAAATAAATTGCCCTTGGTCGAGGTGTGTAATGTGGTGCTAGTGTTTAATGGAGGGTGCCGTGTCTTCATCAGGGGAGATACCGATTTGTGGTTTCCTTTTCTTGTGTTTTGTGTAGCTTGGGTGGGGAAAAGCATCAGAGAAGGAGCTGGGAAGGAATCCTTCTGCTTCTAACTTTAAAATGGTATCGTGGAAAATCAGTGTTACTTTTTTTCCTTAAATGTCTAGTAGAATTCACCAGATAAGCCATCCGGGCCTGGAACTCCCATTTTTGGAGTGTTATTATGAGTCCAACTTCTTTGACATAGGCCTTTCAGAAGATCACTTTCCTTGAAGGTGGTTTTGAGGTTGGTCTAAAGATACCCAATTGTGTATGGATAGAGATTTAAACCTTGAAATACAACCACTGGAATCCTACCGTGTCCCACCTGTATACCGTCTCTTACCAGGAAGTATTTGTTCCCAGGCGTGATAAAGCTGATGGCCTGGACTTTCCCGTCACAGGCCTCTAGGACTTTATCGAGAACCGGCTCCGTGCCAAACGTGTAGATATAAACAGACCCCTAAAAAGGCCACAGAAGAAAGAAAACATGATTAGTGCACCTGTCATTGAGTCAACAAATACTTGTTTAATGGCCATGGTGTGCAACACACTGGGACCAGGCGAAGGGAGACCACAGACTTAAAGAAGGTCCCAGAGGAACTTAAAATATAGAAATCTTATCTATTAATTTAAATGGGCGCAAGTCTTAACAAATCAGCAGGTACAGCAAGAGACAAATGTGTGGGAGGAAGACCAGGGACGGGATACGGAACCTAAGCTGTGAAGGGTCACTGACAGCACAGCCAGTGTTTTGGGCTTTTACTCAGAATGAGAAGCCACCTTGGGCTCTGAATGGTTGAGATAAAAGTTCAGTTTGCTTCTGGCCACTATGCCAAAATTACATTGTTCATTCCATCATGCATGTAGAGAAGTCTATGAAAATGTCCTGCTAATACCATATCTCTCTTCTTCCTAGCCATTCCACCATGAATGTAATCTATCTATATCTATATCTATCTACATCTATATCTATATCTATATCTATGTGTCTATAACTATCTATATCTACATCTATCTATATCTACATCTATCTCTATCTATCTCTATATCTATCTATATCTATATCTATCTATATCTATATATCTATCTCTATCTCTATTTATATATATCTATCTATATCTATCTCTATATCTATCTCTATCTATACCTATCTATATCTATATTTATCTATATCTATATATTTATATCTCTATCTATCTCTATCTATACCTATCTATATCTATATTTATCTATATCTATATATTTATATCTCTATCTCTATCTATACCTATCTCTATCTATATTTATCTATATCTATATATTTATATTTCTATCTATCTCTATCTATATCTATCTATATCTATATTTATCTATATCTATATATTTATATCTCTATCTATACCTATCTATATCTATATTTATCTATATCTATCTATATCTATATCAATCTATATCTATCTATATCTATATTTATCTAGATCTATGTATCTATCTCTATCTCTATATTTATCTATATCTATCTATATCTATATCAATCTATATCTATCTATATCTACCTGTGTCTATGTCGTTAGGCGTCTGTGTGTTTTACATGTTCACACATCCTGGTAAATTTCAGATTCTGTCATCTGAAAACGAGGGATTTTATTTCTGTGTGATCTTCACCATGAGGATGTATTCATACAATGTCAACAGAGCACCACTAGATTCCTTCCCATTAGTGCCTGAATAATACACACGGTCACCCATTTGCTGTCATCTCACTGGACCTTGAGGCTTCAGATGGGCTGTCACAGAGAATGGTTTGCTTCTTTGATATATATCACACACACACACACACACATACACACACACACACACACACACACACACACACACACACACACACACACACACACACACACACCTTCTAGTTGGTATCTTTCCCCCTGGGCCCTCCTGAAGTACATTTTTAAAGAGTTTTCTCTAGTAACAGCCTGCGGCTGGTATACCTCAGTGTTGGAGTGTTTGAACATGTGTTTGGAGTATTTGTTTCTTCTTGATTCTTGTAACTTTTTAAAGAGACTCTGTTTTTCAAAGGGTCTCTCTTGGGAACTATAAGTGTGGGTGTCATGCGGCTCCCCCTGGGACTTATTCTGTCTCTGTGAACTCTATTTAATCAGTTCTGTGAGTTAGTATCTTCTGAAGCCTTACCTCTGCCCACCTCATCCTCTCTAGGACTTCAGTCAGACATGCTAGGTTTTTTTCAGTGTGTAATTCACACCTCTTATCTTCTGCAATTCCATTCAGTCTGGTTTCCTTGGCAACATTCCCAATAACCTCTTCCTTTATCTTCCGTGTCAAGTGTGTCCATTTAACTTTTAAACTTTTTTTTAAATGGGTGCTTTGCCTGCATCTGTGTGTGTGCACTTCTTGAGTGGCTGGGGCCGTTTTTATTTCATGTGCATGAATGTTTTGCCTACATGTGTGTCCATGTGCCATATGCATGCCTAATGCTCGTGGAGGCCAGAAGAGAGATCTGACGACCTGGGATTGGGGTGACAGATGGTTGTGTGGGTGTCAGCCATCCAACACGAGCCTTCTGGAAGAGCAAAATGTGCTCTTAACGATGAACCACCTCACCAGCCCTCACGTATGTTCATGTAGTGTTTCTCTGTGTGTGTGTGTGTGTGTGTGTGTGTGTGTGTGTGTGTGTGTTTTAGTAGTTTTGTTTGGCTGTTTTCTTTTTCTATTAGGATTCTTTCAAGAAAATAGTTTCTTCTTTGCAACAGATATATTTAATTTTCCCACTTATTTATAAAACAAAGTACCATTGTTCCAACTTCTGGTAATTACCAGAAACTTAAGTCTCCCCATAGATAAAACCAAAATATTTGACTTTATTTGCAATCTGTCCAATGTTCTTGCCTAACAATAAAATGACTGCTAATCTTGACAATTGGGAGTCATTTTTATTAATCAGGGGTCTTTCTAACTATATAACTCAGAGAGTCACTCATTCAACTATACATTGATTCTTCAACCTTCTTTTCATACAGAACTCATATCTGGGTGGGCTGACTGGAACGAAACTACACAGGTAGATATCTGATTGGCCGGGCCAATCAGAGCTCAGACTTCTTCTGACCAGACTGGCTGACACAAGTAGATGGGTGACTGAGTTAATCCACCACATCTATTTCAGAACAGTTTTCTTATAGCTGGAAACTTTCTTCCAAAGTTACCAATAGGACAGAAATTAAATACCAGAGGGGGAAAGTTTGCAAGGAAAGAGAGGCAGCAAAGGGGAAACAGAGCCAAGAGACTTGAAAGGCAAGCCCCTGGGGGCGGGGCATGGAGGACCCTGCATTCAAATTCCCTCTCTCTGTGTAGGTGTGCGTACATAGTTAAGCATGGATTTTTAATTCAGGCCTTGGTTCACAGAATGTTCCATGTGCAATAGGGGGGGGGCACTGATGGGCGGAGAGTCATTACGCACACACACCCCTTTCCTTATTCCCACCATGCACTGCCAGTCTGAAGATTGTGCATCAAGAAGTCACTCTCTGATGTACCTTGTCTGTTTGAATCAGCAACATTTTGTAACTAGGGGAGAACGCCAAATGTGCCACTGGCCCATCAAACTCAAGGAAGGGCTTCACTTCGTACTTTGTATCTTTGATGATGAACGAGTATATCACACCGTCCTGCAGACCGAACACAGCGAGACAGACACAAAGTCAGTGTTTGCCCAAGCATAGACTGCGTTTCACATTGGGCAAGTGAAGGCTCGTGGACGGCTGCCTGTCCCTGTGGGAGAGCTTCCTATGTAGAATGCACCGTTACCTTTAACCATGCACTTCCTAATGCAGGAAACAGGACAAAGGAGGCAGAGGTTGTAGGGCGTGGTGAGTGCTAACTGTCCTCCTTTAAAAGGGCATAGTCCTAGGTGTTTTCAAATCACTACGGTGCACCTATGTGACATCAAAGTAGAGTCATGCTTTTTATTCACGTCATGTTCTCTTCTCCAACCCCAATACAATGCTCAAACACGGCAGGTGTTCAATAAAAATGGGCTGGACAACTGGAGGCCAATAAATAGACTTTACCGAATGAGTCTCAAGAGGAATGTGAACTGTTTCTGGCTCGGGGGTTGGGGGTGGGGGGGATGGAGAGATGGCTCAGTGGTTAAGAGCACTGACTGCTCTTCCAGAGGTCCTGAGTTCGAATCCCAGCAAACACATGGTGGCTCACAACCATCTGTAATGAGATCTGATGCCCTCTTCTGGTGTGTCTGAAAACAGCTATAGTGAACTTATATATAATAAATAAATAAATCTTTAAAAAAAAGAGGCTTGGGGTCTGGGGGTGGGGTGGGGGAGGTAGCTATCATTTGCTACATGGAACCCCATTGTCACTAAGCTGGACATTTAAGAGATGCGACTTCATATGACAAGGTGCTTTCCCCATTTCCCCAAGATGATGACCATTCTCCATCCCTCACCAGCACAGGTAAGAATCTTAAAGGTCACAAACGCAGACTAGATGTAGGAAGTGGAGGGGAGGGTTCTCTTAAAAACTCCAGGAAGGAGAATCTAAGTGGAGGGTAAGCGTAGACGCTCACGGTGGCTTCTGCTTGGTGGAACCACATTTGTCCAAATGGTGGAATCTTTCACCCTGATGTCACTGCCTCACAGGCCTGAGGGAGACCACTGGCAGTGAGACTGACAGACAAAGCTGACAGCGGACTAGGGGCAGCTTCACCTAGACCTGAGATTTCTGTGTAATGATGTCACCAATCTCAACCACATGGAGACACGTGGTCTGCCCCCATCTAAAACTTCCTGGAAATGCATGTTCTATAAGACAATAAAAGCATATTCCATGGAGTGCAACGTCCCAGGTTCGCTTTCCGGTGACTGCCAGGAGATGAGGCACTTTCACCGATGTGAGGAGCACGTCAGATTTCCACCGGACAAAGTTGTGAGGGTCAATAATGATACACTCTGCATGGTGCCAGGTACAGCCTGTGGAAACCCCATCTGCTCAAGCAAACCGGAGATGGAAGATGCTGAGTTTCATTATCAGCTGTAACAGACCAAAGACCCAGGTCACTTCTGACACAGGGCTGGGCTGCAGGTAATTGTGAGTTTTCCCCCTGGGTGGGAGGGACAGCAGCAAGTTTCTAAAGCCCACTTTTGTCCATTTGCAACAACAGAGACGTAATCGTTCATCACCTGTTTTCTTCCTTTTTGTTTTTTTTTTGTTTGTTTGTTTTTTTTTTGCACATAATGGAAAGTTTCCCTAGGAACATTCAACAAGGAAACCATTTTAATTGCTAGTCTGAAAGAACCCAACATAAGCAGCAGCAGAGGGGGACTGCTTTTTTTTTTTTTCTGAAGTGAGGAATTCTGAGAAATAAAATACATTACAATTCCAGAAGTGAGTATGCCGTCCTTTTGGTACACCAGCGTGAGCGGATTGATAAGCTGGGCTCCATCTGTGGGAAAACAAGAGAAAGTAGACGACAGCATCGAAAGGGCAGCAACTCTCGCTGCAGCAACAGCTGCTTTTATGGTTACAGAAGTTGGACTGAGCACGGGGACCCCAATGGAGGAGTCAGAGGAAGGACTGAAGGAGCTGAAGGGGTTTGCGACCCCACAGGAAGAACAACAACATCAACCAACCAGAGCTCGCAGGGACTGAACCACCAACCAAAGAGGGACCCATGGCTCCAGCCGCTTATGTAGCAGAGGATGGCCTTGTTGGGCGGAGCCCTTGGTCCTGTGAAGGCTCGATGCCCCCCCCCTCCGCCGTGTAGGGGAATGCCAGGGCGGTGAGGTGGGAGTGGGTGGGTGGGGAGCGCTCTCATGGAAGCAGGGGGAGGGGGATAGGGGGTTTATAGTCGGGGAAAACAGGAAAAGGGATGACATTTAAAATGTAAATAAAATATCCAGAAAAGAATGGACTCCTGTTAGAGATCTTTACAGAAACCGGTGAGAGACTGAAAAAGCCGGTGTCAGAGACCCACGCAGTCAAACCTGTACTACCACGGGGCTGTGTACTTAAGATGTATGCACATTATAAATTTATAAATTCATAGTCTATGTCAAATGGTACATACATCGAAATAAAGCACATAGGAAACCTTTCTGCAAGAACATCTGCTATTTATAAGACTTTTGTCTTTGGGGAGGAAATAACATAACCACGTGACCGGTTTGTGTAGGAAAGTACAAATGTGGTAACTATGCGGGCTCAGACGGCATCCGGCAAAATGTTCGTCCACTGCACAGAACAATGTGATGTTGGCGGCTGGGAAATCTGTGCTTTCCTTATGTCGCTGTCCCCACTGCTATATATCTGCCACTGGAGTCTTCAGAGTCCAGGCCTGGGAGAGGGGCTGCTGACACCTCGTTTTGAAGACCTCCCTTCCCAACCCGTGGCTAAATTAATCTGCAAAGCACAATTCTGATCGATCTACAGTCCTACTTGGATCTCTTTATACTCTCAGACCCCTGGCTAAGACTATTTGTCAACATTTACTATCAACTGTCAACAATGACATTTACTAATGTCATTGTCCATAGAGGATGGAAATTGTGTGACATTGTACTTGTTAATGTATAGGTTACCTCTGTTGTCCCTTGGCTGGCTGGTCCCTTCCACAATATGCATTAGTCTTCAAAAAGTGTGTGTGTGTGTGTGTGTGTGTGTGTGTGTGTGTGTGTGTGTGTGTGTGTGATCCAGGCTGGTTTCAAACTCATAATCCACCTGCCTCAGCCTCCCGAGAGCTGTGACTACAGATTCTCGTGCCACCGCCCCCGATTGATAAATGCGTATTTAAAAGCATTTATAATACAATGCAAAAGAAGAGCCTGCCCGAAAGAAATGGTGAACGGTGCTTAAGACGTTCGAAGTGTGGTGGGTATCCTGAGGGTAATGCATTTGTTATCTAGTTCTTTCTGCAAGCCCTTGCAGAGGCCACGAGATTCTGTAGTGGGATTAAACAGAGTCAAATAATGAAGTGACCTCAGCTGATGACCAGGAGAGAAGAGAGGTTTGGGGCCATTGTGCTAACCCGGGGCGAGGCTCCAGCTGAGTTGTGGAGCACATGGTGTTCCAGCGTGGGCACCTAACGCATCTGAAGGTCGAGGTGGGACTGGGGAAGGGTCCGCACAGAAGTGGACAAGAAAGAAATGGACGCTCTTCACAACGGTAACCTTAAAAGGCAGTGAGAGAGCACAGGAACAATAAAAAGTTTTAACGAGTTCAGGTGGAGGTCTTGACGGAAGGAGCGGACAGAGGCTTGCTCTTGGAAAGCGTCCGGTAACAGTGCTTTAGATTCCCTGTAGAGAGAAAGAGCTGGAGGGCCAGTCATAACATGGAACGGTGTGTGGGAGAGCTTTGCCAAGGAAGTGAGAGTCGGAGATTGGGAGAGCGACTCTGCGAAAGATAAGGAAGCTGTGGAAAATTTGCAAGAGGGAGTGACGTGTGAGCCAGACCCTGGGTGTGATGGAGAGGAAGAGAGGCAAGAAAATGAGCAGGAGGCAGATCTATGAACCGCCAGGAATAGACACTGCTTGGCAAAGGCACGTCCTGGGGCTGATGGAAGTGACGTCACAGGCAGGAGGCGGGACCTTAGGAGAGCAGAGACCCTGAGTTGGATGTTAAGCATGAGCAATTTGACCGGTAGCCAGCTGCTTGCTTTGGATTAAATGTAGATTCACGTCAGAAAGGGTCAGGTTTGCTGCAAAAAAATCGTGTGAAAGGATGACCTGGAGGAGAGAGTTTAGTGTGCAGGTTTGAGAAGCTGGCCCTGGAGAAGCTCCCTCTTTAGATCCCATACTCAGGGGGGATGGGTTCCTGTGGTCCAAACCTTACGCCGGCCACGTCTGATGGAGCCAAGAATGGATACTAGATATATATAAGGTCCTCCTTGAAAGAAACGACACAGAAGGGGGGTTGTGGCATAGCACACGTAAAGAGGTAGCTGTCACAGAAAGGGGGCTAGAAGGGAATGGGACAGAAAGGACATGTCTAGCTGACTAAGCGGAACAGAGAAGGTTACCGGATCGGAGATCAGAACTTGGGAGTTCGAGGCCTCGTTCCCTGGACTCTGGTGTCAGCCCCACAGCTCACAAGAATCTGAGCTTGTGTGTTTAGAGATTATGGGTGGTGGGAGGGGAGGGTACAGTTTGTATGTGGACAACTTGCAGGTTTTCTCTGTCCACCCGTGGGGATTCTGGGGATCAAGCCCTGATTGCTGACAAGCACCCCAACTTGTCGAGACATTTTACAGAATGCGAGTGCTCTGTGTTGAGGAGGTACAGGTGTATCTCCTCGTGGTGTCCTGATGACCTTATGACATCAATATATAAAGTGGTATCTTTTGGTATCCTCACACTAGAAGCCAATTGACTCTTAGTAAACAGTGAGTAGCTACAATGTGTATCCATAGGACTTGGTAATACAGAATCGAACTTAAGGAGGCCCCCAGGATGTCTCTAAGGGGAAAATCAGGGATTCCAAAGCCACTATCTTGAAGGATATGCAAAGCGAACACTGCAGCTGTACTTGTGGACCCTGGGGCAGAGCAGTTTCTTACCCAGTACTGGAAACTCCTCCGTCTTCTGGAGCACAGTCACCTTCAAGGTTTCCGTGTTAATCATCAGAAGATGACCCTCCTCACACCCAACGTACAGGTCACTTGACGGAGTCCAGCAGTGCATAGTTGGGTGAAGCAGAGGATATATATCATCTTTCGGCTTCGGGAGAGAAGAATAGCATCCACGTGTTAAGACAGCAATCATGGTCAGGGGCCACAGGACACCCACCAAAAGAACCGTCACAAAGAAACCAGAGCGAGCGGCCAGCGGAAATGCATCATCAGTCTTTCATTTTCAACATCAGAGTCAGATCTCTTTCCCCTTTGCTCTATTCTTTTTTCACTGTTACCAAGGCTCTCCTGCTAATACATTCAGAGTTCTCTTGTCATGAGTTCTGATGAAAGGTTTGATTAATACCCTAGTAGCTATTTCTTAGTGGCCACTTTCGGCATCTCCAGTCCCCCTCTCAGGGAAGACTGTCTGTCATTAGCACCCTTGTCTCCCGGTCTTCTCACGAGGGTCACTTTTGAAGATTAGCTTGGGGCTTTGGCTGAGCTGGCTTTCAAGGGCGAAGAGGTTACCTTCGGCTGAGGTTGTGGTTCCTCTTACTTGGTCACGCCGTGTGCCTTCCATTCCATACAAGCAATCGGAACGCAAGTAGAAGTCGACTTTGGGCTCCAAAAACCAGCTTGGACCAAGTTTAAAGCAAGTTGTTGTTTTCAACAAAAGCCTAGGGGATGGGTCTCTCAGGTCCCGGCTTTCCTCTGCATGACCTCGAGAGTTGTAAGAACTATTCTTAGACTTGGGCCACAGAAACAGGCCATGATTTGTTCAGGCTGGCCTTAGATGGTGATATTGACTCTTCTCCCAGAGCCTTTACACTTGTGCTCAGCAAAGAAAGGCTGGCCCTTGTCAGCACAGTGCCCGCTCCAGAACCTCTTCCTAGCAAGCCTTGGACAGACCGAACACTCTCCTCCCTGAGGCTCAAGGTGGCTTTGACAACTGTGACAGAAATGCTGCCTACAGTGCTAGACCTTCAGTTCTGGATACTAGCATATGGCCTCCCCCACCCCTCTCCATCTCTCCCTTTTCCTCTCTTCCCCACTTTTCTCCCCCTCTTTCTCTCGTTCTCTCTTTCTTTTTCCTTCTTTTTGAGGTGTTGGGGCCTATTGCATGTTAAACAAGCACTCTGCTTCCATATGAAGTGTACTAGTGTGTGTGTTTATGAGTGCACACCTGTGTGCATACTTACAAGTACATATGTGCATGTACATAGATGTGCGTGATACACCAATGTGTGTTCATACATATATACGGATGTGTACACGTGCATGTGGATATGCACGTGTGTGGATGTGTGAGTGTACATGTATGTGCATGTGTGCACACGTGTGTGCTTGCAAGTACATATATGCGCATGTACATCTGTACATGTATACACTGATGTGTGTGCACACATGTATATGGATGTTCACATGTGTGGGTGGATGTGTGAGTGTGCATGTATGTGCATGTGTGCATACACATGTGTGTGTGTGTACCTATCTGTGTATTGTTGAGCTTCCTGTGGTTTCACATGGCTAAGATTTGTACCTTGTTTTCTTCTGGCATCCTTGCACCCACTGACATAAACTGTGTTAACAAAATAGGGGCCGATTTCCCAGCATGCTTAGATTCTTTTTTTTTTTTTAAGATTTATTTATTTCATGAAGAGGGCATCAGATCTCATTACAGATGGTTGTGAGCCATCATATGGTTGCTGGGAATTGAACTCAGGAACCTCTGGAAGAGCAGTCAGTGCTCTTAACCGCTGAGCCATTTCTCCAGCCCATGTTTAGATTCTTTAAGAGCTTTGTGTTCATGTTGCTGGGTGGTGGTGACGCAGGCCTTTAATCCCAGCACTCGGGAGGCAGAGGCAGGGGGATCCCTGAGCTTGAGGCCAGTCTGGTCTACAGATTGAGTTCTTGGACAGCTAGGGCTACACAGAGAAACCTTGTCTCCAAATATTAAAGGGAAAAAAATTTCTGCGTTCATGCCCTGCTTTTACTCGGGCACTCATTCCTCTAACCAACGTTCAGGGAGTATGGGGCCTTTTTCAGACACTGTTCTGAATGCCCATGTGATATTGAATGATAGAAAACTCCCTTTGCATGGGGTTTACCTACCAATGAGGGGGAGGGGGGAGAGAGAAATAGTTAAGTTGTGAAGTTGAATATGGAGGATGTTATGTGCGGAGAAGCATGTTGAAGAAAGGTGAAGTGGGAGCCGGTGCTGGCACTGGGTAGTGCCGTCAGCTGTGTGCACAGCGATCTTCCATTCTAAACGCCGTGCTATATGCCAGCCACCCTAATAAAGCCCAGTTGTCTGACAGCCGACGACACGTGGCCCTTCACTGATGGACGACCCTACCAGATTCTCAACTGACATAAGTTGCTGATGCTGCCTAGTCCAAGGGACGCCTATCAGCTCCTGGTTCTATGTCAGCCAGTGTGGCAGTCTGGTTTCTCCTCAGTGGGACAGTCACGAGGCGAGGAATTGGGGGGGCAGCAGAATCGGGAAGGAGAGAGGTGACGGCTGGGATGGGCGTGTGGATCACAGGAGTACTGGTTATGAAGCCACAGGCTCCTCCTGGCCCAGGGAGGAGAGTGGAAAGAGAAGTTAGCTGTTCAGGTAGACCCTGAAATGGTCAGTCAGAAGACGACGCAGTGCGACGGTATTTTAAAGGGGGAGGTGACTTTAACGGTATGGCTGACCTATTTTAGGTCTTCGTAGATGTGGACAGAAAAATCCGAAGAGTCACTACCCACCCACCAACTCCCAATTTAAACAAAAAGGCACCACCAACCAACCCAAGGGATTGGACTGTCACCGGTGAATGGCTTTTCTGCTGCACCAGCCTGAGACCTGACTCATCAGACAAAGAGACACACTCACCGAAGGACAATATTTACACCCTTGGGTGCTCCTCATGGCACCTGACAGACAGACCTACCTCACAAAAGGACTCTTTTGTCATAGTTAAGTGTACCTAACTTGTTTGTTTGTTTATAGGATCTCACTGTGTAGCCCAGGTTACCCTGGAACGTTTGATCCCCCTGCCCCTGTCTACCTAATGCTTGCATTTGGAAAATCTAAACAAACAAACAAACAAACAAAAAAACAGAATGTGAGGATTAAACTTAGAAAGTTTTCAGCTGTGGAAAGTTAAACTACAATTAGATTTTTTCTTTCTCATTTTTCTGTAGGTTTGATCTTGTGTTCCTGTCTTTAGCGATGCATTTGGTGTTATGTAAGAATAGACGTCGGGGAATCTGGGCCGTATGAGCAGATTTTCTCTTCCGAGTTTTAGAAGAGACGGGCGTGTTCGTGATTGTGTCTCAAAACATCTGCCCACTCGGCCTCCATTTCTAGGCCCCGGGGACCAAGCATCAAACGCTCTGATCGCCTCAAGCCCACCGAGGGGAAACTGGATCTAACCCGTACTGTGCTGAAGGCTGGAGCAGCACAAAGGTGCTGAGAAATGTTTGAGTTCACAAAGAGATTCTTATTTAGCAAATTTTGTTTAAAAGAAAAAAAAAAAACAGTGGACAAAACATAGAAACTGGACCCTTGAGCTTAAATTCATTATGTTGGATCCAGTTTCTGTCCAGATAACATCTGCTTTTGATTTTCCACACACAACAACTGGACAGTTTTCTAATTCCTCACATAACTTGCATAATGTGTATTGGGATTTTTAAAGACCTACAGCGTGCCATTCTGTCGGAACCTACTAAAAAGATAATGAGATTATTTAATGTCTGTAATCCTGTAAAAGTCCCCAGCTTAGAGACTGTCACGTACATCAAGCTGTCACTGATTTCTTTGCCATTCGTACGCAGGTCACAAGAAATGACCTTCCGGAGGCTCGAGAGCCCGCTGGCTGCTCTTGCAGAGGATCTGGGTTCAATTCCCAGCACCCACGTGGCAGCTCACAAGCGTCTGTAACTCCGGTTCTGGGGAATCTGATGCCCTCTTTGGGCCTCCATGTGCACGCCTCATGGCACACAGATATACGTGCAGACAAAACACTTAGGCTCATGAAATAAAATTCAACAGATTTAAGATAACGAAGAGGTGACATTCAAGATTAGGAATGAAATGGAGACATTTGGGAGAAGCTCTGCCTGTACTTCCACTCATTGGATGATCCCTAGTCAGTGCTTTATCTGTTTGCATGTGATATATATGTGTATATATATGTATGTGTGTGTGTATGTATATATATATATATATATATATATATATATATACACAAATTAAATTTCTAAGCTAAACTCCAAGTAGCATGTATGTGTATGACGTAGAGTCATAACACACATTACATTTCTGCTTTCAGAAAGTGGTGCAGGGAGCCCCAGGAAAGGAAGCTATGCAGTTTATACAAGAACCTTGTTTAACCCAGCAACCCCACTATGTGAGGCATTCTTTCCTCTCTGTGTGGTGTGTGCGTATGTCTGTGTGTGGGTGCAGGTGTATACTCTCAGCGACTGGAGGTCAACAGCAGGTGTCTTATTCTATTTCATCTTTACTTCTAGGTCAGGGCTCTCACTGAAGCTGGAGCTCCTCGCTGGACCCCCCTGCCCCCATGCTGGTCTGACAGTGGCACATGGCGGCACCCAGGGTCTTGCACTTCGGCTTCATCCACTGTCCAACTCCATGGCCACTACACAGAGGCATTTAAGTGACGTTTGAAATATGTCATAACATCTTCCAAAGGCAAAAGGCAGTTGCCTGGATTTTAAACGTTTTCTGTTAGGCCCATTATTGAGTGGGAAGTGTGAACTATTAGGACTCCTACGGATTTACTGGAGGGAGGGAGGGAAAGAGGGAGTGGAGGAGGAAAGGGCAGGGAGACCAATGGGAAGGGGGAGGGCAGGATTCCAGGCAAATAACTGGTTGAGCGTCTTGGTTTTTACTTTGCTGCCCCCTTGTGACTGAGAGGGGGTGCTGCGCTTTCCATGGCTAGAACCTGGGCTGAACAAGAACTAATCAGGCTTCCGTATGAACAGAAGTGAATTTCTGTGGTTCATTAAAGGACATACTGCGAGCACGGACCGTTTCTCTTGTCCACCGAAGACAATCTTGTCTTTCGTGGTGAGTTACTTCACGTGCTTTCACAGTGAGATAGCTTCATTTTCTGCAGTGCTCTTTCACTTGGCCAAATGCCCATGGCCTTTATCCATGGCTTGGTTCCACAGGACATCATCACAACAGGTCCCAGTGGTCCAGAGGACTGATGGTCCTCATCTTTGTTCATCCCAAATGATTTGCCCTGTGACTGCCTCCCTCCGTCTCCCTCCTGACCACCACTCTGAATCGTATTTACCATGTTGGCCACTCCAACCACAGGGCTCTGTTCTCAGTCCCTCAAACATGCCAAGCTATCTCACCCAGAGCCTCTGGACATGCTGTCCCCCGCACTTGAAACGTCCCTTCTTCTTCCTTCCTTCTTTCTTCCTTCCTTCCTTTCTTTCTTTCTTTCTTTCTTTCTTTCTTTCTTTCTTTCTTTCTCTCTTTCCCTCCTCCTCCTCCTCTTCCTCCTCCTCCTTCTTCCTCTTCTTCTTGTAACAGAAATGGCTCCTTGTGCTTCAAATCTCAAGGAAGAGGCTCAACCATAAGGTGATCCCTTCCGTGCCACCTCACCCGTGTGAGGAGTTTAATGTCTCCCTTCACTTTGTTGTTAGCCTCTCTCTTCTGACAGGAACATTCATGCCTGCTCACCATGTGGGCCTACTGCCTGAAAGAGAGTCGGCTGGCTGCCTGGAAGGAGCTTGGTGTAAACGTGTGGAAAGAAGCAAGCAGCAAGCGGCAGGGGTGGGGGAGGGGGTGTGAGGCTGTTGGCAGATTCTGTCATTTAAAAAACCCTCCACTACGCTCCACTCCCCTGCATTTACTTGTGCTCAGATGCAGAGATCCTGTTAGCAGTGGGCTTCTTCTCCGCCCTCTTCTCCTCCCTCAGATGTTTCTCCTCTTTCACCAGCCCCGCCCCCTTTGCTCCCAGGGGCTGCCGGGAGAACCACACTCCCTAAGGTTTACATCTCCATCGCTGCCACTTCGCTCCTGTTGGGGAACAGGGGCTCTACTTGCCAGCTCCCACCCTGCACCTCTCCTAGCTTCCCAGTCCCTCAACATCAGCTGGTCCAAAATCAGGGTCACAGCCGCCCTGCCACCATCCCCCTAAGTATCCACACACAGTACCCATGTATGTGGGGTCTTTGCTTCCCAGGTGATTCAGAACGAGCAGGACGGTCCTGCGTTCCCAGCCGTCCTATAATCAAATGAGATCTCACTCCCGAGAAAGCCGCCTTGAAGCAAGCGAGATAATTACCCTGAACGTCTCTGCCTCTTCTCCCACCAGCCCGGCAATGGCCGACAGGGGCAATACGGGCCCATAAATGAGATCCTTGGGCAGAGAGGTGGGGAAGAGCATGTCGGTTTCGTTTGAGAGCGTCCCATCTTCTTGAGGCAGCTTCACCAGCCTGTGGAAAAGGGACGCATCAGATCAAGTGGAGTAACAGGGGTAACGCCACATGGGTGGAGGTTCTCTGCATCAGTGGGGATGGAGAGGAGGTGTTCTGTCATAAACACACACAAGAAGATAAGGGCCGAGCAGCAGCTTTTGAAATACATGCCATACAGTGACAAGTCACGTGTAGCTAGGAACTAAGGGCACAGGGATTCTTGAGAAGATTCAAAGCTAATGTGCGAAGCGGGAACTGTAAACTTCAATGTTGTGGGGAGGTCTGGGGCGGGCATAACCAGCAGAAGAGCGTCCTCCTCTTGTAGAGGTGACCGGTAACACTCAGTTCTAGCTGACAGAGTTGCTGACATGCAAGAGCTTTCGGTTCTAAAAGAGTATCTGGGTATTTGTGAGAAACATCTCAAATTTTGAATGTTGGCAACTAAATCAAATAAAAAAATATCATGAGCTGGAATAAAAAAGAACCCACAAACAGAGCCTGAATCCAGCCATCTCGAAATATCTGATGACAAAAAAAAAAAAAAAATCCCATTTTCGAGTTTATCATTGATCTACGTTATAAAGGTGGGTCTCGGGGCAGGTGAGGCAGAAAGGCTGAGACACCTCGGGCAGTGCCCAGCCCAGCCTAGGAGCGAGCAAGGAGGCGGTGGAGAGACGGGAGTGGAAAAGAAGCTGAGTGATTTGTGTGCTCAGAAGAGAGGTGGAACTGAAGACAGGACAGCAGTGGGAACAGCCTGGCACGGCCACCCCAGGACCACGGTGATGTCACTGCCAGCCATGTCTAGGTTGGTGGTCCTGATGCATCTGGGGTCAGTGTTGACGTCGGTGGTCCATATTACCACCAAAGGCTATGAGGATGTCCCGGATTTGTAAATGCAGCCTGAAGCCATGCTGCTGTCTGAGGGCTGTACTGAGATGGCTCTCCCCCACCCCACCCCACCCCCAGCCACCACATGTTGGTGCCAGTGGTCACATGGGCTCAGGGGAGTTGGCCCCACCCCACCGAAGGAGAGCTGTCGCCTGGGATGGTGCTGGAGAGCTGACCCTAGAGGTGTGGGCATGGGGGATGAGGACAGCTCAGCCCCTCACCTGGTCAGTGGGAGAGCCAGCTCCGGTGGCGTGGGTGTGGGAAAATTGACCAACTCAACTACCACTGAGGCCCAGACCCAGGGCTTTGGATTGGCCCACCCCCAACATCCTCTCCATCTAGGACCACCAACCTAGAATTAATGAATTAATTGCTGGAGCTCATGAAGGGGCCGGTCCTGTGGATCGCCACCAGTCAGGGCAACAGCAGGATGTCTGAGAGGCTCTGTGAGGTTGATGTTGTAGCAGGAGCCAGAGGCCTTGAAGAAGTCTAACGGCTCACTGCAGTGAACGCTCACAAGCAGAGCTATTTGGATGTGTGATGGAGATGTGGGGAGGACAGAGGCGCAGAATGGTGTACGCACAGAGTACTGCGCTTGCTAGAGATTTTTTTATTTCTTTTCTAATTTTTATTATTTTATTTACTTGGGCAGGGCGGGGCTACGAGGGTGGAGGGCGGATATGGAAGGGCTGGTGAATGGGTGGGGCTAGAGTACAAGAGGTGAAGTTCCCAAAGAGTCAATAAAAAGTATGTTTAAAAAATATATAGGGGCTGGAGAGATGGCTCAGTGGTTAAGAGCACTGACTGCTCTTCCAGAGGTCCTGAGTTCAATTCCCAGCAACCACATGGTGGCTCACAACCATCTGTAATGGATCCAATTCTCTCTTCTGGTGTGTCTGAAGACAGTGACAGTGTACTCACATAAAATAAATAAATAAATCATATATATATACATATATATGTATATATATATATATATATATATATATATATATATATAGAGAGAGAGAGAGAGAGAGGGCTTTGGAGAATTCATGGCATTAAATCAGAGCTTGCGTTCTATGAAAGGAAGACAGTTTTGGAGACTGGTCATATAAGCAGAGTATGTGGAGGCATGGCTAAGTGCATGTAAGTCCTGAAAGTCCTCTCCGTGTCTCTTGCTTTGTCTGTCTATGGAGAAGTCACACCAACAATATTCAGAAACAGCGACAATTTTGCAGTGGAACGGTCTAAGGTCTCAAAGGGAGAGATGATGGGTAAAGCAGGTGCCTGTCCCGATGTACACCTGGTAGACCATCGTCCCCATCGTCCACTCTGTTAAGAGACAGTGCTTTGAACCGTGACTGGAGACAGACCTGTCTATCTCTGGGTGCTTCTGAAAATGACCTTGAAGGAAAAAAATGTGCTAATCAGAACTCTTAGATGTTTCTGGTTTGGACAGGTTGCCTCTTTTTCTTTTCTTTTCTTTTTTCTTTTTCTTTCTTTCTTTTTTTCCCCCTTTCATTCCTTTCTGGCTTCACACGTTACCTAAGGTAGAGGTTCAAAAGTTGCAATTTCAAGAGTATGCCTTTCCAACATCTCTTGGTCTTCAGCCAAAAAAGGTCAACCCAGTGGCGCTTTGGGACTTTGAAGTCTTTGCTACAGACCTCCATTATCAACTATCGCCATTTGTTCCAGAACTTTCCTTGGACGCGTTCCTCCTTTAAATGGGTAACTCCCATGATTCTGCTCTGTGCAAACCCTGGCTTGAGTAACATGGCTGACTGCATGCTGTGCTGTACGTTTCCTGTATCTAACAGATTCTTGTTTCACAGACTTTACTAGAGCAGCAAGGAAACAGGAGCGAAAGGTCACTGGTGTCCTTTTTATATAGTCGTCACATTTAGAAACATTAATTTGAGCAAATAAAATTTGGCAACAATTAAGCACAATGGACAAACTCTCAGAGGACCTGGGGAGTCAAAGGGAAGCTGACCGGTGAGCAGCCACTCCAAGCTCATTACAGATGCAGAAAAGTGTGATTGACTTGTAACAGGCTGTGTGTGTGTGTGTGTGTGTGTGTGTGTGTGTGTGTGTGTGTGTGTGTGCGTGCATGCTTGTGGCTATCCCAAGAGGCCGCTTAATTCATCAATGTGGCCCAGTGATGACGGCGAATGCCAACCAAGACCAGCTCATGGGCGGGGAACAACAAAGGCCCCTACCTTATCCTGAAGTGATGCTCCTGGTTACTTCTTTCAATGGTCCACACGCTCACGGCGCTTGGACTTGACAAGCACATTTGGCGCCAGTTCATGGGGTTGAAGGTCATCTGACTCACATCCATTCCAGGATTCGATTTCTTGCACAAGATGACATTGGCTTCCCAGTTCCTTCAACGGAAACGGCAGTTGATGAAAAGGTAAGCTTTGTTTCATTCTATGTCTGGGAAATATCTAATTTCACGCAACTTGCATCAGCCAGGACACAGGTTGTGATACAACTTCATAACCCATGACGTAAACACCAAGCATTTGAGTGACTGCATTTGAATGAACCCCTCTGAGGAATCAAACGATATATATGTTCGAATATTGCACCATCATCCCAGGGTTATTTGGTCCTTCCTGTTTGGTCTGAATTTGACTCACTCACACCTGGGGAATGGAAGCATCACCACATTAGTGTCTACATCGCAAGTGTTGGACCCAAGTACTGTGTGTGGATCTGGGTGTCCTGCACTCGTAGATCATTTACTGACATTTAAAAAAAAATATATATATATATCATTTAAAAATCTGCTACTTGATTTGTTCTTTTGAGGAAATGGACTCAAATTCTGCCAGCTATGTTCTTTGCTGGAGGAATGGGGAACACACACACACACACACACACACACACACACACACACACACACACACGTGTGCATACACTCATGCACACACATGTGTATGCACAAGTACAGAAATGTGCACACACATACACATGCATGCAAGCGTGTACAGTGTGTGCACACATGTGTACACAAATGTGTGTGTGTGTGTGTGGGCATCCCAAGATGTCGAGGTTCCTTTACCCTACTTGCCAGCAGAACAGTGGTCAGAAAACTGTCTGGTGTTTCCTGAACTTGCCCTGCTCCTGGCTGCCCCCTGCCTTCCAGGCCAGCCATCCCATCTGAGTCCCTTGCCCAGCACAGCTGCAATCTTGCTGGTATCTTGCTGGTTATCTCTGGCTCCCTTGACCACTTTGTCAGGCAAACCTGTCAGTCCTCCACAGACACAACTGGAAGCCTGGGTCGCTGTGGGCACAGCAGCAAGGATCGCAGGGCATGTGTGTCACTGGTGCTATGGCGTCTTCGCTACTTCCAGGGAACTCGCACTGACACAAGCTCCATCCTCCTGTTCTCTGGATGGTTCTATCTCCCATGTGCTATGGGAGCCATTTTACATACCCTGAGGCCTGTAGCCCACCCACTCCTTCCTTCATATTTGTGAACAGTCTCAATTCTACCGAGCAAAACAGAAGCAATGAAATGGACTCCCAAATCCTGTGTCAAACTGTTCATTCCCAGCTCCTGGCAAGTTTAACCTCCACTTCCTCTCAGGCATACTTACAACCCCCTTCTGGGAGAACTCTGGCCCTCTGTCACAGTGTCTACGTGAGACCTCACTATCCCCTCGCCAAAGCTGTGTCTGGTACCTTGACCAACTCTTCTACTGATGCAGGGACTGTCCAGCTCTGCGGACGGCTCTCTTCTGACTGACTCTGTATGGTGCGTGCGTTCCTTCACACCTCTGATTCATGTGCCCAAGGACTTCCTGTGGGCCCTTGGTATAAAATCTAGGAGGTGGCAATAAACCTGAGAGTACAGAGGAGCCAACACCCTACACAGTGAAGCGTTCATCCTTGAAACACAGGAGCCACTGGACAGAGGGACTCCACCCACCTTCCCAAGAATTCACCTTCAAGATACAGCAGTCCACTGCACTAGAAGCCAAGCAGTGGCCGGCCGAGAAGTGTGTGCTCCTCTTGGCTCCTCCTCTCTCTGCCTCCTTCCTAGCTTTGTGCTCCCCCCTGAAGAACTGGTCCCTGGGGTTTTGCTTCAGACATTAGATTGATTCTATGGATTCTGGGGTGAGGTAGTCTGAAAGCCATGTCATCAAGAGCTACTCCCCATTTTTATGACTGCTCCTTTTGAGTCCCTGTTGGGGGGTTCCTCTTCTCGGGAGCTCTCACGGGTGTCCCTAGGTCATTCTTTAGGTGTTCTTGTCCACTTTCAAAACTTTGACCGTTTGTTTTAGCTAGTCCCAAGTCTTCATCTCCAGCCTCCTTCCTGTACTTCAGTCCTGGATTCCTGGGGCAGAAACGTACTGTGTTCTGTTTCTCCCGCTGAGGAACAGAATCCCTGGGGTTTGTCCAGCTGCACGCCTGCCCCACACCGCTCTTAGGCGTGGCTTGTGACGAGGCTGTCAGTGGGATGTAAGGGGTAGTGTTAGGTGCAACCCGGAAGCCACGAGTCTCATCAGAAAGTCTTTTCCTCTCCTCTGGCTCCTCCAAATTCGTGGGTGACACATTTTGGAGGAGGCGCAGGAGCAGGGCAACACCCAAGCAACAATGTAACAACAGGACAGGAGTGGGGTTGGGCGGCAGCTCACACCCAGACACCTGCTGGTGAGAGAAGACATTTCTGTCAGTCAGCTGACTCCCTGTTAGTCAAACCCCAAGGGATGTATCAATTGCCTAGCAGACACCTTCACTCACATCCCTGCGTTAGCCTCAATTACCTTGCCCCTCCCCCAACTCCTCTTCCTCCATCGCCTCCCTCAACTTCCTTCCTCCCAAGTCCTTGACACCTTCCATTATTCCTGCCTTTTCATGACTTCCCTTTGCCTAAAGGATAAACAATGATGTGTCCTTTAGCATGGCTTATAGGTAGGTACGTCCAGGACGAACCCACTTTAGACCTGTTATTCTTCATTAATTATTAAGAGCTTTTACTCTCAGAAGTGTCCCGATTTAGATGGTGGATCCGCATGTATTAGGCTGCTCATGGGCTAGCCTCACACTGCGTCTCTTTTATGGCTAATTTTTCGTTCCTTTTACTGTGATCTCTTGACTAAACCTTTGACATGTGGGGCAGCAGTCATGGCTTGCTTTGCAAAGTGCTGGCCTTGGAAGCAAAGGGTCTGAGTTAGAACCCTCAGAACCCAACTTAAAAACAAGAAGCTGGGTGTGACATTAGACATTTGTAATTCCAGCACTGGGGAGGTAGAGACAAGATGATATATAGGGGGTCACTGCACATCCATGCGCGTGCGAGCATGCACGTGCACACACACACACACACACACACACACACACACACACTCTGCTCTATGTTCTTTGACCTTGTGACCTTTGCACACAACACTCTCCTGCTTGACATCCTTGCCTCCTTAAGGCTGATCCCAACTTACCTTATACGTTAGGATTGCTATAGGTTACTGGGCGAGGCAAGCATTCATACAGTAATGTCCTAATCTTCACACTATGACCTTATTTGGAAATAGGATTTTTTTTTTTTAATAGAGGTAATCAAGCCAGACTGCAGACGTTGGGGTTGGCTCCTAATTTAAAATCATCGATGTCTTCCTGAGAGGGGGAGCATTATGAGACAGACACATGGGAAAACGCCATGTGTGAATGAAGACAGATCAGGCAGTGCATCTACAGGCCTAGGAGCATCAGAAATGGCCATCAAGGCAGCTGTGGGAACTGACCAGGCACAGAACAGATTCACTTATAGCCCTCAGAAGGGCTCAAGCTCGCTCGCACCCAGAGCTTAGAATTCTGGTCTAGAACTTGAGATAAGGAGTTTCTACTTCCTAAGTCATCTGCTTTGTAGTATTTGCTATGGAGATCTCAGAACGCCAATGTGAGGGTTACGCTTCCCTGACCCCTCCTCCACTCTTAGGTTAGATGGTGTGATGATTTGTATATGCTCGGCCTAGGAAGTGGCTCTATTAGAAGGTGTGGCCCTGTTGGAGTAGGTGTATCATTGTGGGTGTGGGCTTTAAGACCCTCATTCTAACCGCCTGGAAGGTGGTATTCTTGTCTTAGTTAGGGTTTTACTGCTGTGAACAGACACCATGACCAAAGCAAGTCTTATAAAGGACAACATTTAATTGGGGCTGGCTTACAGGTTCAGAGGTTCAGTCCTTTATTATCAAGAAGGGAGCATGGCTGCATCCAGGCAGGCATGGTGCAGGAGGAGTTGAGAGTTCTACATCTTCATCTAAAGGCTGCTAGCAGAAGACTGGCTCTCAGGCAGCTAGGATGAGGGTCTTAAGCCCACACCCACAATGACACACCCACTCCAACAAGGCCACACCTCCCAACAGTGCCACCCCCTGGGCTAAGCATATATAAATTGTCACAATTCTGCTAGCAGCCTTCAGATGCTCATCCTGCACCATGCCTGACTAAAACAGGTGGGGTGCTCCTGACACATGGTACTATGTACCTAAGATCACGTGAGCTATCTCAGTCTCTCCAGGCTTAATCACTACCCAGCCATTTAACAAGTAGCTTAAGAATAAAACATTTAAACATGGAGAGAGAGAGAGCACTGGTGCTAGCTGTTTCCAGCATGAGGCTGGGAAGCATTTTTCCCACCAGCTTTCCCTGACAAAAAGTACACTCTGTCCCTTGCTTTGACCTGTGTTTGACACTCCAAAGAAATAGGACTTTGCCCTCTTTGTATATTGATTAGCAGGCCCCAGTGATAGGGGCAAGCACGCTCTACAGGGTGGAGTGTTTACAAAACAGCGGATGCTGTGTCTGTATGCCTGGCCTCAGAGAAGAGTGTGGTCAAGTGCTTTGGCATAGAGACGTAATTATTCTTGCACTTCACCTACAAGTACTTAGCCATGCCCTCCTCTGTGGGCCAGGCTCACGGACTGCTGTCCCTCCCCCCAGTCATTTGTGCAGGCTCTCTGGATCATGAAGACATCTGTCATAAAAGGATGACAACCCTCATAAAGAGAGACTCTGGGTAGCAGCGTGCAGATGCATGCATCCTCGTACCATGGAACAGCAAAGGAAACTGCTGAGATGCACAGCATTAGCCGACTTCCAGACCCTTGAAGGGGCATCTAAGCGGACAGAGCAGGAGTGTGTGGACGGGACCTTATATGAAATGTGTCAATCCTGAGTGACAGAAACACACCCGAGGCTGACTGGGGTGACCGGGGGTTAAGAGTGTGTGGGGCCAGGAACCGGGATGTACAAGGAAACTATGGATAAGGGGTGTATTTGTTGCTCTATGACGATGGCTTCAAGGGTGCTTGCACCATCTCAAATTTAAACTGTATACTTAATATATGAACAGTTCGGTATACATGAGTTATATCTCAGTAAAGCTCTCTCTCTCTCTCTCTCTCTCTCTCTCTCTCTCTCTCTCTGTGTGTGTGTGTGTGTGTGTGTGTTTGTGTAAGAATCGATCTGAGTGCATCAGGTGTGATTGGAAAACATTTTACCAGTGCACTACATCACAAGTCTTCAATAGATTGCTCCCTTCTTTCCTCTTCCTTCTCCTTCCTCCCCCTCTCTCTTCCTTTCTCTCCACACCCCCCCCCAGAGTTTTCTACTTTAGAGCAGGTGTCCAGGTTGACCCAAAACTTCATAGCCAAGGCTAGCCTTGAAGTCACCACAATCCTCCTATCTCAGCCTCTCAGGTGCTGGGACTATAAGGTGCAAACTGCCAGACTATGCTCAGCTTTTGATGGCTCAGCAGTTAAGAGCACCTAGTGTGCCCTCAGGGGATCTAGGTTTGGTTCTCAGAACTCACAGGCAAAGAAAATGCCCACTAAAATGAAATACTAACGTATAGATGGATATCTAGATAGATAGATATCTAGGTAGATATAGATAGATAGATGGATGGATGGATGGATGGATGGATAGATAGATAGATAGATAGATAGACAGACAGACAGACAGACAGACAGATAGACAGTGTGAGAGAGAGAAAGACAGGGGGGCGGGAGGAGTATATAAGCTGTAAGTTAAAGTTGGCTCTCTGAGCCAGGAATCTTAGATTTTTGTGTAGAAAAGCTGGTCTTCAAAGGGTGGCCTCAAGTCACCCCAGGAACATTTAGCACTTCCCACCGGTAAAACAAATCCCAACTCTCTCTCCAGAGAGGTTTGTGCCAAAGAGGGCAGAGAATGCACCCACAAAGTTGGCCTCATGAAAGGACCCGGCACGCACACGGATGTGTCTAACCTACAGGTTTCTCTGCCCAGCTGGCCAATGAGGTAGAATGTTCCAGTCCGCGTGAACTGCTCACTCCAAACTGAGCTCGAGCACACAGACCATCTTTGAGCACAGGCAGGAAGCATGCTGGTAAGTCAAAAAGATCCGTTTGCTTTGGGGGAAAGAAAAGACCTTTAGGCACTTGTGTTCCTCACCCTGGTTAAGGAAATACTGCACATGTCACTAAGAAGGGAAGGTGATAGTTCAGCTGTCACGGCTTCTGTCCTGACACATTTCATACCTCAGCATGAAGATGTCATTAAATCACCTGACCAGGATAGTGGTTCTTCCCTCTATCCCTTGTTTGGGGTTTTCCATGTGGATCCCCTTTGGTAAAATTCAGAGGTGGAAGATTCCGGTGAAACCTGGGGTTGGGGGTTGGGGAGCACTGCAGGGTGCTGGGACTTACCAGAGGGCCAGCTCAAACTCTGGGAGAGACGAGTAACTGGCCAGGTAGGTGCCACAGTAACTGAAGCAAAGCAGATTGTAGTCCAGGAGGATGTCGCCTAAAAGACAAAATCCAGGACTCAACTGTCACATCCAGATGAGCTCACTCCCTCACAGAATGCTTCCCTTCCTCAGAGATTGGCATACACCTCTAAAGTACTTCCCCAGGAGGCAAGCTACCTTCTAGCCCTTGCCTGAGAGGTGTTTTTGTCCTATTTTGTTACAAACAGGCTCTTCCCATGTAGTTGAGGTTAGCTCTAAATTCATGATCCCCTGCCTCTGTCTCGTAAGCGCTAGGGTTCTAGCCTTCCTCCACTCACACCCATTCTTATTGAGACTGTTAGGTCACCGTCTTCAGACTTTGGTGCAGTACTGAGCCTAATTTGAAATGAATGGCCCCGACATGTCTACAAATATGAACACTGGATTTAGCACAGTTACTGGAGCGTCAAGTGTCTCTGACATTATTAATACGAATTTTATAAGTCCTTAGGCCGTATCCGGCCTGCAATTCAGTTTTTTTCCAGTCGTGAGAACAACTTTCTTTATTCACGTTAAAAGCCTTGGCAATGAGACGCTCGAAAGGCGGGTCTTGGGGAGGCCCAATGAGGGGCAGAGCTGACTTCTCCTTGACCTGCTCTTTAGTGTGGTGGCTACATAGGCCCGAGCTCGGCCTTGGTGTTTGTGCTTGTGTGCTTACTCTGGGTACTTTAATGACCGTTTCTGTTTTTACACGTCTCATCTGTGTGTGTGTGTGTGTGTGTGTGTGTGTGTGTGTGTGTGTGTGTGTGCGCTGTGTGCATGTGTTAGACTGTACGCCACTTGTGTGCAGATATCTGCAGAGTCCAGAGGAGGGTGTTAGATCTCTTTCAGCTGGAGTTATAGATGGCTGTGAACTTGGGGGTGCTGGGATCAACCCTTCCCCTGTGGGAACCGTATGTGCTCCTAACTGCTGAATCATCTCTTCAGCCCTGTACTTTCTACGTTAGAGTGACCACAGTATATCCCTAAAATGTGATTGTCATTGAATTTATTTAGCATGGACTAACAAAGAAAACAATATGTATTTATTGAGAATGAGATGCAAAATGAAAAATAAATACATTTTCTGTGGGATGAGACCTTAATGCAACTACTTTATATCCTGCGGTCATTTTCTTAATTGTCAACATTAGTATTCTAATTGCTATATAATGTTATATTACTATAAATTCAAATATAATTTTTGAAGAGAGTTTTTACAAGCCTAGAGAAAAATATCTATATCTATATTTCTAACATCAAATTTGGTAAATTTCTTCCTGATCTTTTTTTTTTTTTTTTTTTTTCAGACAGAACCCGATGGAGCCCAGGCTGGCCTTGGATTCACTAGGTAGCTGAGGATAGCCTTGACTACAGATCCTCCTGTCTCTTCCTCCCTACTGCCGGGCTTACAGGTGTGCACTACGATGTTCAGGGTCTTCCTTGTGTGTTTACACATGAAGTCCATCCCAATATACCCTCTGTATACAGAACTCTGCTATTCACAGTTGCAGTAGGCATTGATTGAATATCATACGCGGTATACCTCATTTTAAGAAGACAGTTGAGCTCACGCACAGTGTTCTATTAGTTTCTTGTTTACATTACACTGAACATTTTATCATGTTCCTAATATTTTTTTTAAAAAATGTGATTTATAATGTTTGCAATAATAACCCTCCCTGGGGTTCTTTTAAACATGTTTACCACTGTTCATGTACCAGGGTTTAACTCCTCTGTACATGGACCTATAGCTGTATCAGGTCACTACATTTCCATAACACTGACTTCCGATCTCACAGCGGACCCAGAAGGCCTCCCTCAGTTTATCAGCCTGCGGGATCCCACTGCCAGCAATCAAGAGGCTACCAACTTCCCCACGCTCTGACTGGCTCCAAAACCACCACTGAACCAGACTGGAAGAAACAGCCCCTGGATTGAAGCCACGATCATCTACGGTGCCCTCATGCTTGCGTTTATGTGGGTGAGCATGTGTTGGAGTCTCCCACGTGGGGTCGCTTTCTCTCCTTCCAGTTTTACATGGGTTCTGGGATTTGAACTCTGGCTTAGGAAAGGGGAATTTTTATCTGCGGAGCTATCTTGCCGGCCCTAAGCTTTTCAAAAGCAAGAGTCATCTGATAGTTTTAATATAATTGATTGCTTACGGTTTGTGATCTGCCTGGGAAGTCCCTTGCCATGCGTTCTTATGAGATGCTACTACTTTAAGGCTCATAAGTGCCGTGAGGAGGTTCAATGATATTTTTAAATATATTTTCCTCATTCTATTTGCATGCTATTTTTTTTTGTGTGATCTGGTGTTTGTGGTTTAACATTTGTTAGTAATATACCAGTCCTTACACATAGGGCTGTAGGCTCATCTCTGACCTGAAATAGCTATAGCATCCTTTGTACTTTCTACTACTTTTCCATGGCCTTGCTCATGTTGAATCCTGTTTTTGTGCGATGTGTGTTATGACGAGCAGGATGCCGATCTTGACACATTAGTTCGAATATTCAATTTTTCTTAACATCGCTGTTGAACAATCTATGTCCTTTGGAGTGTGAGTTTCTTCATCATAGATCTCATTGTTCTGGATCTAGTCATCCTCGAGCCTCTACTGACCTGGGTGGCCCCAAAGGAACACTGCTCTCCTAATTCCTGAGCACCGTGATGTGACAAAGACCCTCTGCCTTGCTACCTCCTTCTCTTGTTTATTCCGGAAACTCTGGAATCATTTAGATCCTCCCTGCTCTCTAAAACAGTAAGCCCATGACTCTGTGACAAATATTAGAAATGTATTTGTAACAACCGTGTTTTCTATTCTGGACTCTGCCCCTACAGATATACATACATATACATATACATATACATACATACATACATACATACATACATATACACACACATATATATACACATATATACATATATATGCATATATATATATATATATAGTGCATGTGTGTGTATTACATTTACCCTATGTGCATGGGCGTTTATTCTGCACCCATTATCTAACCAAGCATTCCTTACTAAGTCCTAGCAGATGACTGCATCACCTATAATGTTCTGTCCCTATGCTATATATTTTTGTTAAAATTTTATCATATTGGTTAGGCCTTCTGGATGATCTTAATGACACTGATGATAACAGATTTCCTCGATGATTAATCTCAGTTTTTACCACGAATTCTTCTTAGACTTGTGATTCAATATGGATGCTGTCCACTGGTTTGAATTAACTTCTGATTAATAACGCCCAGGGCTGGAGGCACAAAGCTAAGCTGAGGGCATCTTAAACATGAATCGTGGTTGCAGTCCACACAGACAGTTCCCAGTTTAGGACTGGAATATGTTTTCATTAAGGCATCTTAATCTGGGAAGAACACCGAACTGTTTCCCCAGAAATAACTTGTAAACTACAGAGATGGAGAGGACTTGACCCAGTGTGGTTCTGAAACTAAGGCACTGCCAGGGATGAGTTTCCTGACTGCGCTGGGCACGTGGGCTATGACTGTTAGTTTGGTCCGAGGCAGAGCCTTATTTCTCGTTGGGCTGGTTGTAGAATCTGGACCCTTCGTCCTCACCTTTCCAAAGTCTGGATTACAGGCCTGTGTAATCACCACTCTCGCATTCAGGTTGTCCTAAATGGGGGCAGGGATTGTTAGCTAGAGGCTCCTGGAGGCATAGCTGCCGATAAGTGCCTGTTTTGTGTGTTTAGCCCCATTTGTGGTTAAGAACCGGGAGGTTCAGACTTGTTTTTGTGTTTGCGATTCCAATAAATCACCAGGAGAGAAGAAGAAACATTGTTCCAGAAGAGGCCAGGTCTGCAACCCTGGGTTTCTCATGGTTTAAAATGCGTGTGAATCACCTGAGAAATCTTGTACAAACTAAGGTGTTGGTTTGTTAGGTCTGGGCTGGGAGTCAATTGGTGTGTTTTTTGAGGGAGTAGTTGTTTCTAACTTGCCCAGGCTAGTTGCTACCTTGTCACAGGCTCAAGGTAAGCCTTCCTTTTCAGACTCTTTAAGTTTCTGGGTCCACAGGTGTGTGCTACCACAACAGGAGGATTGTGCCCTTTTAGCTAGCTTCTGGAGTAATGCCAGTGTTGGCAGGAAGCACACCAGGGTTAAGTCAGAAGGCTGTGGCATACTGGGTTAAACCTTCTGTGGTCAGCTTGTCAGCATGCGTTTAAAACAACCTTTCACAACACAAAACACCTTCATTCATAAGAACTAGATTTCTTCACATAAAACTTTTTCTCAGCAGCCAGCTAGGCGTGGTGGTGCACCCCTTTAATCCCAGCACTTTCGAAGCACAAGCAGGTGGATCTCTCAGTTCTAGGCCAGCTTGGTCTACAGAGTGAGTCCCAGGACACTCAGGACTACACAGAGAAACACTACCTCAGAAAAACAAACAAAACAAATGCCCTCAGTTCCAGGGGTGGGGGTGGTAGGGGGAGGGTCTCCCAGATACCTTTTAACTTGGTTTTTCTGGTCAGTGAAGGAAAGCTGTATATGTAGATGATGGGTTTAAGTCTGCGGTCAGAGAAAGCCACGACTTCACCGGGGACATTGGTTGCCATGACGCCCACGATCCCATTAATACACTGGAGTACAGTCCTCTTCTTGGTTTCCAAGTTAATGAATATTACATAGTTCCCAGAAGGGTAGCAGATGGTGTTGTCACTGACAAAATGAACGTTCTGACTAGGGAATCCTTGCACCCATCTTTGAGAAAAGATAGATCACCATCAGTAATAACCCATGCTCGTTTCCATTACAGCACAGCAACTGCAAAGCCATCCCAATCTTTGAAACACATCTGCTCCATTTTTTTTTAACACCCTTACTGTTTCTGTCCTTTGGATGGACACACATGCTCACTGTGAGACCAGCATGAGTCAATGGCCTATAGAAATGTAAAAATCAATAGGTCTGGGGCCAGTGAGATGGCTCACTAGGTAAAAAGGAACTTGTAGAAAACAAAGTATCCAGAGTTCTTTTCTTTTGACTGTTCTTTTTAAAAACTAAACTCAAAATCAATTTAAAAAATCAACTAAACAAAAAAACCCCTTTGAGTAGGACAGTAGGCTATGTGGTTGCAAGCCCGTGACTTGCTTATAGTTTACACACATGAAGAATACGTGGCTATTTTAGACCTAAAAATATACAAATTAAAAACAGGGACGGATAGAATATGAAATCCACAGGGACAAAGGAGTTAGAAGATAAAAGGTACATTTAGGATTGTGTAGTATGTATGTGATGGAAGGAAAGTCTGAGATAAGGAAAACTCTAGTTTATTTAAATATTAAAGATATATTTGAAAATGGAGGAAAGAGAGTGAAGGACATAGGTTTTCTGAGTCCCCGCCCCCCACCCCAATGACATGGAAACGCACAGCAGTGACAGAGGACTATGCTGAATTGCAAACAGTCCTCCAGAACGTGGAGGGACAGAAGTGTCTTGCTGGAGCTTTTCCAGATGTCTAAGGCCCAGCAACTGTGCACATGAATCCGGAGTGAGAAGGAAAGAGTTAGAAGGGAGGGCGTCGCCTAAAAGGATGCTGATGAAGAGGAGGGCGGAATGGGCTGCAGGAACTCTGGGGCTGACCGCTGTGGGGAATACCGAGGCGGGAAAGGATGCAGAAACGGAAGATGGAGGAGAGAGATGCTGGGCAAACAAGCGAGGGTCCATTAACAGGACAGCAGTGTGGTGAGGTGGGAAGTTGAGCGCCTGTCATCTGGTCAGGTGACCAAGAGGATGGGGTGGGGTGGGGAGATGGAGAAGCAGAGCGAGTCTGCTTGGAGGGTCCGAGGTGCTCCCATCCCCGCCCCGAGCTCCGTGCGGCCGCGGTGCCGCACCTCACCGACAGGGAGGCTCCGGAGTAGTGGGCAGAGGCAGAAGGTATGACTGTGGCAGAGGCCTCGTCGCGCTCCCGGCCTTGCGACATGCCGACTCAGCCCACCCGGGGCTGCGGCCGTTACTCGGTGGCCTTGCCGGGTCGGGCTAAGACGCCCGCGAAGACTCCACTGTTTACATCTGTATCCGGGAGACCGGGAACCCCGCGCCCATTGGCTGGCTGGCCCGCCTATAGGCGAGCGGCAAGCGAAGCCGAGCCATGGGACCCTGGGTTGTGGATGCTGGAGTGGCTCCTCCTCGTCAAATAGTTTCAGTATTAATAAATGTCAAGGCCGCTATTAATTTTGCATGGTGCCCTTGCCATGCTGCTCCTAGCAACGCGCCGGGAGTATTTCATTTATTTCCAGGCACTGGTTGAGCCCGCTCGGAACCCAGTGGACGGAAAGCCAAATCAGAATCCAAAGTGTTAAGGGCACTATAGCTCAAGGAGGCAGAAGGGAGTAATCTGGTGGATGATAGGTCCTGCTCTTCTCCCCTATCTCCTTGCCTCTCTCCTGTCTAATCCTTTTTCTTCCCTGGGTTTCTCCCTCCTTTTTTCTAGTTCCTTCCCACCTGGCAAAGACAGAAATATGTTGGGAATGGCTGAGCACGGCCCATGGAACGTTCACACCATAATTTAACTGTTACCGCGGGAGTTGGGGTTGCTCCCCCAATTAAATGTTACGGCTTTGAAAGGAAAGGTATCCTGGCAAGTGGGAACCAAGAAATGCCACCTTGTCACACCACAACAAACCTCACAAAAGAGATTTATTGGGAGGAAAAACCCAGGAGGGTAGTTGCACTGCTTGGTCCAGAAGCAGCAGGAAAGTGAATAGAAGGTAGACTTTATACAGGGTTTCTTGGGTGCCCCGGGGTTGCCTGGGATTTTTTTTTTTTTTTTTTTTTTTTTTTTGCTTTATTTTGGGGCAAGCTAAGGGACTGGTGGGATTTTTTCCTTGCCCTTGGTCTTCCAGTCAAGTCAGGGTCACAGTGTTCTTTCCCTAGCCTTTTTTTTTTTTTTTTTTTCGGAGCTGGGGACCGAACCCAGGGCCTTGCGCTTGCTAGGCAAGCGCTCTACCACTGAGCTAAATCCCCAACCCGCCCTTTTACCCTATAGTAATAAACTATGGGTGTGTTCAAGTAGGTTGAAGAAAGGGGATTTTTTTTTTAAAGAGAGACAAAGGAAGAGTGTATCAAACATTTGAAGAAATAAATCCACAGCGTTAGTGTGTAGTAACAAGAATGATACTGAAGTAGGACAGAAAGATGGGGAACCGTGGAGCCAAGAGAAAGGAAAGCCCATTAGCTAGAATCTGGCAGCTGAGAATCAAACATCTCAAATGTAGCATAAAACTCACCAATCCCTGGTCAGGAAAACCCACCAATCCCTGGTCAGGAAAACCCACCAATCCCTGATCAGGAAAGCCCACCAATCCCTGATCAGGAAAACCCACCAATCCCTGATCAGGAAAACCCACCAATCCCTGATCAGGAAAACCCACCAATCCCTGAGCTCAGGTATTGAAATCTCACCAATCACCTCCCTGCAAATCTTCATTCTGGAAAGCGCTGCCCCCCAAGAAATCATTTATAAGCCCTGGCTTCTGCTAGGGTTGCTCGGGTTTTTAATCTCCCAGTAAGTCTCTTGTGTGAGGTTTGCTATGCGGTGTGACTTCGTGGTATTCCTTGGCTCCAGTTTGCCAGGAGACCTCTCAGAGTAGAGCTGTAACACTTTTTGCCAGTGCAGAGCTTTGGCTGGGGAAACTTCCCCCTGTCTGAGCAGAACTCTTTTTTTTTTCTTTTTTCTTTTTTTCGGAGCTGGGGACCGAACCCAGGGCCTTGCGCTTGCTAGGCAAGCGCTCTACCACTGAGCTAAATCCCCAACCCCTGAGCAGAACTCTTAACACCTTCATTCCAGCAGAACTGAAACACTTTCCCTGGGGAAATCATCCCCTCCAGAGAAGCAGAACTTCTACACTCCTCTTGGGGAAACATGGCAGCATCCGGGGCAGAGCTGCAACACTTATACCAATACCATTAGCATTGGCTTGAGGCTTTACTTCTTTCCAAACCTGAAGTTTTCAGGACTCTCATCAGAATTTCCGTTCACCCTACAAGTCATACCTCACTTTTGTAACTCCATTTAAGGAACCTCCTATAATTCTCTCTCTCTCTCTCTCTCTCTCTCTCTCTCTCTCTCTCTCTCTCTCTCTCTCTCTCTCACACACACACACACACACACACACAGAGTCTTTTGAGATGTAACTGAAAGCTGTCAAAATTTATATAAGGTTAATGCTAAGACACTCAATTGGGACTCTCTTGAGAATCCCACATCCACACTAGTCTGTTTTATTTTTATCCCCTGGGAATGGTTCTTTCTCTTAAGCTCTGTACCCAAACATCTATGCTCAAAGTAAGTTTTAATACATTCTTCTTTGAGAAGCCCATGCCCACACTCTGGGGTGTGCTTTGTTCACTCCTTGCGTTCTTCTGTTCTTCCGTTTTTTGAGACAGGGTCTTAGTCCTGTCTAACCTTTTGTAAATCCAGGTTGGCCTCAGATTAATAGAGATTGGCCTGCTTCTGCCTTCTACCACACTGGGCTTATCCTTAACAAACTCTGAATCTTCTTCCTATTGGTTTGTCCTGCAATTCCTGTGTATGCATGCAGGGTAGGTTTATAAATGTCGGTGTGTACATGTCCACTGTGTGTGTGTGTGTGTGTGTGTGTGTGTGTGTGTGTGTGTGTGTGTGTAGGTAAGACCCAGATCCTGGTCTTTACCTGAGCCTGGACACTTCTCCAGTCTCAATTAGGTGAGACAGCGTGGAGATGTGGAGCAATCCTTCCCTCCCTGACATCGCCAACAATGTAAGTGAATGAGTTACTTCAGAAACATAAATGACCATTTGTGCCTTCCTGTATGCTATGTATTTTAGAGCAGTGAGCTCACAAGTAACATCTACTTTGTGGTATACATATAGACTTTTGACAGAGCACATGTCTAAGTCTCCTGCTGTTGACACCACCAGGACATAGAGTGACCTGTGACTAGAAAAGAATGCTTTATGGTTGAACAGCCTGGGTGATGGTGGGTCAGACTAACTTAGCAGTGATTAACCTTGGCACGAGTGGCCTTTTGGACTGGACTGGGGGGGCGGGTGGTAGGAGGATGAGCTGCATCTCTGACAGTAGCTCGTCCACTGTTGTGAATAGCCATCGATGTCTGTGGATGTTCATGGGAAGGGGCAAACAAAACAAAACAAAACAAAACAAAAAACTTAAGGTTTCATCGCTGTGAGGAGAGACCATAACCAATGCGACTTTTATAAAGGACAATATTTAACAGGAGCTGGCTTACAGGTTCAGAGGTTCAGTCCCTTATCATCAGGGTGGGGAGGTCCAGACATGGTGCCAGAAAAAGGAGCTGAGAGTTCTATAACTTGGATTGGAAGACGACAAGAGACTCTCTTCCACATGCAACCAGGAGAGCTTCCATACTGGGCAGAGATTAAGCATAGGACTTCAAAACCAACCCTCACAGTGACAGACTTCCTCCAACAAGGCCACGCCTACTCCAACAAGGCCTCCTAATAGTGACACTTCCCGTGCCCCAAGCATATTCAAACCACCACACTCTCCGAGTTGAGGAAATATGAAGTCAGAGTATTAAAAATGCCAGTATGTGTCATGAATACCCTGGTCTTTGGTTTTCTCTGAGCCTAGTAATAGAGTGAGGGACAGATGCTGAGGCACCCCAGACTGGAGGAGAAAAAGTGCATGTTTGCTCTGATAGGCACGAAGGCAAGTTCTCTCTGTACTGTCGTCTTGAACGAAGCATTTTCAGACAATCGGCCAGATGGCAGGCAGAGCTAAGCAGTGTCTACTCAGTGGTTGCAAATGGATCAGACACGACATGAAGACATCAGGCCTTTTATCTCATTCTTGTCGCCCACTAGGTAGCTGTGCAGGCACCAGGAGAGAGTCAGAGATTTGAGCAAAAAGCCTTCATGTTTCTGCAGAGTAACCAGGGCAACCGTTACCACGCATGTCAAAGGTGTTATTTTTAAAGCCAGCCTGGTGAGAATCCAATAATGAATCGCTCAATGGCATGACCTCAGAAGCGGTGGAGTTTGAGTCAGTCCCAAGGGAATGCGGAGATTCTGCTCCGACAAAGTGTGGGACACTGGCGTTGACTCTGGACAATGTCTGAGGAAGTCTGGGGGGGGGGAGGGATAGGTTCCTTGCTAACACTCCTTCCTCTTTGTTTACCGTGTGTGCAGCAATCTGAACCCCACTGGTTTCACCTTGGTTTATAGTCAGGAGTACATAGAGTAGAAACGTTCTGGCCTCGGTTCTGTTATCTTGTGATAATGCGGCTGTTGACAACGAATTTAGTGGGTAACCAGTCAGAGCCTCCGAGGTTTGGGGTTTCCTTTCTCTCTCTTACTGGGTTCCCTATTTATTTCAATTTGTCTTAACTTCTCACAGAAGCTTAGTGACACCCATCAGCACCTTCTATTTTTCTAATCGTTTAATCTGACTTTTCTGCTGATGCCTAGTCCTCTGGGGTCTTTCATGTTTCCGAGTTCCTTTGGACTAGAGCAGAGGGCTTTCCTAAACCAGCGCGCATGCTCTGTGGCTTTCCTATCATTGCACTGAGAATAAGCGCCATGTTGCGCTCTCAGATAAAAGCTAGAGTCGACGAAACCACAGTGCGAAGAGACTGTATCTGCCTTCAGATGATCTAGTCGGAACCTAGCATTTAGAGAAGTGAGCTCTCAAACTACGAGCTCAGGTTCTCTCTCTGTGTCTCTTAATAGGCTGTGGTAACTGAGAAGACCAGCAACATCTAAGTTTCCATGCCTCCCCCCCCCCCATGACATTTCCCTGGATGCCCTCAGGTGCTTTTGTGAAGATCAGATGAAACAGTGCAAAAAGAACTTTTAGCAACTTGGGGATTTGGGGCAGGAGGACCGGGAAATCAAAGCCAGCCTGGGTTACACAGCAAGAGTTTGTCTCAAACAAAACGACTTGGACTTTTATGTAAAATGTTTAGTAAAATGTTCAGTACAGATGTGTGGCCCCGTCTTGTAGTCGGTCCAAATGGAGAGCGGAAGTGTGGCCGATGGCGCTTCTGTTTGCTCTTAGTATTCAAATAAGCACAGTTTTCTTAAAAGATACAAAGCAAATGAGGAGGAGAACCATGAGGAAGTGGACTGCCTTGAACTAAATCTAAGATGAACTGGAAGGGGAAACTGTGTGTCAGTTACCTTACCACAGAATTGGAGGGCTTTACTTTGCACTCATAGAAATCACTTTTTAAAGCTCAGCCAAACAACTTGTTTTCATAACACAACTAACTCATTTAGGAATAGATTTTTATCCTGTTTTCTCTGTCCAGCCTAAAATAAAGAAATGGCAGACGACAACCTGCTCGTTCTGAACCCAGCTCTTCTGAATTCAGTTTCAAATCTTGCCTGTAGTCTCCAGGGTCTGTTACCTCTGAGTTCCGCCCTCTGTGCCAATTATACCTTTTAGTTTAAGGGAGCAGCGAAAGTGCAGTTTTACTCTCTGGGGATTTTATTCCAGGCCATAGGCGTTCATCCTGGACATTCAAACAGGAGCCGGGTGGTCACCCAGCCTACAGCATTTTTAAGATATGTCCCTGTTTTTGGAGGTTTTAAGCTGTGAAGAGATGTGACTCTTAGAATGGATACAATACAGTAGCCGTTTTAGGAGAGTCTAGGACCAGACTGCAGTTAGAAGTCCAGCTCTGCTCTTTTAAAGTGTATTGATTTTGAGAAAGTCGCTTGACCTCTGACCTCTAAGTTTCTCATTTATGAGCTGGTATTATTGAGATGGCACTCAATACTTAGGGGATAAAAACCTTTATCTCTTACATACTTATCTGTAGTATTTTCATTTAATAATGTATTTAAACAAGTTTTTATAATTGCCTATATAGTTCTACTACACAGTTGCTTTTTGTTTGTTTGTTTGTTTGTTTAAAGACAATGTTTCTCTTTGTAACCCTGGCTTTCTTGGAATTAGCTTTGTAGACCAGGCTGTCCTTGAACTCACAGAGACCCTCCACCTGCCTTTGCTTCCTAAGTGCTGGAATTAAAGATGTGTGTCACCACCTCACTGCTGATAGTTGCCTTGTAACAGTAGAAGGTTTTACACTCTTTTTTTACCCCACGAGCCAAAAATTTTATTTATTTATTCATTACTTGCATGCAAAGTATGCTTTGGTAACATCCTTGACCTGAGATCCTTTGCTGTAATCCTCAATCACTCCCCTCCAACCATTTTACATGGCTTTCGCTCGCCATCATTTGACAAAGGGCTCCCCATTCCCCTAGTTTCCAGTTGTGATTAACCTTCATTAAGTTGATTTGGTGCTCAGCATAAGTGCCTCCACCAATGTCACATATGTGGGCTCATCACAATGGGGTGCAAGTATGGCACAGAGGGGCTTGGTGCTTGTCTATGGCTTCAGCAGCTTTATGTGAGCTACGTGCTGGGCCACCATGGACAAGGGTGGTCTTCAGCACCTCTTGGGGTATTGACATCCATCACACCTCTAGCAGCAAATGCTTTCCTCAGCCATGGTGGTAGACTGCAGGCCTCAGCAGTGGCAGGGAAATGGTGCTTGTCCATTCTAAAGACCCCAGGTTCTTAGCTGGGCTCAGAGCACACTTTATCTCAGCGTGCAGCAAGGCAGGTGGATCTCTGAGTTGGTGGCCAGAATGGTCTAAGAAGTGAGTTCTAGTATAAACAGGACTATGTAGAGAGACCCTGTCTCAAAAATAATAAAAATAAAAGATCACGTTCTTTTTTTTTTTTTTTTTTTTTTTTTTGGTTCTTTTTTTTTGGAGCTGGGGACGAACCCAGGGCCTTGCACTTCCTAGGCAAGCGCTCTACCACTGAGCTAAATCCCCAACCCCAAAAGATCACGTTCTTAAATCATTTTTTTCAAATTACATAGTAAAAAATTGCACAGGAAGTTCCCTTGTGTCCTGTCCCTACTTCATCCTGTGTCACAGCAGGGCCATTGGCTACAAGCTGTCTTCTAGCTAGACAGAAAGTGGCCAAAATCCTTGAATCATCCCTTGAACAGCATGAACTGGCCCTCCTCCATCTCATCCTTCCTGTTGGAGGGACACACTCTCCTAAAGGATGTTGATGGGGCTTTTTTGTTTTTGTTTTCTAATTCTGCCACATGCACGTGTGCTGCAGTTGTCAATGTCTTTCACTTTACATGTCTAAAAGGTGATGTGCAGTCATAACACTATTGTGAGGTTTGTGTGTGTGTGTGTGTGTGTGTGTGTGTGTGTGTATTTAATTTTTTCACTGATCAGACTAGCTTTCTAGCTTGTTCACTCTGTCATTTAGCCAGTATCTTTCCCTGGAAACTCTTTGATAAAATCTGTTTCCCCTGCTGTGGGCAGCTCCAGAATTAATGAAACAGAAAAGCTTATGTAACCAAAGCCTTAGGCTAGAGGACCAACTCTGACTCAAAGAAAGAAATGAAAGTAATCGTAAAATTGTATGAAAAGGTTTTAAACAGAATGGCCATTTTAGTATTTTTTCCTTCCTTCAGGGTGCTGACATGGCTTTAGATTTAAATAGAAGAAGAATTTGGGGAGTGGTAAGAGGCATGCTCCATTAAACAGTGTTGGTCAGGCTGTGGCTTGGTCAGGCTATGATTTGGTCAGGCTGTGGTTTGGCCAGGCTATGATTTGGCTGAACAGTGGCTCAGTGACCTTGAAGGAGTCTTTATCGCTTGTGTGGACAATTCAGTTCCCACAAGATGATGGCTCCTGTTTGGATGATCTTATGAGATGATCTACCTTCCAAGTTCTTTTACTCCCGGCATGCAAGGTGTCTTCAGGTTTATAGAAATGGCTGGAGCTCATCTTGAGCATTCCCTGATATCTGGAATGGGGTGTTGTAAAAGCTAATAGTCAGATAATTCAGTTATTCATAACATATAAAAATAAAAGTTTTTATTAGAACATCATTTGTGAGGCAGTTAATAAGACCTTCAACAACCTGAACTTGATCCTGTCAATACAGAGTATAAATTGAACAGTATGAAATTACCCATTGCTCTCCTGAAAAGGGGCAGAAGATTGCTGTATCAGACAGACAGATCTGGGCAGTGAAGGTGGGCATTGCATGGAAGGTTGGAAACTATTTCTTGTCACCAGGGTTTTTAATTTTTCATCTTCTTGCAATGTAGTCGGTTCAGATTAATCTCTTCGGGCTAATTATTGAAGATTGCAGCTACGAAATGTATCGTTCTGTGGCATTTTAACTGTGGCCAATAGAGATATCTGCCCAGATATTTGAGTGCTATGTTCTCAGCTGCTAGGACCTGGGCATGATCTCTAGGATGACCAATAATGTCTTCTGTAACTGTATATTTTTCTTTCTTTATTTGAAGAGCTCATGTTTGCTAGTCCATCCAGATGGAAAGTTCCACCTGCTGCCATTTCTGGGCTGCAATTGTTAGATGCATCAGCCACTTAAGTTACTTTGACACTTTGTTCCATAGTTCTGGTGAAGCCAGGATCAACACTGGAGCTGGCTCCAGGGGCATTCTCTGCTCTTCCAATAGTAGAGCTGGAAACAAACCCCAGGCATATTCTTTCGGAAATAGCACCAGAGTTACTAGCTTTTAACCACTCGCTATGTGGATCCTGGCAGCCAGACTCTCCTCACGCCTAAGAAAGAACACAGCAGTTTATGCACTCTCTCTGGCCAGATCTTTTTTTTTTTCTTCTATAGACTCAAAAGGCTAAATTCCCTCAGCCCAGTGTGCTTAAATCAGCTTGTGCTCTTTCTAGGTTTCCAAACAAATGTTTTGTGGATGGAATTTTGAAAGCACAATCACATTCTGAGGCTAATAACACCCAGACATCCAGATGTGTGCTCTTTTGTATATACCGAAATGCGCCTCTGTGGGTGACAGTAGGGTTGGTGGCTTATAGTAAGTTAGTACTGACAGAAAAAGGAAAAGACCCTCCAGGTGGCTAGGCCATTTCCAGAGAGTCATAGGCTACAGCTAGACCCCTCTGGAATGTTGGAAATCTTGGGGGCAGAGATGGGGCTGAGAGTAGGACTCAGGGGTTCCTAGCTAGCATCAAGGGTCAGAAGCCGGATGTCGGTACAATTTGCACTACCAAGGCATGTCAGTGGAGTGGGTGTGGGAGGTATGGAGGTCGGGGCTGGAGTCCTGTGTGAAGGCAGACAAGAAGACCTTCTGCCTGGAGGGATGGAGTGGCTCTGAGCATCTCTGTTTTGGCCATCTCCAGGTGGTCATCACATGACACAAGAAACCACAAGTCCCCTTGTGTGGAGGCAGGGTGTGTGTCTCTGTGCTATTGTCCCTCCTTGCGCTACCGCCTCAGCGAACGTGGGAGCCCATCCGTTATGGTCAAGCAGCAGCAGGATCCAGAGGCGGATGCTTTTCCTTTAAGGGAGGGGTGGGGGCAGCTCCGGGACAGGAGGCGCGGTCTGGGCGGGGCTGAGTTCTAGGCCACCGGGCGAGACGTGGCCACGTGCTTCCTGAGTCACCCGCAAACGAGAGCAGGACCCTCTTGGCTCTCCGTCTGCACGGCGCAGCGATGTCCGGGGCATCGGCCAGGAGCCTGGGGAAGGGTGAGGCTGCCGGTGGCGGGAAGGCTCCGGGTATCGGGGATGCCTAGGATCCCCGTGCTATCCGGGACGTGACCGCCTCCTCTCTCCTGCAGGAAGCGCGCCCCCCGGCCCGGTCCCGGAGGGCCAGATCCGAGTCTACAGCATGAGGTTCTGTCCCTTCGCTCAGAGGACGCTGATGGTCCTGAAGGCCAAGGGAATCCGGTGAGGACGAGGGCGAGCCGCGCCGGGTTAGTGGTGGGGCTGGCGGCTCCGCTTCAAACCCTCGGGGCGTCGGCTTTGTGTTCAGGGGGAGATAGTCTCTGCCTTTTGTAAGAGACTTCAGTTGCACACCCGCTTTTCAAGGCGGGGAGTTGTCACGGACTCAAGGGCTCTAAAGCCTGTTTAAGCATTCTGTAGTTCAAAAAAGCTGTTTTCTCCTTGAGGTTACATGGTCACAAGATTGCGGAACACTGAGGCGGCTGTCTCAGCTCGGGATTCTTGGTGAACTTGAGGCTTGCTTCGCCTTGCACAAAGGTCAACCGCCTAGCAGAGTTCTAAGTCCTGTGCACAGCTATGTGGGTTGTAAACACAGGGAAGTGTCTAAGTCAAGTGTCTTTGCAAAGCCTCACCAGTAGGTCGTTGACCTACCCTTTATCTACACTTGGCAAGTCTCTTAGCTTTTATGTTACCGTGTCCACTGGATCATTTTCCTTCCAGTGTCTTGGGGAATCTTTTGAACAATTATTAAACACCTGCTGTTTGGAAGCACACCCTTAAGAAAAATTTCATGTTTAAAGTTAAAAATTCATAAACGACTTTTAGTTCATGGGGCGAAATGGCTAGACAGGCAGTTCTCTAAGTGTTTTCTCTAAGTGTTAAGATGTAACCTAAAGAAGTATTTGAAAATTAATTATCACTTTGTAATGATTTTTAATTTCATTTGGATGGGAGATCGTGGTTTTGAACATAAGAAAATATTTTGTGTTTTTGTCTTTTTTTTAAACCTAAAGCAATTTCTCTGTATTAGTCATAACTTTTACTATAACAAAAACGCAAACTGAATTGAAAAATAAAAGATATTTATTGTCCTCATACATAAAATGAGAGAGTCCAAAAACAGGGCACTGCTGGGTTCAGGGAGCCCAGTGATTTGTGTTTTGTGTTTTCCACTGAAACTCTGCGTTGAAAAGAATTATATTTCGCACCAGCACTTTTCTAAAGCAAAACTGAAATGACTACCTTAACAGCGGGGTGGGGGTTCTTACTGGAAGAAGGCGACCTTCAGACAGTGTGTATAACTGCACTTCCATGTTCACAGACCGATTTTGCACCTCAGAAAACTTTTTCTGGGCAGAGACGTCTTAAACAGGTCCTGTGTGTTGCATACTCCCTGAAAGAAGCATCCTCCAGCCTGTGGGCTCAGCTGTGCTGAGTGTTGGCTCAAACCGCCAAGCTTCCAGCCTTCACCTGTGTTCTTGATCACCAGGGCCCAGGACTTGCCTTCCATTTTCAAAATGTAATTCTCAGAGATGGACGTTAGTGTATGACAGAGGGTTTTGTCTTTCCCGTGGTGGGTGGCCTATGTGTTCGTTATTCTGTAAACCTTTTAGCATGCATGTGTGTGCATGATCATCAGTGTTCACACTGACTATTTGTTCTTGTGAACGATTATGCACTGAAATCCATAAACTTAATCCAATCTGTTGTGGGTAAGGACACAGGAAATCAGACATGACGGGATAGCTTACTTTTGAGTGGTCTCTCCTAATGGACATCGAGCCTGATTTGAGTTATACAGACATCGCTGTAAGGATTAGAACACTTTCCTTCCTCTTACAGTCTCTGCGGGATACAAGGCATACACAATTACAATCTGGATTTAGCCTGGCTCCAATAGATTCTTTCTCCTTTTAATTTATTTTGTACACTTTAAAAATATTATTTTCATGTGCATGTGTGTGTGCACACGTGCATGAATTTATGTGCTTGCAGGATCCCACAGGGCAAAAGAGGACATTGGATACCCAGGAACTGGAGTTATAGTTGTGAACCCCAACGTGGGTCTTGGGAACGGAACGCAAATCCTCTGCAAGGGCAGCAAGTACCCTTAACAACTGGGCCGTCTGTCTCGTCTCAGACTTTTAAGATTTAGGAAACTTTTTTTTTTTTTTGGTTCTTTTTTTCGGAGCTGGGGACCAAACCCATGGCCTTGCGCTTCCTAGGCAAGCGCTCTACCACTGAGCTAAATCCCCAACCCCATTTAGAAACCTTTTTAAAGAAAACATATCAAAACGTGTGGATTTAATGTGGTTTGTTTTCTGAGATTTTTAGGATTAAAAAAAAATTACCCTTGCAAACGAGGATTTCAGAGTTCATATTAGCAAAATGAATTCAGTCGAGTCGGTTCATTTTGAACCGAATCAAAATGAAACGAGGTTCTGTCAGGCTGATTCTAATATACTGAGCCGGCTTGTGCATGATCCAGTTGGTTGCCTCCTGTCAGGATGCTGAAGACACCAGCCTTCCTGTGTTCAGTACAGCGTTGTCCACAATGTGCTGTGATGGCCACTGACGGACAAGTGGGTAAAGAAAATGCTCTACATGTGGTGTTCCATTGTTGAAGAGGAGGAAAGTCTACAGTGTGTGACAGAGGTGGATAACGGGTGGGGACACTAAGTGAAACAAGTCGGATTAACAGAAAAGCGAGCATTGGCTGCTTGCCTGCAGGAGGGCATACGAACCAGGTTCTTGAACCGCAAGTGCAGCGTGGTTCGAGGACCGAGGCAGAACTCTTCTTCTCCACCCGGGGCTCATCGACTAAATAGATGGTAGAATCGATCCACACTGATGCAGGGGGACGGGAACGGCCGTGTTCTCTTCAGCAGCCTTGTGTCTTTCAGGCACGAAATCGTCAACATCAACCTGAAGAATAAGCCCGAGTGGTTCTTTGAGAAGAATCCCTTTGGGCTGGTGCCGGTTCTGGAGAACACTCAGGGTCACTTGGTCACCGAATCTGTGATCACTTGCGAGTACCTGGATGAAGCATACCCGGAGAAGAAGTTATTCCCAGATGACCCGTATGAGAAAGCTTGCCAGAAGATGACCTTTGAATTATTCTCAAAGGTGGGTGTAGGAAATTCCAGCTCTTATTTGGAATCTTTCAGTCACCCCTATTGGCTCTTTCTCCTGACCCGCCCCTGGCGATTTTTTTTTTAAAGTCTGCCGCACATCCTCCCTTCTCTCCCGGTCCTCGCTGTCTGTCTTCTCTCTTTCTTACCAATGTTAGACATTTTTGATATTTATGCTTGGACCTGCTGCCTTCCTGAAATATGGCCAGGCAGCTCAGGACCCCAGCTCTGTTTCCCGCTGAGCGTCTCCTCAACAAGGCTGTTGGCCCTCTGCCCTCAGAGCTCCCTTCTTGGCCTTGTTACCTTGAGAACATGAGGACTGAGCTTCCCCTTCAATCGCTTCAACTGCCCGGTTGTTCGATCAGCTTGGGGAACGCCATTCCGTGTGCTCTGGGACAGCCTCCTTGTTTTACTTCTATTGTTAGTTCACCTGTAGGCAGATCTAACACGAATTGCCTAGAGCAGACTCTGACACATGGTTCCTACCAGCGTCAGCCATTAATTGACACTGCCAGTCTTTAGCAGGGACAGTGCACTGCCTTCCTGGGGAGTGTGCCTACATCTTAACTGTGCTCAGAGTGGATTCATTCGAATCGGTATTAGCAAAGAGATGACCAACGGGTATGTATTTAGACACCAAGAATAGCAAGGCTCTGCTACATGCATTCAGATGAATTACTTTGGTAGCATGGTAAATATAATGGTAAATATATAAAGGAACATTTTGTCTACGAGGAAAGAGAGAGTTTTTAAAAAAAATATTTAGAAGATGGGAGAGGGACAGAGAGAACGTTGTGTTTTGGAGACATTGAAAAATGGCAAGGGAGTCACCTGGCTTAGTTGGATAAAGGCAAAAGAAGAGTGGAAGTGGTTAGAACACTCATGCGTAACGCTGGGGAGTTTAAAGATGACTGAGGGAATGCTCTGCAGGCGAGAATGCTTCTCTGCAAGCAGGAGGACTCAAATCCTCAGCAACCACATGAAAAGCCGGGATGGCAATGTGTGCCTGTAACCCTATCATCTGTGTGTGTGTGTATGTGTGTGTGTGTGTGTGTGTGTGGTGGTGGTGGTGGCTGGGGCTGGAAATGAGCAACACCCAGATCCAGCGAGCTCAAACCCCTGTCAGCCCAGCCTAAACAGCAAACTTCTGTTTGTTGGCTCAGTGAAAGACCCTGTTGTAGCCGTAAAATGACAAGTGACAGAGGAAGTCACTGATGTTCTGCTGACCCCGTGCGCACACATGGGTCTGTTGCACTGCACACTTCAGTGCACACACACACACACACACACACATACACACACATACATACACACACATACACACACACACACACACACACACACACATGTGCGAGTGTGGTTAGGACATGCCGGTTACACAGTACTCAGGTGGCTGAGACAGGATGGTGGTGGCGTCTCTTGCCTGTTACAGAGGTAGTGGCAGTGGCTGCAAGGTTAAATTCTAGGGGAGCAGTAGAAGGGCAAATATGTCTGGTCGTCTCATATGAGATGGTGCCTCTTCGTCGGTCTATTTCTCAGTATGACTTTAGAAAATTCCCATGGTTCCAGGCCTATTTGTCCCAATCTAGGCCACTCCAGGGTCCATTTATGAGGTTTCTGGCTCAAACTTGCTAGAGCGGGTTCCATTACCTGCAAATTACAAAATCTGGAGCAACCCCACATCCTAGTCTACCAAAAAGGTTCAGAATATCAGGCCGTGGTTTCTGCAAACACTGCAGCTTGTCTCTGCAGCACTCTGGAGGGATTCTAGTATGTTTGTTATGTGTGTTGTTGTGTGTTGTTATGTGTTGTTATGTGTTGGCAGGGCATTACCTCACCTTGATAAACTAAGCACTCACTCTCCCTTCAGGTGCCGTCTCTGATTACGAGTTTTATTAGGGCGAAGGGAAAGGAAGAGCATCCGGGCATAAAGGAAGAACTGAAGAAAGAGTTCAGCAAGCTAGAGGAGGTACTCACTTCTCTTAGCTTTCACCATAAGAAATGTCAATTTATGTCTGCATTTCTTTGCCTTGTGCCTTCACAAGCTCACTCTCCCAATCACTGACAATTAGAAATAGTATCCAGTCTAAGTAGGTCACAACAGATTTCTGTAGCTGTGATATAAGGTAAGACGCCTAAAAGTACCATCGTTGACTATATTCTCATGGAGTCTTTTGAGACGGGTGTGGAGTGTGCAGCCCATGCTGGCCTTGAACTCCTCATCCTCCTGCCTCAGCCACGTGAACGCTGGTGTTGCAGGCTCGCCTGACCACACCTGGCTTATGGGCTTGAAGTACTTAGCAGCACATCAGCATTAAAATGATGAGAAATCGCACCTAGGTTTCCACATCACTTGTTCCCATTTTCTGCCCTGTTTTCATTCCCTGTTCCTATATTTAAAGTAATAATTTAACCTAGTTGCAATCAGACAGTAGATGCCACCATATTGCTTCTCCCTGCTGCTGATGTAATAAAGACTTCCCACTATGACACTATGAAGTCTGCCAGGAATGCAGGCCCGTGTGCCTTTCATTCTCCGTGGTCTTGAGATACTCTGTTCCCAGGTTGCCACGGAGAAGCAGAGGTGCTCCTTCAATGGGGATGTGTCCTAGCCTTCCATCCTAAGCAGTTTGTTCCAGTATTTTTTTTCACTCTGTTCTTGTTACTAATTTGCTATTTTTAAGATTTTACTTTGATTACTTTTGATTATGTGTATGTGAGGGGATGGTGCATGTGTGGCCATAGGTGTTGGATCTCCTGGATCGGGAATTACAGGCATTTCTGAGCCGCCTGATATGGTTGCTGGGAACCAAGCTCCAATCCCTTAGAGAAGCAGTTTATGCCTGTAAGCTCTGAGCCACCCATGTCTCTAGTCTTAATCTGCTAATTCTTGCACTGTGAATGCTCAATGTTCCTGGCATCTGTTACATTGATGGAAAGGTCACAGAACCAGTTCCCTTTAGCCTGATGCTTGTGGTCTCTTGGGTGTCCCTGCTTACTTACCAGGTCAAGGTCGCCTGATATGGTGACGTGAATTAAACCAAGCCAGTTGAAGGGTCCACAGCAAAACTTACGCTGTGGCAGTTTTTATTGGGAGCAGACTTTTTATACCTTTATCAGAAACAGAGTTATAATAGCATTGTCAGGGTCAATACAGTTGTAGGTGCCAGGATACAATGACATTTGCAAGCCATACAGGGTACACGAGATCAATATCTAAGAGCAATTGTCCTGTCATGCTTCCACGCTCCCTTGACTACTAAGGGAACATTCGGAGATCCACAGAGAGGCCTGGATGCTTCACTGACTGAGGGAACGCCTCGGCTTCTCAGGAACTGAAAGGCACACGGTGGCTGCGAAGCCACAGGCTCTAACCTGAAAACCCTGTGACTCGTGCGGGCCATCATTATGATTCGCCGCAGGGGTCTTACAGAGAGATCTTTCTGGTTCTGAGCTGTCTTAAGTGTTGCTGGGGCAGCCGTTTGGTCTCAGTGGACTCTCATGTGTATTATAGACTTAATTAATAAAGGATCTCTCTCTGTGGGCTCATGGGTTTGAGCCATAATTTAGCATTCTGATATCTTTATTTGGGTCTGGTATCATGAACTTCCTAGTCTCCTGAAATAACTTTCCTTTAATGGGGCATTTTAATTTGTGCCTACAGCAGTGTGTAGCTCAGCTCCTTTACTGGTAATTCTTTGTGGATATAGATATATAGATATAAATATTTGTTCTTAAATCAAATTTGCTAATTCCTGCTTTTCTGTGGGACAGCACAGAAGCTGGGATCAGGTTCTTATTTTAGTGAGAGGAGGCAAAAAATCAGAAAGACACAAACCATCTTTCCACACTGCGTAAGACTGCAAGGATCTCTGAGGAGACCCATGGAAGCTGTTTATAATGGGAAAGCTGGTTTGGTTCTGGTCTTTTAGAATTCCTTGTGTTACAAGTAGATAATGAATTTTAGTCATATGCGCCCCACCTCCTTCAGGTTTGATTAACCTGCAGGTTTAATTGACCGAATAATACTCAGTTTCCCTCTTTGGTGAAACCTTCGTGTTGATTCACCTTACATTCCAGAAATGTCCCCTTTGAGCTTTACTGTTATTCAAATGATCGTTACCTGTTTAATCATCAATTTCTTCTACTCCTAGGATGTTTTAACTATGTCTTCAACTAAAAACTACGTGCAGAGAAGCACCCCATGCATGAAAGTACAACTTGACAACTTTTAAAAAGAAAGAACTTATTCTAGTACAGAGCGTCTGTGTTAAGAGCCAAGTGCTAAGTTTGGGCCGTACTTTATAAAATGTAGCCCAATCCTGTGCAGGTTTTAATGGCTTCTTGCACTCTGTCTTAGGGTTATCAGATTCATTTACACTATGTATCGTTCCTTCCTGCTTGCAGCCCAGTGTTTTAAGGTTTGATTGTATCAAAACGTCTTTATTCTGGACAAGTGAGGTGTTCACAGTTGAGCTATTCCATCAGCTTGGGGAATCTCTGACCACCAGGCTTTCAGCAGAGTAACAATTTGCATGAAGCAAGAAGGAAATGTGGTTCCACATGACTGGGGATTGGTGGGTTGGAACATCTAGAGTCAGACACCAGTTTCTTTTGTAGGCATTTTAAAGCACGCTGCAATCTTCTGTGTGCAAAGGCGTAATTACAGTGAAACTCTTCTCAGAGTACATGTCCGTGAAGAAGGGCTCTGGAGACAGGCTACATGTATTATCTTAAGGGCCTTGGGGAGGATCTGGTGTGGCCTCGGTCATACAGATAGTGAGGTCATCTGGGTTATCAGCCACCTCCTGCCCCAGTTGTAGGAGTGTGGGAGAGCCCTTGGCCATGCAGATGACAAAAAGGTCATCTAGACTATTAGCCACCCCCCAGGCCTGGTTGTGGGAGCTTTTGGGGAGCCAGGCATAGCCTGACCCTACAGGTAGCACAGGAGTTACCTAGGCTACTGGCCACCTCCACTCCCAGCCTTCTGGGAAGAACAGGTTATACATCTTTTCCTTTGAAAAGACAACCCTGCGTGTTTAACATTCCTGGTTTCCCTAGTGCTGTCTGTGAACACAGGACCTTTGTACTACCAGCATATCGTTATATTATGGCAATTTTAAACCTGTGGGTTGCGACCCCTTCCGGGCTCAAATGACCCTTTCACAGGGGTCACCTAAGACCATTGGAAAACACAGATATTTACATTATGATTCATAATAGTAACAAAGTTAGCTATGAAGTAAAAATGAAAATAACTGTATGGTTGGGAGGAGTCCAACAACATCAGGAACCGTAGTAAGAAGTCACAGCACTGGGAAGGCTGAGAGCCATCGGCTTACTGTCAGACTTGCTGTTAGAATTGCTGGGCTATAGGGGGCTTTAAATCACATTAAAACCCTCCTTGACTGTGTCAGGATAAAAGGGGACTTAAGACATTCTCTGCCTAACTTGCCTCTGCTGCTTTCAATGATGTTGCTCTGTTTGCACAAATAAATTTATTTTCGCTTTGACACTCAGGCTATGGCTAATAAGAGGACGGCCTTCTTCGGTGGGAATTCGCTCTCAATGATCGATTATCTTATTTGGCCTTGGTTTCAGCGACTGGAAGCACTGGAGCTCAATGAGTAAGGCATTTGGAGGTTTTGTGCACAGGTCAAGATGAGGGTTGTAATGTTATTTATGGAGCTCTTTCTGAACCAAGATAAATAGTGAATGTCGCTGCCGTGAATGTGGGCCAGCGAGAGGGGAAAGTCCTGGGTGTGCAGGACCTGTCAGGTCACCCCTACATGCCTATGCTCAGCCCAGGGGAGGAGGAGACATCTGTCTGTGGCATCCGTGTCTTAAAATTTACCCTCTGCTGGCTAAAAGTCCACACGGATGTAGTTTGTTTGAGTCACACGTACCCTCTTACTTCCCACCTACTTGTACGAGCTCCACGCTGCTTTTTAAACTCATGCTTTGAGTCTGCAGTCAGCTACACTGGCTTACTTCTACGTCCTAGAAATCACAGCAGTCTGGGGCTAACCCCCCCCCCCCGTTCACATTTTCTATAGAAAACTGCCATTTAAGGCTGTTGTCTGTCAGTCTCCAAGTTCGAAGTTCTAACTGACCACCACGCCACTCTCAACTCGGCTTTCTCTTCTGAGAAACAAACACCTCAGTTCCACTCAAATCTAAAACCTTTTAGTCTGTGGCTTACATGTTAAAAGGCAAAATTTTAAAGTCTGGGGGGGGGAATAAACTGCGGTGGTGAGACCCTGGGATGCCGGTCTAGTTCCTCTGGTTCACAGCTCTCACGTTGTCTTCCCACAGGTGTATAGACCACACCCCAAAACTCAAGCTCTGGATGACAGCCATGCAGGAAGACCCCGTGGTATCATCCCACTTCATTGATGCCAAGACCTACCGTGATTACTTAAGTCTCTACCTACAGGACAGCCCTGAGGCCTGTGATTATGGGCTCTGAGGGGCAAGAGCCCTCAGCGAATGATGTTTTCCTTCATCGATTGAATAACATGCTTTTATTTTACCCATTATTCTCACCGGCTTGTTTCTCATAATTTGACCTAATGGCCTAACTGGGTTTCTTTCTTCCGGACCTGGCTACTGCCATTTCTATCTCAGAACAATCAGTTCTAATGGCCCGAACAGTCTTCACTGACACCCCCAAAGCCATCACCTCTGGTTTGATCCAGACTTCTAATCTAGATTTGGATTTCAAGAAGAATGTCAAGTTCAGATGCTCATGGGTAGAAGGGCATTAAAGATCTCCTGGAGCGGTGATACTGGCAGAGGCCATGGATGATGGGAACCGAATCACCCCCTGGAAGAGCAGCAAACACTTAACCGCCAAAAGATCTCACTAGCCCCTACTTAAAATAGCCCTTTCAATCCTTCCTTCCAAATTCCGTATAAGACAGATATATAGGTGTGTGATATGTAATACCACAGGATCACACCAGCCAGTTCAGTATATAAGACGGAGTGGGTGAAATCTTATTGGGAAAGGTTAATCGTAGTACTTTTATCACTTCCGTAAGAGAAGGTACTCTGGGAGCACCTTTCCATCCTCCGGGTGATGCGGCTGGTCAAGAGCTTAAGTGAGGCCCCTAAGATATTGGCAGGAGGGAAAACATACCCCGGAGGACACTGCCCTTAGCAACGGCACCCACCGACCGACCGGCAGGTTTTCTGTACTTGTTTCCTGGTTTGCCTGCGAAAATCTCGGGGTGATTCGTTCAGGGCGCATAACAATCAGGCAAAGCTCAGAGCTGCATTTAGGGTTTCGCCTCCTCACAGTGCTGTGGGGCCGCTGCACCCTGGGGAGCCAGGGATTGGCTGACTTCACAAACGGGACAACCAGCGTCCCGCTCCGAGCGAAGCCGTCTGTGCGGCCGACCGCCGGCCGCTGGGCGGGCCCTGGCGGTTCCTCGCGGATTTCCAGTAGGATGTGAGACCAGCGGCTGAGAGGAACGGCCTGCTACCGACTTCCTCTTGCGGTAGCCCTAGATTTCCGGCCTGACTCTCGTTTCTCTAGCTAGCTGCTGTAACGCGGTCGCCTATTGGCTCGCTCTTCCAAATGCGCCAGGTATTGGCTGGAGCTCAGGACTCGGCGGCCAATTGTGGGGTAGGTCCGTGCGAGAAGGGGCGGGCCCGCCTTCGCGTCGGCAGCCCGGCGACCCGACTCCGGGTTGGAGCCGTAGCCGCCTGAAGGTTGCTCGGGGATGCCTTTTCTGCCACCGCCACTGGGTGGTTCGGTCTCACTCGCGCTGTATCGGAAGGGAAGAGGATTTTGAGGTCAATTCTGAACTTTGGGAAATTCTTAAATTTGGGCTTTTTAGAATAGGATTGCCAACATTTAATTTTGCACTTTCATTTTAAAAGAAAACCCGTGTTTAACCATAGCTAATGTTTCTTTTTCTTTTTTAAAATTTCCACTAAAAAAAAAAAAAAGTGTAAGGGAGCTTAGACTATAGCACTAGGGTAAAGAAATCGTAAGAAGGAAAGAACAGTCAGTAATCTTAGATTAGTGGGTGCTCTTTAAGACAGAAACCTGTAATTAACATTAATTTTCTGGTTTGGCTGGAGACAGGCAAGCAGGAGCAGAGCTCCACAGGTCTGGAGTTCGTACCCTCAGTTCGGCACTACTAGTTGATGACACAGACAGGCAGAAGAATTTCGTTCCTGGGACTGCCTGTTCTTTTGAAGGCTACGAAAGTCCGTCCCTGTTACGTTCAAATAAACACAGTAATAAACGCAGTAACAGCTACCATTAAGCACTTGGTAGATGACAGACACATGCTAAGTATTAGATGTTTGCCATACTGATCCAACTAACACTTCCCTAAACCTCGTGGTACTCTCACCTCCACATTTCAGATGAGAATGCCAGTGTGTTAGAAAATCAGGGGGTTGGAAGTTTTCACTGTTTGCACAGACTAACCCAGCTATTAGAAGGTGAAGTGATTTCAAATGCAGCCTATGCTTGTTGTAAAGAGACTGCTCTTCAGATAAGTTTACACATCTGTAAAGTTCCTTTTCTACAGCTCTTGAGTTTAGAGATTGAGGCAAGGCTGAATAATACGATCTGTTATCAGACTTCTCATGTCAGTCAGTGTAACAAAGCTTACCATGCTTTGGCTACTACAAGTCATCTAGAAGTGGTTTGATGTATATAGGAGGGAGTGAGTAAATTATTTGCAAATACGTCATTTTATAGAAAGTTCTTGAGCATCCATGGAATTTGGTGTCCAAAGAAGGTTCCGGGAATAATTCTGGGCACATTCGGGTCATATCTATGTTGTAGTTTGGCTTTAGCAGGAGATGTTGATGTTCTGCAGGAGTTTACAAACTTTGATGTCAGAATCTTGAGATTTTTGCTTTCGCCTACTCAAATATTATTATCAAGATATGTAAGTGTGTCACGTGTTATAAAGATACAGGAATGAGGAACCAAGCACTTTAAAAGAAGGCCTCCTTTGACCCAATTTTCCTAAAGTGGGAGGGAAGGTCCTCCTATGGTAATTTCATTAACCTCATTTAATATTAAATGAGTTAACGCCATTGGAACACGAGCTTCCCTAGGATTCCTCACTCCTTGCAAACCCCGAATCAAGGCAGATGCGAGAGTAGAGTAGAGCCCCTTCCCTTATCTGGCCCATGGAGTGCAGTGAACAAGAGTGGAACACACAGTGATCTTTCATGTCAAGTGGGCTTTCAAAGATTCGATATAATCATAATCTAGTTTATGCCAATGTTAGAGGCTGGTGATAAAAAAGGTTTATTTTTAAAAGCTCAAGCTGGGGCATGGTGGTGGCCCACACCTTTAATTTCAGCACTTGAGAGATAGAAGTAGGTGGATCTCTTGAGTTCCAGGCCAGCCTGGTCTACAGAGTGAGTTCCAGGACAGCCAGAGCTACATAGTGAGAAGGAAAAAGGAAAGGCCTCCTTTCTTCAAAACAAACTGAAGTTGAGAAATTATTTCCATCCTGTAAACACATAAATCATTGATCACCATGACCAGAGGTTCCTCTATTTTCAGAAAAGCAGCTCAGGGGCTGGGGAGATGGCTTAGTTGGTAAAGACCTTATTGAGCAAACACGAGAACCTGACTTCCATCCCCGGGCCCTCAGAGAAGACCAGGTGTGGTGGCCTGTGGCTTATGGGCCAGCTCAACCAAATCAGCAAGTGCCAGGTAGAAAGATGAGAGCCCATCTGAAAAGGCCTCTGGCCTCTGCCACCCCCCCACACACCCCTTCACACACAGAGAAACAGATGATCACATTTCAGCTGTCTGAAAACATTTGTAATAGATTTCTGTGACCTTATTAATTTTTTTTTGTGTGCGTGCTTGAGCTGGTCAATATAACAGAGATGCAAACTCGAAAGGGCACAGCTGGAACATTTGCAAAGAAACCATTTAGGAGTTACCTACTGAATTTTTAGGAGGAAGTAGAGAAGAAGCTTAAAGGTCATAATGAAAACCCTCCTGGGAAAACTTGTTGTGATCTTTGGCGAGATTAAAAATCGCATTACTGAAATGTAGCCTGCAGCATTGAACACGTTCAGCCAGCATTGAACTGTTAACGGGTGAAATAAGTGTGGCGAGTTCGGTCCTAATTCTCATATGCCCCACAAAGCGGAATAGCAATGTGTGTCTTCTTTATGGGTGCAAAATGGGAAGGCATCGTGCTATTTAAATGCCTTCTTATTCATCAGTATTCCTCTTCAATATTGGGGTTCACCGCGCTGGAACTCCGCTGACGAGGGCTGCACCATTTCAGGCCATACTCAAAGCCATCCTGTACATACTGCTTGGCTGTCATCTTAAACAAGGAAAAGGGAGGTCAAAGAGGCTGAACATTTTGCCCAAGGGCCAGAGGCAGGTGTTGCAGCCCATCTGGTTCCACAGCCCATTTTGAGAATCCTGACATTGTACTGCCTCCCACAGGTGGAGAGTGCGTTCCACCTTTGTCCTAACTCCACCCAGTAGACCTGTATCTCAAAACTTGACCTCCCACAAACCGACATACTTTTCATCTTGAGACAATGGTCACTCTGTAGCCCTACTTGGCCTCAAATTTACGATCCTCTTGCCTTGGACTCTAAGTTCTAGGATCATAACAGGTCCCACCACAGTTTGCTCAGGTGACCCTTTTATAAATGCCATCCCTAGCTCTCAGATTTCGTTTCCTTTAGGAGGAGTGAATCGTGAGGGGGGGAATCGGGAAATTTTCCTCATCTGGCATAATAGAACCTCTCAGTTTGCAAATGGAATTCCCATTCTGACCACTGCTACCTCAGCCATTGCAACATAAACAACCACGAATGACCAAATTAAAACCGCCAGGCTAATCCAGGCCACTGGCTGGGTTTTATGCAGCTCAACTCGCTAAGAATGCTTTTCAAAGCTATCGCTTTAAGTAGCTGGGAATACCAAACTATAAACCATAGTGTGTGACGTAGAGATCAAGTTGACCAGTAGTGAATGGTTTGTGAATGGTGGACCTGGAGTGATGTGTCAATATATGTCCATCTCTTGTAAAAAGGGTACCGCTCTGAAGAGTTGGGAGGCTGTATGTGGAGGTAGGGAGAGGTGAGAGAGAGAGAGAGAGAGAGAGAAAGAGAGAGAGAGAGAGAGAGAGAGAGAGAGTGTATTTCAAGTTTAGTTCCATTGGTCAGGTTTCCTGGGCCACACCTGTACCCATTCATTTATATATTGCCTTTGGCTGTTTTTACATTACAAGAGTTGAGCAGCTGAGACCTGAGAGGCAAGCCTGCAGTATTTACCCTGTGGGGAGAAGTTTCCTGACTGTTCATTTCATTGCATCTGGTGCTGACTAAAGCTCTTGGATGAGAGCGTTGTTTCCAGCGTTAAACTCCCAGAATCCTCTTCCTCTCTTACATTTAGTAGCTGTGAGGCATCTAACATGTGCCTGGTCCTGTTAGCCCCTGTTTACCCACCCACTGGGATTATCCGCCCTGTAGGGATCAGTTTAAGGGTAAATGGGACTAGTAAGGTAATGACTCACTTTGAGTTTGAAATCTGCCTTCCTCTCATGCTTTCCCCTTTAGAACCTGGATGTGCTCTCGTCTGTGGTTGCCCACTTTTTTTATGGGAAGGGTGAATGGAAAAAGAAGTGAAAAGAGGGCGAGGCTGCTCCTGAGGGTGGATGGTTTTATTATAGAAGTAAGGGAGGGTGCAGGCACAGCGGGAGGCGGAGACATCCAGCAGAGTCTGGAGTTGGGCCCTGTGAGGAGATGGGGGAGGGAGAGAGGGAAACCAGGAGCAAGGGCCAAGAGGTTCAAATGGGTAAAATGCTGGTGTTGCCAAAATGGCTGGGTCACATAGGCTAAGCAACTGGCGGAGGAGCAGCCCAGCATAGTCCCTGGGCTGGAGAAGTTTAGGGTAGGGGGTGGGAGTGCCATTCAGGAGGACTGCTGGGAAAACCTGGTGGCCGCAGGCACCTCAGCTGTTTGTCCTGAGTTTGAGACCTACCAGGAGGTACATTTGTCTTCTCAGAAGCCATCTGCTTACCCCGCCTTACCTCACAGGGCTCGGTCACTGTGTTCCTTGTTTCAGTTTTGCCGTCGAGCCTGTCCATCTTGATCAGAGTTAGTTCCAGGGAAGTAAGCAGTTGCTGGTCAGACCTGCATCCTCCACAGTGCAAAGTGAGAAGCTCCTCCCTCAGCACCGCAAGGCAAGAACCCATCAACACCAGGTGGGCTTCCCAGCATCCATTCAAACATCCCTACCACTTCCTAATCCATGTACATTCATTCATGGTGATGCGTTGCTATTTTAGGTTAACTTCCATGGGATCATTGAGTTCTTGACTAAAACTGTAGTTGAATCATTGTTCTGAAGATTCAGAAAGATTTTCTAGGGCTAGAGAGATGGTTAAGAGCACCGACTGCTCTTCCAGAGGTCCTGAGTTCAATTCCCAGCAACCACATGGTGGCTCACAACCATCTGTAATGGGATCCGACGCCCTCTTCTGGTGTGTCTGGAGACAGCGACAGTGTACTTATATATATATTATATATATATATATTATTATATAATATTTTTTTTTAAAAAAAAGATTTTCTATTCTGTAGGAAAAATTATTATCATTACTAGCCAAGACATTCCGGAGGGGTGAGAATTCCAAAGACCCAGAGTTGCCCATCTTACAAGACACATGATAAGGCTTTGTTATTTTAGTTAAAAATGTTGAGATTCAACAATGAAACTGCCATCGTATGCTATGTCTTTCTGGGCATAAACTCTCCAGTGGACCTTTTAAAAGTCTTTGAACTTTTAAAGTTCTTTGACTCGATTAAGTGTTTATTTTGGACAAATAATTTTTTTTTCTGGGAGTACTTCTGTGAAGGAGTAGTATCGATTACATGGACACAGAAGTTTGGGGACTGAAATAATTCACAGATACAACTGAGTGTGAGACACTTGATGTTCCTCTTTCCTTCCCTGTCACTCTGTAAACAAAACTGTGTTGGTAAGCCTTTCTGCTACATCTCAGTCCTGGAAAGTTTAAAGAATTTCTTTCTTCACCCTCTGGAGTTCAGAATCTCAGCTTATCAGCCACTCAGTCCTCTCCCCTGTGTGGGAGTGGCCGCTGTGTTTCTGAGCTATGTGTCCTTGGAAACTAAAACAGCATCTGTCAGCTAAAGCAACATCTGTCAGAACTTAAGGCTGGAGGAGGACTCAAATGGTTCTTGGCCTCTAGGTGCCTTGGTCTAATTCACTGACAGTTCCTCAGAACAGGTAGAAATGTCACAAATGAGATGAGGGGGGCCCAGAGAGAGGCATGCGGTGTGGTACCAAAGCTGTATTTACTTCCCGAGTGATGTAGGGTCTCAACTTAACCCAAGTCTGTTGTCCCATTTGCCGAACCAAGAGAAAATGTGGCTGTTTTAAAAAGACAAAATGTGGTGCACAAGTTGTACAGAAGGAATGGTCAGTTCTCTACCTGAGACCAGGATTTGTGATGGAAAGGAAAAGTTAACATCTGCCTGGTAAATTTGTATTCGATTCCTTTGAACTCCAAGTTGGGGTTTAAATGTCCAGTCTTCCTCCTGTGGATGAGGGCCCATCACATGTTTCCCCTGTGTGTCTAAAGCCACAAGTACTTCCTGGGGCTAGGTTTTGACTTCCATATCTGGAGAGGTATCTGTGAGGGGTTAGATTTTACAGGAGTCCCTTACTGTCTGTCCTACCAGAGTGCTGTCAACCGTCGAGAAATTGAGTTTGGATCTGGAGGGAGCTCAGCTGTGCCTGGAGCCAGCAGCAGCAGCAGCCGAGGTCCACAAGGCAGTGACTGTGAGCTTCCGGGCACTGCGTAGACACCTGGACATTGATGTCTGGGGATTTGACAAGATGCTTGGGGAAAGGTAAGACTTCTAGACCTGGACCCCCGGGCTGGGGGAAGACATGTGACAGAGTTGCTTTCTCTGGATAGGAGCACAAACTGTATGTGCAAATGTCCTCTCTGGGGCCTGAGGCTCAGTGCACAGACTCCTCCTGGAATGTCTCCCCACTGGGCTGACCAGATTCCCCATCTTCTTGCTCTTGCCCTGCCCTGTAGGAAGCTGTCCCCCAGGGCCGGTCCCTGAGGGTGTGATCCGAATCTACAGCATGAGGTTCTGCCCCTACTCGCACAGGACACGCCTGGTCCTCAAGGCCAAAAGCATCAGGTGAGAAACTGAGGCCAAGTGCTCCCTGAGCAGGCAGAGCACCCACCATCTCCAGGGGGGTATTTAAAGTCTCGGGCTCCTAGAAGGGTCCCCTCTTCCCTTTCTTCTGAATGACTCCAATGACTGATTTTTGGGACAGGCTCTCCTGAACTGCTGAGTTCTTTTCCAAATCAGGTTTTCATGAACTCTCAGACTAGGCAGCATGAACTGAGTGATGCCGCTTGGTGAACTGGCTCTCTCCCACCCACTGATTGTTAGGAAGGGCACAGCTCACTCAGGCCTCCTAACTGCCCCAGCGTAGTCCTACCGCTGACGAGCAGCTTGGATTAACTCTGTTCTATTTACTTCTTCATGTCCAACTCCTTATTCTGTCATTCTGCCACCTCTTCCCTCTCCCCCGCCCTCTGGCAATCATACCAAAAAAGGATCTCAAGAGAGTAGGAGCTGCTTCTCGAGGGCTAGAAGGGAGCCTGGCACACAGTAGGTATTCAAAAAGAGTCTCTTGGGCTTGGGGATGTAGCAGAGTTAGTAGGAGTTTCTTGTTCAGCATCCATGTACCACTGATTCACACCCAGCCGTTCAACCATACACTCCCACCATATACATAAAACCAGGTGTGAAGGGCCATCCGTCCCTGTGATCTCAGGGCTTGGGAGGTAGAAGCAGGAGGGTCAGAAGTTCAAGACCACTCTTGCTTACATACCAACCTCCAGGTCAGCCGTGGCCACATGAGACCCGGTCTCACACACAGAAAACAAGTGTCACGCTGGCTTCCGGCTCTGGGATTGGGAAGTCGTAGGAGTGACATCAGCGTTTCCGTTCATGTCACTGAGTAGAGAGACCAATGTGGAGATGTTGTAAATGGTATCGTTAACTCTGCCTCGACGGATAGCTATAACGTGCATTTCTAGATTCTCTCCCCTTGCTCAAATCTGTCTGGCTCTGTGTTACCTGGTCTCTGTTTGCTTTTAGAAAAGCCAGAGCAATACAATGTGTTGCTCATTTGGGGACAGCTTAGGAACTGATGCAAATATTTGTGGGGTTTCTTTGTTTTTGAGACAGAGTCCTAAGTAGCCCAGGCTAGCCACAAACACAGTATGTGTCTGAGGATGATCTCGAACTTCTGGTCCTTCTGAGTCTCCCTCCAGAACACTGGGATTACAGCAGAGCATCACTGTGCCCGGCTTATGTGGTGCTGGGGACAGAGCCAAGGGCTTCCTGGGGCTAGGCAAGCACTTTCCCAACTAAGCTACATGTTCAGCCCCATAGCTGTCTTTTTCAGAGTGGACTTTCCCAGCCTGAACACCACTGACTGACACTTAAGGCCAGGTGCTTCTCTGCCTCTGGGGAGAAGGAAAGGGGGATGTCTTGTGCGTCCCAGCTTCTTTGTCGCACCCCCACACCCATGTGGAGTATATCCCACTCCAGGGGAGAACCAAAACGTCCCTAGATATGGAGATGCGTTCCTTAGATGGGAAGAGGTGAAATAATCTATTGAGAACCTCCATTTTGAAGAATGTAGCCTTCGTTTCCTTCAGTCCTTCAAAAGCTCCTATCATAGTGACAGGGAGTATGGAGGACTGAAGAGTGATTGCTTGCTAGTGTACTGGACACTGCCGAGGGCTGCACATGGTCAGGGTTTGGATGCTACACTGTTGAGATGGGAACAGTTATCGCCTCCTTACAACTATGGACACTGAGCACAGCCAGAGGAGGGAACCAGCTAATATCTCAGCTTGACCAGGCAGCTTCCCGTGCATCTTGTATTAACTGTTAACATTCCCCAATGTCTGTTCCGACCTGTAAGTAACATTTGCATTTTTGTGGTCGTTAATGTTTTGGTTCAGAGACGGGGGTCTCACTGTGGAACATAGACTGTTCTGTAACTTACAACCAAACCCTCCTGCCTCTGTCTGCTGGGTCCTGGGGTTACAGGCCTGAGCCACCAAGCTCTGCTGGATTTGTCCTTTCAAGCCTTAAGCCGCCAGTGTGCCCAAGCGTTTGAGTCTATGGAGCCTGGCTCTCTTCTTGCTTTAGCTACTCTTTGGTAGATGATGTCAGGCATGGGACTCAATCGCAGGAGAGGATCAAAGAAGCCCTAGGAAAGGCCTAACCCCACTGTAGGGATGAGCACAAACAAGCATGTCACACATTTGACACCAAACTCCAGCGTCAAAGAAACCGTTCTCAGTACGAATGCTGATGTCATAGCTGCTCTCGTTTCGAGGTGAGCATCTGTCTTTGTGCGTCTCACTTCGAGTCTTCTTTTCCCTTTAAGGCATGAAATCATCAACATTAACCTGAAAAACAAGCCTGATTGGTACTATACAAAACACCCTTTTGGCCAGGTTCCTGTCCTGGAGAACAGCCAATGTCAGCTGATCTATGAATCCGTCATTGCGTGTGAGTACCTGGATGACGTCTTCCCGGGAAGGAAGCTGTTTCCATATGACCCATATGAACGAGCTCGCCAGAAGATGTTACTGGAGCTATTCTGTAAGGTACACACAGTTCTGAAGAGCCTCGTAGACCTGGTTTTGCTTTGTGTGCGTTTCCCCAACTTCAATCTACTCCAAAATCAATCACGACCTGGTTTCGGTTTAGCCTTGTGAGCCCCTGAAGAATAACTCACTGGGGATTAGAGTCAGCAGTGACCACTGACATTAGAGGTGGGAGGCAGAGACTCACGGGGCTAGAAACGGGAGAAACAGCCGTGATTGCTAATCCTTTAAAAGGAGCATTTCCCAAGCTCCAGGTGTGAAATATTGGAATGAAATTATGCCTGGGGGAAGGCTGCCTTGTCAGCAGGGCAAGAATGACAGCAATTTAGGAAGCATGAATAATGAAAGTTGTTGATAATGAGAGAAACAGTGACAGAAGCATTAAGACCTTTGAAAATAAATAGAAATTCAGTCCGGGGCTGTGGAGATGACTTGAGTGGCACATGGGCTGGAGGACCCGGTTTGGGATCCTCAGCATAACGTGAAAAGCAAGCTGGCAGTGCCTGCCGGCAATCCTGGTGCCGGGAAGGTGCAGGAGGAGACTTGGGACTTGCTGTCCATCTCGTCTGCCTGAATCTGCAAGCTCCAAGTTCACTGAGTTCTGTCTCAAAAAATAAGGCATTTGCCACCAAGCCTGATGACCCGAGTTTGATCTCCTGGACGCGTGCGGTGGAAGGAAAGAACTGACAACTGAAAGGTGTCCTCAGACATCCACATGCATTTAGTGGCATTCACGCCATGCTTGCGCGCGCGCGCGCACACACACACACACACACACGTGCACACACACACACACACACGTGCACACACACACACACACACACACACACACACACACTCATGTGCTCAGCTTAATGTTGTCAAGAGCTGACATACAGTGAGAAGTCAGGATGTTCCAGAGTTTCTCTGACTATTGATCCCCTTCTTGACTTGGAGGTGGGCATTGTTCCTGGTTCAGCTTTTCACATAGGAACACCGTAGCTTAAGGTGCCCCACCTAACAAGAGTTATCACAGCACGGGCCTGTCTGAGCGAGCAGAGGCAGGGAGAACCCTGCTGGAGCCCTTGGCTGCTATGAGAACCAGCACAGATTCCCCAGAGCCTCTCACCAAGGACAGGGACCTCTGCATTGGCCGAGTTCTCCTGGGCTGGAGTTGGGAAGCTTCATCGCATTTCGGACAGAGTGGGAGCAGTTCTCACAAACATCTCGACTAAGAGTCTGTGTCTTCTCACCAGGTCCCACAGTTAAGCAAGGAGTGTCTGGTAGCGCTGAGATGCGGGAGAGACTGTACGGATCTGAAGGTTGCCCTGCGTCAGGAGTTGTGCAATCTGGAAGAGGTACAAAGGGGCGTCTGTCCCGTCAGAGGCGGTGGGCCGAGCTCTGTGGTGTCTCTAACCTAGTCACCTGGCACTGCGTGCTTGCAGACCCTCTGCTAAGCCTCGATGTGGTCCCTTTCTAGTCATCCACCTGTGCCCCTCGGATGCCTGCATCCCTGACCTGCTCTGAAATGGTTCTTGACAAGTTGTTCAGGATGAGCAACGACTTTGCCCTTTCCTGGTATCTTGGCATTCCCTAAGTATTTCTGCAGGACTTCTGCCGATGAGGCTGAGGTATTGGGAGGAGACTTGCCTAATGACGGTTTACTCTCTCACATTACACAGCCAGGGGGAGGCGGTCCAGGACGGTTTCCATGCTTCCTCATGAAGCTAGCAGGGACCGAGGCTCATCCTTCTGTCTGTCACATTTAGTGCAAGGTTTATCCTTCATCACACAATGGCAACTGGGCCATCATCTTCCACTCACACTCTAGCAAAGAGAGCGGAAAAGTGGCGTGTCTGGATCCTCTGAAAGGACTCACCCAGAAACCCAGTGGCCATGACCCTCGGCAACTGGAGGCTGGGGCGGGGGCCTGTCTTTTAGTTGGGATACCCTGGATGCAATCGATGTTGTGCATTAGAAAAGGAAGGTAGGTGTGCGTGGACAAGGAGCCATCATTGCTGGCAGCATCTTCTGTGCAGGACAATCATGGAGCCCGTTTCTACCCACCCATCCTGAGGTCATCTGCGGGGCTGTGACTTCCTTTACCTCTGCTCTACAAACCGATGAATTCTTTTCACGAGTGAGGGTGCTCCCTCATATAGCCAGAAAAAACTGTCTTCATTCCTCCCAGAGAAGGCTAGCTATTCCTTTTCTCCCATTTGACCTCATCAACTGGAAGCAGATAAAATCCACACATGCTCCATTTCCTGTCTCGGAGATGTACAGTAGCAGTGTTTTTTCGAGATGACTAGTAAGAAATACCAACTTTTGTCTTGAGGCTGCAGACTGCCAGGACCCCACCCGAGACGCAGTGGACGATACGGTCTTGATTTAAGGTGTTTTGCTGGACTCTAGGCTCTTGGGCAGGAAGAATCCTGGAGGATGGACCCATAACTGCTTCCCCTACACCAACACTTCCTTTAATCACAGTTGAAGGAGACATCTAATAAGAGAGTCTTTAGCCCAGGAAGGTCAAGTGCTATCTTAAAAGAAGTTGAAACCTTTCTCAATACAGAATTTTTAATGTCTTTATATTTAGTGGTTGTTGTTGTTGTTGTTGTTGGTGGTGGTGGTGGTGTGTGTGTGTGTGTGTGTGTGTGTGTGTGTGTGTGTGTGTGTGTGTGTGTTTGAAATGGAGCCTCGCTATGTAGTCCTTGATCTCACAGAGACCTGCCTGTTTTTGCCTTTTAAGTGCTGGCACTGAAAGCGAGTGCCACCACAGGCAGCTACCGTCTTTTTTTTTTTTTTTAAAAGCTCATGTGAACCAATCCCATCCTGCCTGGCTCCTTCCTCACAGACTTGTGAGCTCTGGGTCAGATTAAGGAGCCGAAAACAAAACACTGAATTCAGAAAATGCACCGGAAGTGCGTTGCGGCTGTCCTTGCCGCTCTTCTTCTACACGAATCTATGAAGTTGGGGTGCAGGTGTGCATCTCCTGGGCTGCGTGCGTCTCAGGACAATTAAGCTAGCATTCCGTGCCGCACTCCGAGATGCCAGGGTGCTGTGCGTACACTGGCTCACAGAGCCGAGCATGCAGCGCCCTTCTGAGGCCAACAGTACCAGTACTTGGTATCTCACAAGGGCTGCTCGGTAGGAATGCAAACCTTACAGACGCCCAGAAGGCTCCATGATAAGGTGGGGGACCAACTGTTGAGCCTATTTTGAACCAGGGTATGTTTAGTGCTAATCTGGAGACACTGGGGAGAGGGAGCTGGTGTGAGAGAGCAGAGAATCCGGGGTACAGGGCAGACCACAGTCAGAAGGCTTTTCGCCTGTGCCAAGGAATTTCCTCTTGATCCCGAAGTTGTGAGGAGTAACTGCAGACTATGAGGCAGGAGAGTGCTTTTTTTTTCTTTCCTGCTTTGCTCACTGGGGGACACCAGGACCTCAGTAATAGGGTTGGAGAGGGGACTTGATTGGAGAGGTTTCAAGGGACCAAGATAAGGTGAACTTTGATGGAGGTGCTGTCCAGATTGATGTTGAAATTTGTGTCCAGTAAACAGGATGCTACTGGGACTCGGAGAGAAGCTCCAGTTTGCTCTGTGTGCGGTGTTTTGGGACAGATGTGGGAGACAGAGCTCAGGAGAGTGATATGTAGGCTGCACTAGGCCTTGTGATGGTTTCCTGGCCAGCAGGGTTAACTAGAAGAGATTGGGTGGTGATCGTGACACTCACCGGAAAACAAATGAAAAAGACAGAACAAACTCCATTTGTAACAGGAGCTGATGGCGGACGCCCTCTCAGCAAAGCTGGGTGTGGTCTCTGAACTCCACGGAGACAGCTGAACTTCCTGTGGCTGGGCAGCCTTGGCTGTGGTGGCTGCAGCTCAGGCCACTTCAGGTCAGCGAGGGTGCAGCATTGTTTCAGTGGGTCAGGAGGGGGTTTGTCCCACAGTGTTAGCGAGAGCATTAGCTGCAGCATACAGGATGTCAGCACTGAGACAGCCAGTGGACATGAGCGATACTAACCGTTCCTCCAAATGTCAAGAGACATAGGTCCTAAGTGTAGATGTAAGGAGATCCTAGTGAAATTAAACCTCACTAGAATAATTCTGACAGAAACGCCCCTTATCTGCATTAACAATTTCCTGGTTTTTTTTCTGTTTGTTTTGTTGTTTGCTTGTTTGTTTTTGAGATGGAGCCCCACTATGTAGTTCTGGCTATTCTGGAACTCACTGTATAGACTAAGCTGGCCTTGAGCTCATAGAGATCTGCCTGCCTTTGCCACTCGAGTGCTAGGATTAAAGGCCTGGATCACCTCACCCTTCAAGTGGGTTTTACAAGCAGGATTTTGTGTGGGCTGAAAAGCTATTAAACACACATGATATTTCTGAGGGACAAATAATCCGATATTGTGTGTGTGTGTGTGTGTGTGTGTGTGTGTGTGTGTGTGTGTATGCGCGTGTGCCTGTGTTCATGTATGGGGTTTTAGGTGGGCTTGTGCTACAGTGGCTACATGAAGGTCAGAGGACAGTCTCAGGTATTTGCTGGAAACAGAGTGTCTTAGTTTTTACTGCTACGAACAGACACCATGACCAAGGCAAGTCTTATAATGACAACATTTAACTGGAGCTGGCTTACAGGTTCAGCCTTTATCATTGTGGTGAGAACATGGCAGCATCCAGGCAGGCATGGTGCAGGAAGTGCTGAGATTCTACATCGGCTGAAGGCTGCTAGCAGAAGACTGGCTCTCAGGCAGCTAGGGTGAGGGTCTTAAGCCCATGCCCACAGTGACACACCTGCTCTAATCGTGCCAGCCCCTGGGCCAGCATATACAAATCACCACGCAGAGCCTGCCCTCTGCTGTCCTCTGCTTTGTGCACCCGGTCTCCCACCGTACCACAGTAGCACCATGGCACCGACACACGCCACACTGAGCTTTGCCCGTCCCGGGATTTGGATCTCGGGTTCTCATGCTTGTCCACTCATCCATCTCTCAGCCCAAGGTCAAGATTTTAATGCAAAATATGGCATGCCTAGCAAGATACTCCATTTGCATTTTGTGACCGTGAACTCCAGATGATCTTCCTCTTTCGAAATATGACGCGTGTGCTCTTTTTATTCAAAATGATCTTTAAAAAGTCCAGTTTCCTGGGTGTGTTGGTCTTGGCCAGAAATTCAGCACGTAGAGGACAAGGGTAAGAGGGTCAGAAGCCTGGGCTAGCCTGGGGTGCATAGTAAAATGCAGTCTTGGAAAACAGCAGCAACCATGAAACTTTTAAAAATATTAAGAATTCACTTAAGGCTATATAAATAACATAAATAAAATCTTCTGCTTTGATGATCAGACCAACAGCCTGCTGTCCTGTCTGCCTGCCTTGCGTGGGCATGCGCTCCATGCTGTCGGGATGCTGTAAACTAAGTTCACATCGAACCTGCCTCTGAGGTTCAAACCCAGCTATTCTTGAGTCATTAGTCTAAGATGTCCACCCTGCCTCGTTTTCTTCTGTGTGGGCTTGACTTTACCACTTCAGCACCACACTCTGCTTTCTTGTCCTTGTGGATTCCAGCATGGCAGGGCCTCTCAGGGCTGCTTTGCTACCAGCGACTTATTCAGAACATTTTCATGGCGGTGCTCGTTAAACCCTGCCCGGTGTAGCACCGCAGATTGCTGGATTGGCTGGATTCTTTTCTGATGCTTTGGGTTTTCCCTCTCGGCCTGTGATCTAACCATTAGGCATCAGCTCTGCGCTCTGGCTTTGCTTGGTCCCTGTCCAGCTGTTACCAGTCTTGACTGAAAGAGGCCAGAAGCAGCAGGAGGGAACCATGGCCACAGGGCACTTTATGCTCAGCCTCTTGATGTCTGTTGGCCTGCTTTGTATTCCTGTCCTCTGCAGTCTCATGCAGAGTTTCCCACAGGGCCCAATCGAAAGCCTTGTGTGCACTGTTTGCCCGAGGGTCGTATCCTTGTATCCACTTGGTAATGTGTGTGTGCCACTCAGGAGCTCCTGTGGCTTACAGGGTTTAAATTTCACCCATCATCTTAACATTTCCCCTCCGTCCCTCCCTCCCTCCCTCCCTCCTCTTTCCATCTTTTTTCCCCCCTCCCTTCCTACTTGTTTTTCAGACAGAGTCTCACCGTGTAGCCCAGGCTGACTGCAGACTCTTCATCCTCTTGCCTCAGTGTCTCTAGTTCTGGGGTTAAAGGCATGCTCCACTACGCTCAGCCGCGATGTTAGTGTTTAATTTGTCTTTTCTTCTTTACAAACAAAAAGACGTTTTAGCCCAACAGTTTGTGCTGCTCGGTTAAGTTTACTGTTTAAGGAAAGTTGTCTTAAGATCTTGTCTATCAAGTTTGTGGAGTTCCATTTAAAGAATCTCTCATATTTAAAGGAAATTCTACTATCTTTTAAACACGTTTGGTTTTCGTTTGAACTTTTGATCCAGTTTATCTCTCTTGAGATGTGGATGTGTGACGTCCGTAAATATGGAGGAGCGGTATCTCCTGCGGAGCCTCTCCTGTTGCTCTCAGGCACAGGGAGCCCTCTGCCTCCTCAGAGATCGAGGGGCACTCACTTGGGTTTGTGTCTGCCACACATTGGTTGCTTTACGAGAATCTGGTTAGGTTATTTCCTAGCTTTTACAAAATATATTTCGATTAAGAGAATTGAGCTCATTAAAAGGATTGGAGCTGAGGATTTCCAGAGTCCCAATCAATCCCTAAATGGTGGCGAGCTGCACTCTGTCCTCACAGAGCAGCTCGGTCCTAAGTGATAACCAGGCGCGGGGGAGGGGCTGGTCCTACGGAGACCACTGCTCAGCCTCTCACCACACAGCTCCTTGCAGGAGATCTCGTGACAGCATGAGCTCAGGCCTGGCTGTCCTGTTTCTGTGTGGCAAGGGCCTGGAATTTACAATCTTGAACCCTCCTATGTTCTTACCAACTCCAAAGACCTCTGTCCCAGACTCAAGTCCCCTACTCCTGACTCTGGATATGGGCTTGACTCTACTGCTTCTGTCCTGGAGGGTGCCTTCGCACCTTAGCAGAAGTGTGTGTGTGTGTGTGTGTGTGTGTGTGTGTGTGTGTGTGTCTAACTTCCAACTCTTGGGAATTCTTCCCCTCTTCCGTTAAGTACAGAGCGTCCATCAGGAGGCAGCGCTGCTTGAGGACCGAGACCAAGGATTTCCTGGTGCTGGGCTGTAACGATGTCAGTGTAAGGCAGGTGGCTGTTGCAAGTGTGGAAGCCCTTAGACTGGGCTTTTTAGAATGGTTGATTTAAAGAAGTCTAGATTAGCTTTTAAAAATCACTCTTGTGTTACCAAAATAGGGGTGGAATGTGGCTCGAGAATTAGATCCCTGCAGTTCTGTGACAATTCTTTCTCAAAAGCCCCACAGGTTTCTTTTTTCCCCTTTGAGGGAAAGGAGCCTTGGCCACTGTTCCATACCACCGATGGCCACCAGGGGGAGCCCCACACACTTCTTCCACTTTTGTTCCCTGCTGATATTCCTCCTTGACCACGCTAGAGGGAGCCCTAGCGTGAGCTGAAGGGTTCCGTGGGATAGGCATCCTCTCCACACCAACCGGTCCTCCTCTGTTGCTGTCACTCACTAGGTACTCCCTGTCACACCTCCAGTCTTCCTTGTCAGTGGCTGGGGAAGACAGAACACATTTTTTATCACTGTTTTTAAAATTTTCTCTCATTTATATTTCTATTCATTATTGTGTGTATGTATAATGTGTGTGTGTATGTGTGTGAGTGTGCGTGTATGTATAATGGGTGTGTGTGAGAGTGTGTGTATGTATAATGGGTGTGTGTGAGAGTGTGTGTGTGTGTGAGAGAGAGAATGTGTGTGTGTGAGTGTGTGTGTATGTATAATGGGTGTGTGAGTGAGTGTGTGAGTGTGTGAGTGAGTGTGTGTGTGTGAGTGTGTGTGAGTGTGTGTGAGTGTGTGTGTATGTATAATGGGTGTGTATGTGAGAGTGTGTGTGTGTGTGAGAATGTGTGTGTGTGTGTGTGTGTGTGTGTGTGAGAGAGAGTGTGTGTGTGTGTGTGAGAATGTGTGTGTGTATGTATAATGGGTATGTGTGTGTTTGTGTGTTTGTATAGTGTGTGTGTGAGTGTGTGTGTGTGAGAATGTGTGTGTATGTATAATGGGTGTGTGTGAGAGTGTGTGTGTGTGAGAGAGAGAGAGAATGTGTGTGTGTGGTGTGTGTGTATGTATAATGGGTGTGTGGTGGGTGTGTGAGTGTGTGGTGGTGTGTGTGTGAGTGTGTGTGGAGTGTGTGGTGGTGTGTATGTATAATGGGTGTGTGTGAGAGAGAGTGTGTGTGTGTGAGAATGTGTGTGTGTGTATGTATAATGGGTGTGTGTGTGAGAGAGAGTGTGTGTGTGTGAGAATGTGTGTGTGTATGTATAATGGGTGTGTGTGTGAGAGAGAGTGTGTGTGTGTGAGAATGTGTGTGTGTGTATGTATAGTGGGTGTGTGTGTGAGAGAGAGTGTGTGTGTGTGTGTGTATGTATAATGGGTGTGTGTGTGTGTGTGTGTGTGTGTGTGTGTGTGTGTGTGTGTGTGTGAAAGCAGGCAGCTGTGGTGATCAGAGGATAGTCTGGGGTGTTGATCTCACCTCCACCTTGTTTGAGGCAAGGGTCTCTGTTAGCTTTCCTCTGCCTTGTCAGGTTGTCTTCCCACAAGCTTCTCCAGATTCCTCAGCCTATGTCTGCACAGTAGTGCAGGGATCACTGGCGTCCTATCTGGCTTGAGTTGTTTTTTCACGGGTTTTTAGGATTTGAAGTTAGGTTCTCACACTTGGGCGGCAGGCACATCTGCACGCTGCTGATCCGTCTCTGTCACCTTAGATTATGTTAAAGTTGATTCTTTTGAGTGCTGCAAACACCAAATACCCCTTTGCAGGCTCTCCCGGCCTCAGGGTCTGGGGTTCAAAGAGTGGAGTAGCATTGTGTTTCTGAGGTACCACATTTACACACAAGGGAGCTCCTGTGGAAGATCCTAGGGACAGCTGCAGGTCTCCAGGGAGGCCAGGCCAGGTCTAGTGTCCCAAGGAGGAGGCTGTAAAGGAATCTGTGGGGAGGCCGCTCTGCTCTCCAGCGCAGGAGAATGAGCTTGCCCATACACAGTCCCCTCTCTCCATGCTGGGACCAGAAGTGGCCGGCAACGGTGGAAGTGACACCTGAGGCTGCTCGCACACCTCTTGGGTGACAGGAAGAAGGACCAGCTGCCGAGAGCCTGGATGGCCTCAGCCGGTTTGGCACACGGTGCAGCTGAGTGCCTCCCACTTTGCTCTTCCCTTCTGTCTTAGTGACTTTTCTGCTGCTATGATAAAACACCGTGACCAAGGCAACTTGGGAGATTTTGGAACATGCTTGGCCTTTGTTGCTGTTTCTGCTCAGTGAAGTCTGCCTTGAGCGTTTGAAATAGGATCTCTGTGGCTCGGGACTCAGAGTTGGACTCTGTCAGGGACTCCGCGGGTCCACCTGTCTGGACACCCTCAGCGCTGGGGGAAGCCAATTTGCCAGCATACCAGCCTCTTCTCTGCGGGCTCCTTACGTTCATGTGGCCAGCCCTTTACTGACTTAGCCGTTTCACCAGTTCCGAATGTACCGTTTGACTCTTTCATCTAAGATGGAGATCTCAGCCTAGCCTTCTTTCCACAGTCACCTGGCCTAGCAGTCTCTGCCAGCCGAGGGGGAAGTGCTGAGCTGGCTGCCTGCTGTGTACGTCCAGTGAGCAGTGCACTTAGCTGGGGGCTTGGCGCCCTGGGGCTCTCTCAGGGCAGTTCAGCAGTAACTACTTTTGTGTTGGGAAACTGGGGCCTTTCATGGCTCTCTGGCCATGGTCAGTCAAAAGTCTGATTGCCTTAGAGTCCACCTGTGTGGTCCCATTTGTCCCATTCGAGAAAGACGACTTTTGTGTTATTGTAGAACGTTAGTGATGCTGAGTGTCAGGAGCTTGAAGGATCGGAATAAAAGAGGAAAGTGCGGTAAAGGCAGCCGAGGACGCAGGGAAACCCACTGGACAGCATTGCCCCGTCTAGACCTAGCCCTGAAGCCACTGAGAAGGCAGAAGAAAGACCAATGGGGTCTGCAGCATCCCTGAAGTACAGAGTAGGCAGGAGATGGGGTCACAACTCCAGCAAGTGGAGTTTCTAACTGCTGGTTTTTAGCCTCTGACTCACATTTTCATGTCTCTGGGGAATGGGCAGGTGTTGGCTCGAGGCAGGGCATCCTTGCTCCAAGCTCGTCTGCTCTGGAGACAGCCTAGGACTTGGAGGAGTCTGGTTTAGACTAAGGGGAGGACTAGGCCACCTCTTCCTGAATTGCTCTTCCCAACTTGTCCAGTCAGTGAGCCACGTTTTCTGTTGAGCGTTGAGGAGAGGCAGAGAGCAGGATGTGGTCAGGACATCGTGGGGAGGGAAGAAGTGGTCTCTTGGAAATAGGCAGGCAAGCTAGTTCTCCTTCCTTGTAATTAATATGATATTTATATTTGGCATCTGCGACACGTGTCCGCAAACACATAAACTCACTGGCTGTTGTTCTGTGTATATTTCTAGATTCTTGAATATCAGAACACTACCTTCTTCGGTGGAGACTCTATATCCATGATTGATTACCTCGTCTGGCCCTGGTTTGAGCGACTGGATGTATATGGATTAGCTGAGTAAGAAATCTGACTATGTGATTGCAAACTGAATGAGTGCCAATTGTCAGGAAGCTCTGGGTCCCACTGACTCCCCTGTGGACTGGCTTGGGATGTCTGTGAAACAAAACTCAGGGCTCCATACTGCTCAGGCATGCTTCCTGAGCAAATGCATATATTACCTACATGTCTATGGCGAAGGCTCGGTGTGCAAAGCCCCCCAACCCCCATTGCTTCAGAGCCCACCGTCCCCCATGTATTCACAGACACGCAAAATAATCTAGTTCCCTCCATGGCCACACACATGGTCCTGCTGAGTCACGGGGCACATGCCACGCAGCCGAGTCCCCTCTCATGTCCTCCCAAGTAGAAATGCCCTTTGAAAACCAGGTTTCAAAAGCAGCGCATGCGTTACTCTTCATATAAACAAAGTAGCAACCACGTATCACACAGGTGACACACTTTAAAAGCTTTGTTTTAAAACTTTGTTACCTCAGAGCCAGGCCTGTGTAGTGTTGCTGATGCAGATTCCAGCCAGCCATGCCACGGGTGCCTGACATCTCTAGGATTTGCAAAGTAGTTCTTTAGATCAGACATAAGACTGGGTGGTGAGATAAACAGGTAACTCATAAACCCATCTCCTTCCAAGGCAGCATGGAGATCCTGAGATTAGTAAGACTCTACCAAGTGTCCTGGCCTCCAGCCCACCAGTTGTCTTACCTTAGCATGTTGTCTCTCAGACCCTAGCCCTGAATTCCCTTGTTCATGTTTGAAAAGGCCCGGGTTTCAAGGGTTCATGCTTGTCTTAAATTTATTTTTAAAGTGTTTAGGAAGCTACTCTCTTTTTCAAAGTCCTAAAAGTAAAATCTGCAAATGGCCTAAGACGGTTTACTAGAGAGGCTGTCAGTCAGTCAGTCAGCCATGAAATGAAGAGGCTTGATTCCCCTGCCTCAGTTCACAAGTGTTCCACCACTTTCACAGAAGCCACTGTAACAGTGTCAACAGTTGGACACACCGGTCCAAGTGAGCCTTGTCCTCAGTGAAGATCAGGTTTACTGCATAATAACTAAGCTTACCATATTTCCCAAAGAAACCCAGATTTTTGTTTCTTTATAATCTACAGAGTGAATAGTGTCCCCTTTCCCAACCTTGTCCTTTCCCTGTCTTGCAGCTGTGTGAATCACACCCCAATGTTGCGGCTCTGGATATCCTCCATGAAGCAGGACCCCGCAGTGTGCGCTCTGCACATTGATAAGAACATTTTCCTGGGCTTCTTGAATCTCTATTTCCAAAACAACCCTTGTGCCTTTGATTTTGGGCTGTGTGGCCCAATCGTACGGTAATCCAGTCATTGCCCAGGATTCTCCTCATATCTGATTCTGCATCACGGGTCATCTTGGAGTCAGTGTATTTGTTTTTTTGTTTTTTTGTTTTTTTGAGGTCCCTAATAAACATGGACGTGTAAAATATAGTCAAATTATCGTGTGTCTGACTCCTGCAGCCCGCAGCTTCTAATGATTCCCTAGAAAGTGTCCAGCATAGAAGCACAAGTGCATTTTGGGAGCTAGAGTGACCCCTGGATGCCTGGCCTCTGGCTAGTTTGATTACTGGTTCCAGTGCCGGTGTTACCAGCCTCACTTGACAGACGTTTAGATTGGAACTCTCCAAAAGAGACGATGGGGAAAGAAGGAGGAGAAAGAAGAGGAGATGAAGAAGGAAGGAAGGAAAGGAAGACAGACAGACAGACCCCACCACACACATTCTATGATGAAATATGCTCTTTCAGCAACGAAACTCTGCTGGCCACATGGGAAGGCGGGTGTATCATTCCTGTTCAAACTTTGGCCATGAGCCTGGGAGACACCCAAGGGTCTCGTGACTGGAAAGAATTCTAAAGCAGGAAATGAAACACCCGTTTATCACCCTAGACTAACTACGTCAGGATCTCACTGGTGTTGCCGGAGCTCAGGATGTCTCACGAAATGTTGTATTAGCCAGCATCCTGTCTCCAAAACACCCTCCCCTCTAATCCCTCTCACGAGCAAAGGTCACTGCTGGATACGCGTCACACAGCAGCTGGTTCCAACAGATGCCTCTGGTTGCTTGGTGGGTACCGAATCCTGGAGCACGGGAGGATAACTGATGGAGACACGGGCCCTGCCCCATGGAGAGCTTTCATCTGCACCAGCTTGGCCCGGGGGGTTAGCTGTGTACTAGGACTTGCCTCACCATGATGGTCTGACTTGGCTTCCCTGCGGACCCCCATCAACTTGACCAGGCAGTGCCGTGCCACCAACGACTGAGAAGACCTCAGTCTGCCAGCAAGCGCCTTCAGCAGAAAGCTGCTGTGACCACTTCCTCCGCAGGAGGACTGTGCCATGCTGATTTATCCAGTGCATCCTCGTCTGCCTGCGATCGTCTTGGCTTTGTCGTCTCCTAAGATACTTCCAGCCTTTCAGCATCCCCAGCCATGCCCAGAGGCCAGGCGACTACTCCCTGCGTCTCCGCTGCCTCTGCCAGCTGCTAGGTATGGGCTTTCCCCCACCATATAAATAGTTACCAGGTGCTACTCCATGCCGCTTGGGGCTAGGTGACCAGGCCTGCCAGAAAAGGCGCCATGTGACAGGCAAGGCCGTGGAACCATCTGTTCCGGATGCGGCACCCCGTTGCCATGGTGCCCAAGCTACTGTAGAGTCTGTGAATCACTCTTTGCTGGGATCTATGCTGGGGAGGAGGGAATCATTCCTGTGGTCTCTCCTAGGGCTGCTGGGTCTGATTAACTCTGCAGGTGCCTAGAGAGGCTCCAGCCTGTGACCAAACTGTCACTACGGAAATGGTACATCCCTGGGTCAGGGAGGCTTCCCAGTAATTTACAAAGCCAGAAAAGCCTGGGAACGTAGGCTGGAGAGAAGTGCTCACGGGAGAGGCTACAGGCTGATGGCCTACAGCCTCCCCGGGATTCCGATGTTCTTTGGGTCTATGTGACTCCTGCACACTGCCCGCGTCTTGGTTTCCTTCACTACCCTGAACTTAGTACTTCCTGCTTCTTTCCGTTGTTATATTTCTTTTCTTTCTTTTTTTTTTTAAAGTTTTTTTTTTAACGTGTGTAAGTGTTTTGCCCCGTGTATGTATGTGCACCGTGTACATGCCTGGCGCCCAAGGAGGAAGTCAGAAGTGGGCATCAGATCCCTGGGACTGTAGTTACACGGTTGTTAGCCCCCATGCGGGTGCCGGCAATCAAACCCAGTCCCTGGAAGAGGACAGATGCTCTCAACTGCTGCTCCATCTCCCCTTCCACCGGTTCTCGATGTCCCCTTCCTAACTCCCACAGCAGATGGAGTCACCAGTGTCTGGCTGGAACTCGGACGGAGCCTGAAGATAATGAGACAAATCGACAATAATAGTTTCATGACGAGTTCTCATGGGGGTCGGGGGGAGAAAAATATAACACATTACACATTAGGGATGGCCATGGTGACTGCTCAGTAAAGTGCTTGCCGCACAGTAAGGGACCCGAGCATGGCTGCCTAGCGTTTATGTAAAGCTCTGGACATGGGTGCATCTGTGATCCCACTTCTGTGAGGGCAGAGACAGAAGGACTCCAGGAGCCTGCTGACCAACTAGCCTGGCTACATTTGTGTGCTTATGGACGAACAGGAGACTTTGTCTCAAAAACAAGGAGAGCCTGGAGGGAAGCTCAGAGATTAAGAGCATCAGCTGCTCTTTCAAAGGACCTGGGTTCGATTCCCAGCACCCACACGGCAGCTCGCAACCATCTGTAACTCCAGTCCCGTGGGGTCTGGTTCATTCTTCTGGCCTCCAGGGGCACCGCCCACATGTAGCATTCAGACATACATGCAGGCGATGCACCCATAGATATGAAGATAAGTTTTTAAAGGTGGAGAGTCCTAGAGGAAGACTCCTTGTGTGACCTCTGGCCTCCATGTGCACATGTGTACCCCAAACTCACAAATAAAAAAATGCAATAATGCGAAAAAAAGGAAGTCTTACATGTTCTCCCACGGAGAACCATTTTAACCCTGGTTGTTGAGCTGGACTGAGTCCAGTTACATCATAGCTGGAGTTGAGGGCGATTGTAGCCCTCGGGGACGGTAGTGGTGGCCCTGATGGCAGGATGTTAGTGAGATTCTTTCTGGGTCTCTGATCTCAGCCAACTGACATGACTGAGAATGTTAAAGGGGATTTGATCTAGATCACACTTGCCTTTTCTGGTGCTTGGCCTGCTGCATGCGGCTGCCACAGTGCCTTGAAGCTTTTCTGTTGGTGCAGGATAGCCTCTCCCTCGATATTTCCCCTTCAGTTTTCCAGAGTGTGCGCACCCTTTGCCATCGTCCTACCTCCCTCTCCCTCTTCTCTTTGAGGCTTTGTTTCACCCATACTCTATCCCCAGTGGTCTGAAGGCAACATGGGGAAAGGCCGTGGGTACCCCTAGAGGTCCCAGGTGCAGTGGTAGAAGGGGACACTTGGCCTGAAGCCAGGGGAAAAGGTCACTGGGACTCACAGAGGAAGTTCCATAGGATGTCAGTCTTCACCTAAAACTAGCTTCTCACTGCGGGATCAATAACGTTGTTTACTGAGTGCTTAAGGCCTGTTAGGGACTTCACCTACAATTCTTACTCTTCAGACCCTTACAAGGCGAATGGTAATTGCCCCCATCCTACAGAAGGGCAAGCTGAGGCTTTGAGTCCTGTGACGGTAATGAGCAGAGCCAGGGTTTATGTAAGTGCTCATTCCAGAACCTACGCCCTTAGCATCTGAGGCCCTCTACCTTCTGTCACCGGTTCTGCCCTCCCGACCTTCCTCTCTGGTGAAAGGAGTAGGAGCTCTCAAGCAAGAATCATCCCTTTGTTCCGTGATTTCAGGCACCTACTGGGCTCTTGAAAAGCATATGCCTCTCCTAATGGGAGACAATTGTAATGTCCACAAAGGAAGAAGTTAACGCAGACACACGAAGAGGCTGACAACACCATGTAATCATTAATATCAAATAACTTCAAAGGTACCCTCTGAGAACAATCATGTACATGTGGTTCTTTTACTGTCAATAAACGTACTTTAAAAAAAAATATCATCCCTTTGACTTCGATTTCCTAGCCCCTCTCTGATAGACAGGGCACACAGACAGTGGTGACTGGCGACCAGTGTGTTTGCTGAATGGATACCTGTGAGTCTAGGATGGGGTTGATGACTGGTGGGTTCACCTGGCCCAGCCCTAGGGGAAATCTCATGGGGCAGCTGTTACAGCTTTTCTCTCCCTTCTTGTCCAAGAGGGAACCCTGTCTCTGAAGCTGGAGGGGTTCTGATGTGCCTTTTTCCAGATTCTAAGAGCCAGGGACAGCAGAAGTGTGAGAGGGCCAAGGCACACCTCCTCACATTCTCAAACTGGTGCAGCATCCCAGACTCTCTTGGTAAGACCCATAAATGCTTCCTAGGCACTGGCACATGTCCAGCTCCCAGGGAGATATTAGTGAAACAGTTCCTATTGACACTGTGCTGAAGGGGCCCCCAGGGAAGGCGGGCTCAATGTGGGAGGCACTGGTCCCGGGTGACAGGTATGACACTGGCTTTGAATCCATTCTTGGGCTCTAAGTGAAGCGCTGCACATGTCTCAGGGGCATCCCTATCCCCATTTCATGGCTGAGGTAATAGAGGCAAACCTCAAACTTCCAGTAAGACTGTGTTAGGATGAGCCACTGGAACAACCCCAGCTACTAGTCCCTGCAGCCATGGGCTCCCCGGGGATGTGGCTGGGTGCCCAGAGAGCAGCCTCCTGTGTGAGCCTCTCCATTTGGACGGTGCGTGAAGCTGGGGCAAGGGCCTGCTCTTCCCGAGTCTTTCTGCCTCATTAAATACCCAGGACAACCTCAACACTTAAGGGTTGTGTGGGTCTGGATTCCTGAGGCTCCTGAGCTTCTGCCTGGCCAAGTTGTAAAGCACCTGAGGAAACATGGACAGCACTGCTTAGCCCCTTTACTAGCTGAAGCAGTGGACACAGGAGAGCCTGCTTGCTTAGGCCATCTGCTGTGGTCTGGTGTATCCCTGACTCCTGGAATGTGGGTCTGTAACGGCTGCTTCCTCATCTCCCATTAGGATCGGCCTGCATCCTCTACACCCTGCCTTCCGGAAGCTTCCGTCAGCATTATTTATGCCATTTGGAAGAGACTCAAGGGCATAGTCAGTCTTTTAGAGGCTCTGTCTAACCTTTTCCCCACTGAGAACAAGTTCTCAGCCCGCCCTCCAGAAGTATGTAAGTCACGAGGCTGGGAGGAAGCATTCCTATTCCCGTGTGAATTCAGTCAAGGGTGGCTAGAACGGGGAAGCAAGAAGTGGGTCTTCACTTTCTGTTTCAAATAAAAGCAGTCCAAGAGAAACCAAAAGTACAACTGTGTGCTGGAAAGAAACAGGCAGGACTGACATCCTCCCGGCTGTCCTTCCCACCCATTTTACAATCCCCACTGTGCACGGAGGAAAAAACTGTGTTTAAACACCTCTGAGGTTTATGCGGTTTGATTTTGCTGGAAGATACTTTGTTGACAGTTTTAACTCTCTGTTCTCTTTGTGGCGCTACAGAGGAACATCAGAAGGCTGGCAAATGCTATTTCCTCCCTAAAGCAAAGCCTCATACCATGAAGAAACAAACCAGCTAGCACATGTATTTGGAAGACAGAACAATCTGGGTGAGGGAGATTTTCTTCGGGGACTTGCATTATCCAGGGTATGAGAAAGCTAAATGGCCAAGGGCTCACACACAGAGATGGCCTGGCCGTTCTCATGCTCCTCTTTAGAAAGCCCCAGAGCTTCCCGATTTTATTCCCGATGACTTACACTCTTTAGGGCTCTCTGATAGTCTGTAGCCATTGGCTTTTCCATTGGCCCAGTTTTTTGGGTCAGAGTCATTGCCTTGCAGTGTTGGTTTCCTCCGAGTGCCTGACTTGATTCAGTGCCTGTCCGAAACCACACATCTGTGTCAGCTGGCCAGATCCCTTGATTGCTCATCTCTATGGGTAATGCTTGTGGTGAGCACACACAGAGCGAGTTTTTCAGCATGGAATGCAGTGACAACTAAAAGAGGGAAGATCAGCGGAACAAGCTGAGCGCTCAGACATGTGTACCTCGGTGTTGTTTCTAAGAGAAAAACAAAAAACTCCACAGCATTGGAGACGGTTGGGCTCCTCGGTAAGGGAGAGGTGCAAACTGAGGCACAAAGGAAAACAGTGAGACAGTGAGGGGCCATTTTAAAGACTAAGATACAGACAAGCGTCCAACAGGATGTCCAGGAAAGTCAGATGTCGTGCTGTCAGGTGTGTAAGAGCAGGAGGAAGACATTCATACCTGTACTATGCAAAAATCAGGGAGAGTTGGGAGGAGACCCAAGGGACGATAATACTTGTGATTGATTTCTGGGGAATGGACTGAGACGATGTACTTGATTTGTCAGCTTAAAACATGCGTAATGGTATTGCTGTGTGTGCGTGTGCATGTGAGCGTGCATGTGTGTGCGTGTGAACACTAGCTAAAAGAACAGCTATCTTTAGAAGGCACTGAGAAAAGTTAAGTCTAAAAAGCTCCCTCCCTGGGCTGGGCAAAGCAGGGTGCAGAGGAAGGGGGATGAAGCAGTTCCAAGCACGTATTTCCCCCCTGAGAATGGTTCTTGCCTCTGCCTGGGGCTCACTACTGGCCAAACCAAACAGCCTTCCCACTCTCCCAGAGGATGGAGACGAGACTGAACAACTTCTGAATCACAGCCTTGGAGAGCCTGGACAGTCGCTGGCGGCTGGCACAGCTGACCTCTCCCCCCCTCACACCACACTGAGCACACCGTCCATTACGTGACAGCTGTAGATGAATCGGTAACTAAAATGTTGTCGACTTTTCACCACTGCTCACTGCATGAAGTCCGATTTTACTTTAGATTATCTTTCAAAGACGTCCACAGTTTGGCCTCACAGACCTTCTCCACCTTCACTTGCATGATTTCTCAGTATATACAAACATATATTTTCTTCTGAATCTGGTTGGACTCTTAACTGCCGTATTCTCCCATATGGCCCCAGTCCAATGACTCGACCCTTTTGTATCTCGTGTCCTCATCTGGAAAATGGAGGTTACAATAAAAGCATCCACTTCAGGACTGGATGCTCACATCTGTGTGAGCACAAGGGGACTGGATCACAGCATGCGGGGGTTGGGTGGGTGGGTGGGTGGGTGCTGCTGCAGTGTGACCGCCCCTGCCCACTCATCTCCAAGTTTCTCCAGGTCTTCTCTAACCTCCCTAGGTATCAGTGGTTCTCAGATTTCTTAGCTGGGAAATCAGACCGAATGTAGATTCTTTGATGTAGTGAGGTCACTGCAGTGGAGCCCTGTTCTCTGTGGCATGGATGGTGAGGGCCACACTGGGGTGCACTGGACCCCACCAGCACTGAGTTCCAGTCTTTGTAGGTATATTCTATCCCACCCAGTTTATGTGGTGTTAGGGATCGAAACCAGGGCTTCACACATGCTAGGCAGGTCTTCTGTCAACTGAGCCTCCCCCTCAGGCCCCTGTAGGCTTTTTTTGTGTGTGTGTGTGTGGGGGGGGAGGGTGCCTCTCATGGAACTTGGAAGGCCACCTTACACTTCCCTCCCAAGGTCCTATTCAACTTCAGCCTCCAGCAGTGACTCCTAGGCACCAGGCTCCCAGTAAGCGACCTGTACCAGCCTGCCAGGAACCAGGGCCTCCCAGCCACCTGCTGCCCTGCTCTCTTGTGGGACTGCAGCTGTGCTCAGGGAAAAACTGTGGCATGGCTGGCACCACACTGACCATATTGAGCATAAGGCTCTGACAAAGGGATCACCCTCCTCCCGGGTCTCTCTCAAGAAAACAGCCCATTGGGATTTTCTTGAAAGGAAGTAAGGATTTGCCTCCACTGTACCACTGGAGGGATGCTTAGAGCTTTACATGGTCGCTTGAGATTGGATTCTGAGCACCGTGCAGGTTCAAGGCAACCAGACCAGCTCTTGGGGTGATTTGGGCGACAGTCTTGATAATGAACATGCTAGCTCTTCCCAGGGAGCCGTGGATGGTGTTACCAGTCCACACCTGCCAAAGCTTCTTGCTTTGGAAGACTTGCATGGTGGTGTAGCGACTTTAAGAAGCTAAGTCTAGTGAGAGGACTTCAAATTAGGGGTCCTTGGAGGAGATCAGGATGTTTGTAACGGGACTCTGGTTAGTTCTCACAGAGGTCAGTAGTGTAGAGCCCCAGCCTGGCTCTTTGTCCCAACCAAAGCAGTGTGTTCCCAGATGCCACTGCGTGTTCCCATTATAATTAATGTGCCACCCTCACCAGACATCAGGTACAGCCATCCGACCTGAAACCTAGAGCCTTCTAAATGTCGAGCCATACAAACCTCTTTTCTCCCTTGGTAGTTCATTTTCAGTAGCCCACGGTAATGAAAGCACCCTAGGGCAGGGGTTGAGGTTGTGTGTATGTGAAGTCCACAGGACAACATTGAAGTCTACCTTGTTTTGGAGACAGGGCATCTTATGGGTCAGTGAGTTGAGGTTGGCTGGCCAGGAAGCCCTGGGGTTCATCTGTCTGTCTGTCTGTCTGTCTGTCTGAGATTACACTCATTACCATGTCCACTATTCATGTGTGTTCTGGGGATTAACTTCAGACTCCTGTATTTGTGTGGCAAGCGCCTTACTGACTAAGCCACCTCCCCAGGCCCTGGGCCAGACTTCTTAGGACACAGTGCCCTCCCCTAACATTACAACCAACCACATATCCCTACGCAGCTCATCCTTGCCAACAGGCACAGCAAACCTGTCCCTGAGACCTACAGCAGAGCAAGTGGGGGGGATGCAGTGCGGTCCAGCATCTTTGGAAAGGGAGAGGAAGTCTTTGGTGCAATGGAGTCAGGATAGGGGGTTGTCCTTTGGGGAAATGTCCCATGAGCTCAGAGGACTAGAGCTCCAGCTTCGAGATGGACTCTTTGAAAAACAAAGGCTCCCCATTTCTTCCAGGGCCTCCTGTCTTTGCACAGACCTGCCGAGTGCTGGACTCTGCCCCACAGCCAGCTTTCAAAGGCACTTTGGGGACCTCGCAGGCAGTGCACAAGCTGCCTCAAAGGCAGACGTATCCTAGTTGGTTATTCTAAGTAAATTTCCCAAGGGTGTAAGAACAAAACTGTGTGTGTGTGTGTGTGTACATGTGTGTGTTTGTGTATGTATATGTACTTGTGTATGTATATGTATGTGTGTATATGTGTGTTTGTGTATATGTATGTGTGAAAGCTTTGTTTGCCTATAGGAAATCTATCCTTGTCTCCAGCTCTGCTCTAGAAGATTTCCTGAAGGAAAAAGCAAACTCTACTCCTTACAAGAATCTAATTCTTTTAATATAAATAAGGCAGATGAAACCCTTAGAGCCCTGCTGCTCCCAAAGCGGTCTCGGTGTAGGACAGGCTCCTGTCCTGCCCGGTGCTCAGCAGACCAGGAACCAGAGTTGTTCTTCCTGTGGACTTCCTATGGCCTTCTCCTGGAGGTGAAGGGGAGGCTGAGGAGGTCCAGGTTGGGTCTTGGCTTCTGGAGGCTGGTTCTAGGTTGCCGGGCTCTCTTTGAAGTGCAGTTGGATGTGAATGTGCAGGGAAAGGCACAGATGACAGTAAGGCCACCTGCCTCCACTCCGGAAGGTACCTCTTGGAGGCGGCAGCTCAGGACTGCTGACAGAGCTGCACGTTGAGTAGGCTGTGTTACTGGGTCCTTGGTTGTCCTGTTGAGGCTGCAGAGGGGCTAGGACCTCACATGTTCAGTTTAACCTCTGCTTGAACTCAAGCATCCTATGGTGTCTGGCCACCATGCGCTCAAGCATCCTATGGTCTCTGGTCACTATGCACTCAAGCATCCTATGGTCTTGGTCACCATGCACTTGGTTGCCTGTTCCTCTTCACCACCACTTAACCTTGGTGGCTAAGTGGTCCATCTTCTGGAGATTTTTGAGACCACGTGAGGCACGTTTGGGGCTAAGGGGAGCCTGTTTTTGATGCCTGCATTTCTGGAGGGCTAGCGGGTGCCACCTTGTTCTTCACCCACGTTTCTTCTTTGGTCCACTGTCAAAGTCACCAAGGAGATGTGGAGAAGACATACCAGACAGCCAGTCAAGATCAAGTGGAAAAGAAGCTGCTGGATCCTCTGAAACCGGCCTGGACAGGAGCCTAGCCTCAGGCTCCGGTACTTGCCGGGGCCCACAGCACTCCTTTGGATAACCATGCTGTGCCTGAACTGCTCACATAGATCACCAGAGAGCCCAGCCTACACCATGTTCTTTAAGTCTGGGTCATCTACAAGGTCACCAAGGCTTGTGTAGAAAACACTGGAGATGTACAGTGGGCGAGGTCCTCTTGGAGTTAGGAATTGAGAGGCGCTTTGGTTCTGTGGACCAGAGCTGGGTTTTCACAGCACCCATGACTTACAAGCCCACCCTTCCCTCTGACCAGGGCCCCGAGGATGGCTTAGGGACATCATCATCTTTGCCCCAGGGCTCTGTAACTTTCCTCAGAGTGGGCCAAGGTGCAAGCCAGGCATGAGTACCTACAGCCCTCTACCATATTGCTGTCTGGTAAGACTAGCAACAGAGAGGGGAGGGGCTTCTGAGCCGGTACCCAGTGTGGTAAATGGCACCCACGGTGATTGGGACCTGATACCAGGGTAAAGGGACAGGGAGAGGGGTATGCCCCTGAGTAAGATGTGTGCCTGAGGAACTGGCCCACTCTGGACACTCCACCACCAAGTCCCCGTCTCTCTGTAATGGAGACATTAGCCACCAGGCCCCTGGACTTCTGCCAGGTTCTTTTTGCCAAGTAGTATTAAAAATGTCAGCCACCGTGGGACCTCTATTACTGGGCATGGTGTGGTTCCAAGGCTGTGGACTCCCATGTCTGTCCCATTCGTGACTCGGCTGCACATGGCTGGGGCCTAGAGTTCCTGGGGTGGAGTGCTGGGTCTCGGTCTGACTCCCCAGTAACATCCTGGTAGATCCTCTTTGATACGGAACACGGAATGGACTGCAACACGGAAAGGCTTGCATTCAAACCAGTGCTCGCACTCTCTCCAACTCGGTACCTACAGACTGTCGGGTCCCTGTCTTACTCATTCATAGCGATCTAAAACTAAGCTACAAACGATTGGTGCCCAAACCCAAACAAGGGTTTTGCCAACAAGCCCCGGTGGCAGAAAGGCAGACCAGTGTCTAGTTGTAATTCTGTTTCCTTCCCTCTGTAGGACCTGGCCTCCCGGGGAGCTGAACCTCAGCTCCCTCCAGGCCTCCTGCGTGTGTCTCCTGCGTGAGGTCACAGAGCCCAGTAAGGTAGACACATGGGATGCTCTCCCTCCTCTCCCCGAATCTTATGCTCTACAAGGCGACAGCTTTTGGTGGTGGGCTGGCACGGTCTGAAGGGACATGGAGGGAATACTCGCTAATGAGCGTTGGGGCATTCTTAAGCATTTCATAGAAGGAGTCCACTGTGTGACGGTAAAGAGTCCGCTGTAGGACAAAGGACCGGAACAGGTTGAGCGGCTCGGCTCGACGCACAACCTCTGGGAGACCCATGGCCTCAGGCACCTTGTGGTTGCCCACGAAGAAGTGATGGAGTTTCTTCTCCAGCAGGCTCCTCTCCAGGAAGCAGAAGAGCTCCTGCAGGCGCACATCCAGCTGGCTGGCCTTCCAGTCAGCGGCTTGCCGGGACAGCAGGAGATGCAGCAGGGCGGTCTTTAGGTGGTAGTCGCTCAGCCCGCTGGGGCCTGTCAGACGGCTCTGCTTGGAGAGCAAGAAGGAGGCGATCTGCAAACAGCTGAGGTGGCAGGCACCCTCCGGCAAAGCCTTAGCGGTCATCCGGAGGAACTGTCGCTCGTAGACAGCAAAGGACAGGAGCCAGTCAGTGTTAGAGGCCGGGGCTCCCCGGCAGGGCTCCTTGGGAAGTTGCGAGGTGAAGTACAGGTCTGAGTCATTACACTGGATCACAGGAGTCAAGACGAAGGGCATGAACTTCCCTGAGCGGAACTTGATTTTGAGAGACCCCGGGGTGTCCAGCTCGCCGAAAGCAAGGTCAAACTCGTATTTGTGGGAGATGCGGTGCCAAGCTTTGGTGAGGGCCGTCTGGAACCACTTCATGACCTGCATGGCGTCTAGATAGGAGGACTCTCTGGAACACAGCAAATCCTCCATCTCGTTGCTCCCACCACTGCGGGGCCACGCCCCTCTATTCCTGCCGTGGAGGAGACACAGCATATCCTCCCCAAGCTTAGTCTTGCCGCAGATACAGCCTAGAGAGTCCCCGTCGGCCAGGGTCACCTTGATCTGGCCATAGCCCTGACGTTCCAGGGGCATGGAAAGGTGGGAGGACCAGAACTCTGGGTGGAAGCTGTAGGGCTCTGGGGGTACGAAGGGTACAAACAGGTGGCACAGTAGCGGCCTCTCCACTTGCCAGTTTTCATACATGCTGCCCACGCCAATGAAGTCCTCCATCTCCATATCGGTGTTCCTGTTGCAGATGCTCCTCAGAGCTTCCAGAAGATCATCCACGAAGCCTTCCACAAACTCCCGGGTGCGGGTGGCGTCACCCGTGGCGCTTCGGATACAGTGCTCGTAGAAGTGGTCCAGGGTGGCCCTATTGGGCAGGGGAAGGCCGCGCAGCGGAGCTCCCCCTGGTCCAGACAGCTCGTCCTCGTCTCCCCCAAGACAGTCCAGAAAGGTCCCGTCCTGGTGGTCCTGCCGCCACACCTCGATGATCAGGAAGAGGATCATGCAGAGGGTGCTCCAGAGGTCCCAGGTGGTGTGCGCCTCTAGCTGCTGCTGCTGGTCCTCGTCTTCTATCTGCCGCAGGGCCTCCTTCTCGGCCACCAGACGCGACACCTCCTCCTCCAAGCGCAGCTGCTCCATCTGCAGCTTCTCCTGGTGCTCCTGCATCTTTCGGATGATCTCCTCCTCGTTCTCGGGCACGGTGGCATTCTCCCGTGGGAACAGCAGTGGGTGGTTAATGATGGCCGTCACCACAACCAGACAGACCCGGAAGAGTCCCATAGCCATATCTGCGGTGTTCCTAGGGACAGAGAAAGACACTGTTGGTCACGCCTAAGTTTTCCTTCAAGGACCCTTGTACCAGCTTCCGTCCCCAGGAGCTGGTGACGGTTCTGGTTCTCGCATTCAGTCCCTAGCTATCTCCAGTGACCATCTCCCGTGCTCCAGTTCATCCTTAGGGGAAGAACAAAGGCTTACACCTGTCATAGACATTTCCTTCTGTCTTCTGGGAAACTTCTCTTGATGGAGTCCATACACTCTTGACCCCGAGGGCCAACCTTCTATGCCCCTGGCCCTTTGGCTAAGGTAGATATAAGCAGCTCAAATGGAGAGGGGAGGGGCATGGAGGCCAAACCCAAGAAAACAAGACCATTCCACGCAGCCACAGCTACACCCACAGTGATTGGTTCTGTGATGGATAACCCGAGCCAATGGGAAGAAAGGGTGTTCCTTGTTGCTAGGGTTGTCGATAACAGGATGACATCTGCAGGGTGGGCTTAACTTTAGCTACTACCAAGGGGAATCCGCTGCCGCCACCACAGAGTAAGGCACACAGCTGTCCCCAGATGTGTATGAAACCATTACTTCCGGGTTTTTGCAAGCAGACGAGTCAATAAAGATGCCCTTTCTCTTTAAGCTAAGCCGAGTTGTTCTTCAGCCATCAGAGCTATGAGGCCTCAAATGCTGCCTTCTGCCCCCACTGGATTTTGTTTAGTGGATGTGTCTTCCTGCAACAACACCTAGTGGTTAAGAAGGGCAGGCTCCAAGTTAGTCCTGTCACTGGGGAGTGATGCTGTGTGACACTGAGTGTGTTAACTCAACCTCTCTGAGCCTAGGTTTCTTGGTGTAAACCAAAAAGGTAATACTCTCCCCACAGGGTCATGGGATTGATGCCACTCGCTAATCTTTCTTTTCTTTCTTTTTTTTTTTTATTATTATTAACTTGAGTATTTCTTATATACATTTCTAGTGTTTTTCCCTTTTCCGGTTTCCGGGCAAACATCCCCTCCCCCCCCTTCCTTATGGGTGTTCCTCCCAACCCCCCCATTGCTGCCCTCTCCCCAACAGTCTAGTTCACTGGGGGTTCAGTCTTAGCAGGACCCAGGGCTTCCCCTTCCACTGGTGCTCTTACTAGGATATTCATTGCTACCTATGAGGTCAGAGTCCAGGGTCAGTCCATGTATAATCTTTAGGTAGTGGCTTAGTCCCTGGAAGCTCTGGTTGCTTGGCATTGCTGTACATATGGGGGTCTCGAGCTCCTTCAAGCTCTTCCAGTTCTTTCTCTGATTCCTTCAACGGGGGTCCTATTCTCAGTTCAGTGGTTTCCTCTTGGGCATACGCCTCTGTATTTGCTGTATTCTGGCTGTGTCTCAGGGAGCGATCTGCATTCACATTTTGATCATCCGTCTTGAGTTTCATTTGTTCTAGGCATCTAGGTAATTCAAGCATTTGGGCTAATAGCCACTTATCAATGGCCACTCACTAATCTTATCAAAGCATCTGAGCTCTGAATCTGACCTCTCAACCCTTTCTCTAAGACACGGGCTTTTAGGACTTAAATAATTGGGAGAAGAAAGGCTAAACTCTTTCAATCTTTGCAACTCAAATTGTGATACTGGCTGGAATGGACCTGGGTAGGAGATGGAGTCAGGAGGATTGCCGTGGACTCAAGGGTAGCCTAGGCTACACGGTGAGGCTACTAGAAATCAAGACAGGGGCCCGCATGAGGGCTTAGCAGGTAAGAGTTTACTGCTCTTGTAGAGAACCAGGGTTTGGTTCCTAGCACTGATACCACAGAGCTCACAGCCACCTGCCCTCTGGTTCCAGGAGGTTGATATACTCCTCCATTCTCCAAGGGCATAGATTCTCGCACGTGCACACACACACACACACACACACACACACACACACACACACACACACACACACACACACACACACACACACACACACACACCAAAAACATAAAACTAAATGAATTGCAATCCCGCCCTGACCTCAGTCAGAATCCGTATTTTAAAATCATCCCGAAGGGGTTGGAGGTGGAGAGATGGTCCAGTGGTTAAGAGCACTGGTTCCTTTTTTTCAAGGGCCGATGTTTGATTTGCAGAACCCATATGGAAGCTCTCAACTGTCTAACCCCTGTTCCAGGGGATATGACGCCCTCTTCTGGTCTCTAGGGGTGTTGCATGCTTGTGGTATGGGCAGACAAAACACCCATTTCCATTAAAAAAAAGTTATGGGTGCAAGTATAATAATCAATGACACCTGCAGTGCCATTTTCCAAACATTCAGTTGCTTAGAGCCAAGCTACATCCTGAGCAATGTGTTGAAAACAAACTGCTCCACTCTTTCTTGCCTGGAATATGAGACACACATCTGTCCAGTCCCCAGTACACACTACTCACTCATTAGTAACTAGTTAGCCACCTGGACCATCAGGCTAACTCCCACGACATCACAACGCTTATGGTCAAGTAACCCTTATTTGACTATTGCCCCAAGTGTGACGATGACGACGAAGATGATGGTGTTGGTGGTGGTGGTGTTGGTGGTGATGATGATGGTGATGATGATGGTGTGATTTGGATATGCTGAGGAGAAGCAGAAAGGGGCTTCTTTCATAGGAAAAGACAGACGTTCTCAAGGAAAGAAACAAAGTCACATTCCAAGGTTTCCTATTTGAAATTGTGACGCAGGGGGATGGAGAGATGGTCAGTGGTTAAGAGCACTGACCACTCTTCCAGAGGTCCTGAGTTCAATTCCCAGCAACCACATGGTGGCTCACAACCATCTGCAATGGGATCTGATGCCCTCTTCTGGTGTGTCTGAAGACAGTTACAGTGTACACATATATAATAAGAAAATAAATCTCTTAAAAAATTGTGAAGAAGGAAAAGAAATTCTCCTTAATTCTGTAGTTGTACCTCAAACTACAGAAGACATAGCTGGAATGTGTGGTGTAGACGTGCGTGTCCATGCCAGTACGTGAGCGTGCACACATAGGTTTGTATGATAAGACAAGGTTTGTATGATAAGACTAAGTATTCACAGCCTTCAGCACTCAGGCACCACAGGGAGGTCTAGGATAAGAGGCACTTGTGTATTGCTAACCTTACATTACCCTCTCTCCTCTCCCAGCAGGAGCTTTGGGAATGAACTGTCTACCCCTTTCCATACCTGCCCAGTCCCTTTCCTCCCAGAGCTCAGCAAAGAGAGCAAAGACCTTGAGATTGTGGTTGGACAGCAAAGAGAAGAACCTGAAGGGCTTCAACCGCCACCCTCCTGGGGCAGGCTATACTGGCTGACAGGAGTTTCCAGGCTCTTGGACTACAGTCCCCTGACCTTAAACTTGCATGAAGAAATTCTTACTCTTATGGTATCTGGGGGAAAAGGGGTTCATCGGCAGGCAAGGATTCTCCAGCAAGGGGGAGATTCAGTGTGTGTTGACTGCTTTCCAGGGTAAGCTACTGTTCAACTGTGACTCAGAGAGCTCCACCCTTACACAGTCTCTAGTCAGCGGGATCCAGAGGGACTTGGGGTGGAGATCTATCTAGCCCGAGGGAAATAGGAGACAAGTTCAGGCTCAGCTCCGAAGAGCCCACAGGTTTCTACGGAGCAGGAAGCAAGGGACAAGAGAAAGTGCTGACGGCAGATTAGTAGAGAGTAGGGGCGGGGGGAATGTCCGAGGGCAGCCAGCTAGCCTTCCACTCCTGAGGTGGGAGAGGCATGCTAGGTAATTGCAGAAATACAGTGGTCATGCTTTCCTTGACACATGCTTTCCCGACCCTCTGGGACGGCCCTGGGACAGAACTCTGAGGCTGGACCATGTTCATGGATGAGGGCTTTACGTGGAGTACCAGCTGTATAACGGGTCAACAGCAGCTAGCTAGGTGACCGTAGGAGGTTCCAAGGTCCTTCAGGGACCCTGTAACACAGGCAAAGCTGAACCCATGCAACTCCCATCATGGGAAGGAGTCAGTTCTCACATCATCCGAGGAGGGAGAACACACCACCAATAGAGGGGTGTGGCTAAGAATCGTCCCCAGGACTAGAGAGTTCTCTTCCCCTTCATAAATAGCTTCAGCTTTGCTACCTGAGCAAAGCCTCATGCCTGCAGGGGGATGCCCGACGCTGGGAGCCTCCTTGCTCAGATGTTAAGAGCACTTGGAGGAGACAGGCTTAAGTTAGGAAAAGCACGGGCACCTTGGACAAATGACTCGTCTTTTCCGATCCCATCTCTGCGTCTGTCAAAGGAGAAGAGGGATTCCTGGCATTGCACAGCCTGGACGAGGTGATTCCCCAGGGCCCTAGTGAAATCCTTGCCACTGATCGACAGCTCTTACCAAAGAGTAGCTGTGACAGGGTGGGAATACACAGATGTCCCTGCCTGCAAGCTCTGGGAAGGCACACCCCATGGGAGTTACTGACAAATTTCGTCAAAAATACCAGGCAAACGGACACGAAAGAGATCCAGCTTTGGAGATGGCCAGCAGACCTCTGGTCTTGAACTTGGGCTCTACCCCTGACGGCGTGAGCTTTGGGTGGCCCACTTATTTCCTCTGGGGCTCCCATCCTCATCCGAGGAGGTCAGAACAGCCCTCCCTTTACAAAGGATGCTGAGGTCAAATGCATACGGGTGCTCGGTGAGTGCCGGGCATGGAGCAGGCGTCCCACAAGTAGGAGTTTGTTTCTCCTGAGCCTCACGGGCCTGTGCTCTCTCCAGTCAAGCAGCCCTGCCCAAGTCTCAGGGTGTGGAGGAACGCACTTCTGGAAAGTGCTTTAGAAGCAGAAAGCACTCCGCTTCCTTGGCACAGCGCTCCTCTCTGACTCCCTGCCCCCAAACCCCAGAAAATGGGGAGAATCCCTCAGAGCCTGGACCTTCCTGCAAGCAGGGAGGTCCTGCTGATTCAGCGCCTCACTCAACCATTGCATCCTGCCCAGGGATCCTAACCCGGCTGTCATTTTGTCCCATGCTAACTCCATGTACGCCGTAGAGTCCTGGGAACGGGTAGGAGGGCCAGACGAAGATACCATACCCATAGGTTGGAGCCTTTCTGCCCCTACCACCCAGAGCTGCAATTAAAGCCTCTACTCTTCTGCCTCTCAAACCAGTTGATGGAGACCACTGCCCTGAAGGCCCTGGGCAGGAGGGGGTCGGATTTCGTGTTCTGATGCGAAGATCTTGTAAACCAAAATTACATACGTGCATGTGCACACACACTTACATGAGCCTTCCCCAAAGGGTACCTTTCTTCCATTCCAAGGATGTCTGCCTCTGCTCGTCCCAAAGCTGTCGGCTTTGAGACTGACCTACACCTGTGGTTTGTGACATCTGTTGGCAGCCTTGGCTTTGGGGAATAAACCTGGGTCATTTGGCGGGCTTTTGCCGGCTTGCCAGGAAGTAGACAGGAAGCCTGCTAAATTCCTCTCCACCCCAGCCTAACCCACAGGGAGGGCGGCTCAAACGGCTAAACTTAGCCTGGCAAAAGGCCAGGTCTTGGGGTACAGAGGCTGGAGAAATACGGTGACCTCTGGATGTCTGGGTGAATGTGTTGGCCATGAAGGTTACTCTACCAGGTTCTTTCCGAAGGGTTCGTCAGAAAAGACCCTCGGGGAGAAACGCGAGGGGGGTACTTACTGGGGTCCCTTACTTCTGTACCCTAGAGCATCCATACAATGGCTTTGGTGAACAAACCCTGTTGGGCATAGCTCCTGTCTGTTGAGTCCTCACTAGGGTGTGCTCAGCACAGTGACTACTACGGCCTTCCAAGAGGTGGCTTTGATCTCTGTTTCACAGATGGGTTAGTCAAAGCTCAAAGAACTTTCTAGTCATGTGACAACGGAGGTCAGAGCTAGTTGGAATCCCAGCTGCTCTGCCTGCCTCTGCCCGTGAAGCGCCAGCTTCCCGCCAGCTTCCCGTGCTGCTTTGACAAGCACCCGAGAGCCGGGAGAGCTGGATGCTCAGGGCCCTCAATGATGGGCACTACTCCATCCTGACAGAAACGCCTTACAGTCCTTGTGGGAGTCAGAGAGCCACAAAGCATGTGGTCACTGGGGCCCAAGAGGCCAGTGAACTACAGCTATGGAAACACAGAGTAGCTTTATTCCTGTCCTTTGAAGGTCCCTCCCCCCATTGGTGGTGGTGGTGGGAGGATGTAGGGGGAGGGTCAGGTCCCTGGCTCCAGATTTACTCCCTTTCCTTCTTCCAAATTCTCCAACAGGCCTGGGCCCTTCTGTTTATGCCCATCACCAGCCTACTGCCACCGGGGTTGGACGGATGACTCTAATCTTGGCCACTGAAGGATCTCAGGTCATTTCTCAGTGACTTCCCGCTGGGATTGTGACTCTCTAAGGGTCCCAGGGGCAGCACCACCTGGGACCGTGCTGGGCAGATGTGGTTTCAGTGCCACTTCATGCTGCCTGCTGATCAGAAATGCCAGGATACAGCCCAGCACGGGCCCAGCACCGTGTTTTTAGCAAACTTCCCTGGTGGTTCTTGGACCCCCTGCCCCTCTGCTCGGGTCTGAGGACCACCCACTCTAAAGTCAGGTTTCTAAGCCAGGTGTCCTCTGGGGAGAAGGGAGGTGGGGTTCCGGCAGTGTCACAGCTGGATTTTGGAGCTAGCCAAGGTCTCCAGCCTGTCAGATGTAATTAGCTCTGCTAATTAATTGGGATAGCAGGCTCCTGGAGAGGCAGTCCGAGCCAAGAGGAGCATCTGATGGCTTTCTTACTGAATGGAATAAATGAGGTGAATGTTGGTAGACTGGGGTTGGGGGACTACTTGGTTTTTTTCCCCTCACTGTCTAAGTTCTAGGCCCTTCAAAAGAGGAGTCAAGAAGACCAGAAGATCCTGATTGTGCTGAACCCTACTGTGTGCTTAGCCATGCGTTTGGGTTTCCAATTCCAGCTAATAGGGTTCGCAGTTGTGTGAAGGAAATAAAGCCGATACTAAGAAAGTCGGAATTTACAATTGTACCAATCTAAGCCCCATTTTACAGATTTGAGGAGAAGCCAAAAGAGGAGACAGGTTGGACCTGGAAGGTGACGTTGATGGGGCTGAACTAGAATGGGCATTCTCTGTGGGTCCTCACAGGGGACCCCAGATGGGAGTTTCAGTGCAGAAGAACAGCACATGCCTTTAATCCTCGCAGTCGGAAGGCAGAGGAGGCAGTGCAGGTGGATCTCTGGGTTCGAGGCCAGCCTGGTCTACAGAACAGGTTGTCTACACAGAAAAACTCTGTCTCTAAAAACCAAAAGAAAGAAAGGAAGGAAGGAAGGAAGGAAGGAAGGAAGAAGGAAGAAGGAAGGAAAGTATTTTCATTATTAAGAGTTCCTTCATGCCAGGCCAGACATTAAGCGCTCTGTATGTGTGACCCCATGCCAGCCAGTGCTTAGCACCCGCATGTGCTTGTTTAGCTTTTAGAACTTGATTTTGGCAGCTATGTGATTACCGCTTACAGAAGAGGGTGATGGTCACAGGCGGTCTGCAGTTTAGGTGAGCTTCTCTGCAGCCGAGCCTGTCCTTTCTCCGCTCTCTCCCCGTTCCTCAGGAGGCTGAGGGGAACTGACTGAGTGGCCATGTTATCAGGAAAACTGTCTCTCATACGTCTTAGGCCCGGAGAGCCAGGGTCACATCATGAAGGCTCGGTTGACTGCAAAACCCCATTTTGATCTCTGTCTTGGTTTGGGGTTTTGGAATCCAAGTCTGGGGCAGCCTGAGCCCTGTAGAGAGACCCCCTTCCCCCTGCAATATCCTAGCTTTCTTTCTGTATCTCCAACCCTACACACTTTCTTTAGTGGACTGGAGCCCACTAGCTTCCGTTGGGAGCAGATCCATCACCCCTTCTGAGAATGGCTGCAAGCTTGGGCCACTGCCCTGCCCTCCACTATGTCAGCCTAGCTACTGGTTCTGCTTCCTTAGCCATGGGTCCAGCACAGCAAACCAAGCATCCTTATGCAGCTTCCAAGCCCCCCTGCATGGGCTGGACACCACAGAGCCCCCAGCTTCTCAGGAAGAGCTGACTTAGCCTCTGCTGGGAGATGCCCATGGCAGACACACATGTGGCAGTCACCTGCCTCTACCGAACTCCACTATTGGCTAACTCGGGACCCAGCAGCAGGGCTCAGTCACCTCAGCTCAGTGTGCACTGCCTGCTGTGAGAGCACCCACTAACATTTTAGAACATGGGGGAGGAGAAAAGCCTGATAAAGCTAGCCCTGTCCTACTACTGAGGTAGCATCTCTGGCTGGACCTTTCTTCATCCATACCCGCACAGGGACATCTCTGTTGGGGGCTGGGCTATGGCAGTCCTCCTCAAAAGAGAGGGAGGGGCAGACAGAGAAAGGAAGTAAAGAAAGAGGAAGGAAGAAGACCAACCAGAACAATTGAGAAAGTATGCAGAAAGGGTGTGGTCTGCCCCTCCCCATCTTATTTACCCAGAATCCTTGTGGCCCCAGCCTCAGCCACTGTCTGCCTCTCCTGCTCCGTCCATTCCCTTCTTGTCTTCTAGTTGCTCTCTCTGGAACAAGTGGTTGTGAACCCAAGGTTGTCGGGGAGAAGGGGAGATAGGAGAGGACACCAGGGGAAAACAAGTCAGGCTGGCACGGAGGGCGGAGTAGTGGGGGCATTGGTCATTTGGGTGGCACACGCTCTACCTGCTGGCCCTCAGTACACATTCTGCGAATTCAGAATGGCAAGACCTTATCCTCCTCCCTAAAAGAAGCCAAGCGTTCATATTTTTTTTTTTATCAGAATCCTCCAATTTTAAAGGACTTTAAAAAAAAAAGTCTTTTAAAACTTCCTGAATCCAATCAGACATTTCAGTGGCTCACAAGGGCCCCATCTATCCGTCTGCCACCCCTCAGTGCCAGTGTTTACTTGGTCTCTCCACTGCTCTCTGCCTCACTTCACTGGGAAGCGTTCCTTTAGGCTCCTGCCTGTGAGCCCCTCAGCCACTACTTGGCATAACTACTATTTCCCCAGCCTAGGCCTAACCCCTGCCCCACAACCCAATCCCCACCACTCTAATAGCTCCTACTCAGCCTAGCAGCCACCCTGTCATCCTGACGGCGTTTGAGGGATGACGGTGTGTCAGGCCTGTGCTGGGGCTTTACCTAGATTCCAGAAACATTTGCTTTCTTTTGCATAGCTTCTCCAGGAATCCGAAGGTCTGCGGTCTAAAGAGTATATATTACTGGGGGGTATGGTGCAAAAGGTCTCTGGTTCCCAGAGACCAGCAAGATTTTCCTTCCTAAGCTAAGAAGATACCCAGATTGACTGAGCAGACCACCATCGAGCCAGTGGGAAGTGCCCATTGGGTGGGAGGTGATCCCTTTGATGTGGTAGGCTGTGCTGTCCACACAGGGATGCCGAGTGGACCCAAGGGAGATACCAAGTCACATCGCCAAAAGCAGTCTTCTAAGAGGGAAGGGCTTCAAGGAAGCCACCAGGATGTCGATCCTCTTGTCCGAACTAGGGTCATGAGAGTGGCCAGGAAAGTCAAGGGACAGGAAGGACAGGGGCCTGGACAGGAGAGTTACATCCTTCCTGCTAGTCAGTGTGTCCACATTAAACATGGCAGGGAACTCATCACTCTCCTAGGAAGGACAAGGTGTCCCTTTGAGGACATAGCACACAGGGCCTCACAGATAACTCGATGTCTTGGGAACAGACAGACAAGAGGATGGGGTGGAGGCAAGAGGAAGGACTGCAGCTCTGGCCACGCCCTCTTCCCTTTAGGTCACCTGGAATCCAGCAGTCACTGTGTGGATTGAATGACAGCCTTCAAGAAGGTGCGACTCTAGCAGACCCTGAAGCGACCTTATTTGGGACAAAGGGACTTTGTAGATGCGTTCAGATGAAGGAGTTTGAGATGAGACCCTGGATCCAAGAGAGACAGAATGGATAGGATGGAGGGAACAGCAATGGGAGACAGATCTAGACGGGAGATGCCGCGTCAATCCAGGGACATCCGAGCAGGGAGAAAGGAGGAAGGATCCTTCTAGAATAAGTAGTAGTAGTGTGGCCCTGAGGAGACCCTGTTACAACATCCGCAGGAGACTGGTGCAAGTCTGGACAAGAAAGTAGCCTCCTCTCTCTCAGCGAACAACTCCCCAGCCGTCTCGGCTCCGACCTTAGATTTGCACTCGTGACATGTGAGAGAGCACAGACCTTAGGGGTGAGGCCCTCTGTGCTCTCCCTGGTACCCTGTTTCTGTACTGCCTGCTTCCCAAATCCTGAAGTTCTCCCCCACTTCAACGGAGTCCTCTTTCCAGGCAATGAGATCAAAGCTTTAGGTGTAACGTTCAGAGCCTGGCCTCAGCTGACTCAGGGACCCCCCATTTCCCTCTTTGCCTTGCCAGGTCACCTCAGATCATCCCCTGTCCTCTAAATACCTTCTGTATGTTGTCCCCTGCTCCCATACTCCGTGCCCCAGGTTCTGCAAGCTATGCTCCACCCGATGTCTTCTATAAGCTCCTTCCACAAACCTTCTAGGTCCCTCTGACTTGTGAGATAATTCCTTCTTGTTTGAAGGGGAAGAGGCTAGACCTATTTACCAAGGTGCTGAATGCAGGCAAGCGTCTGGTCAGGTGCCTTTGTAGGTGAGGCACCTCATAGGTGTGCCTGACATGCAACAGGCACACCCAAGTGCGGGTTCCCTGGGCCTCTCTCCTTAGTGTTTTATCCCACGATGCAGCCCTCGGGGGAGAGTCTCCCCAACCTCAACTCACAGGTGGCACTAAAGTTGAAGTCTGAGGTCATCCAACTGCTGACGCTCCAGGCCCGCACCTGTGCACATCCCTCTGGCTCCCCCAGGGCCAGGGGAGGGAGGTTCTCTAAAGTACCTGACATGTACCTGCTCACAGTGCCAAAGACGCACAGCTTACATTCCAGGCAAGGCTGCACAGACGCTGTCTCCTTTCTCACTGACTGCTCTCTCCAAGACTTTCCCAGAGTGTACACTGGCTCTGTGTGTGTGTGTGTGTGTGTGTGTGTGTGTGTGTGTGTGTGTGTTGGTGGGGAGAGGGGGTGGTCGGCGGCGGCTCCATAGTACCCCCGGATTCCTCCACAAATTTCTAAAGTTGAAACAGACACCATGGCTCCCAGGAATGAGCTGTTAACGACATCCCAAACTCGTACTGGGTTGGCTCAACTCCAAGCAGAATCCCTCTCCCACTCCCTCTCCTCCCCCCTCCCCCTCCCTCTCAAGATACAAGGTGGGAGGGGACTTCAGGGCCAGGCAAGCCAGGGTTCCCGTTTGCCCCCTTCCTGCTTCTCCACCTTGAGTTTTCGTACACAACGAACTGCCTCCCAAGGCTCCCTCCTCGGCGGAGCAGGCAGAGCAGGCTGCAGAGCGAAAGCAGGACCGCCCTAGCCAATCGGAGTAGGCGGATAGAGAAAGAGAGAAGGCTTAAGCAGAACCAAGGAGTAAACACAAAGGAAAACAAAACCCTCCCAGGCTCCTCCCCAGGCCCCTCCCCTCCCATTTCCAGAGGAGTTGGGGGATGCATAATTGTCAGTGCCCAGTTCTTTTTGATCCTAGCATGGGAATAAAAAAAAAGTCAGCCCAGAAGACCGCCAGTCTAAGTTCTCCAGCGCCTCTAACCTCTAGGCACAGAGGAGGATGCCCTGTATCCCCGACGTTTCTGCAGCCAAAAGGAAAGCCCCTACTGTAGGCCTCGCCTGCCCATTCTAGGCTCAGACAGGACCTGAAAACAGTGTTTGGGCCCCAGCTGGCCAGAGAGAGGAGGGACAGGGAGAGGGTGGTGGAGAAAAGGATCTCTCTGCAAGCTCTAGGAGCAACACCCCCCCCTGGAGAGAGAGAGAGAGAGAGAGAGAGAGAGAGAGAGAGAGAGAGAGAGAGAGAGAGAGAGAGGCACATGGGTGGGGGTGGGGGGGGGGTAGTCTATACCTACAAAGATCTCAAAACCCTTTCATCTTCTTAAAGAGGAACAAAGAGAAGGAGGCCAGCCCAGCTGTAAAAATAACCCAAGAGCTGTCGTCTGTGGTCAGCTTCTCTGCCTGTGCTGAACCTGAGGCTCCTGGGCTGGGACGCAGGTTGATCAGAATGGCTGCCTGTCTGTCTGCCCTCCCACACCTGTTGGTCAGAGCTAGGGAATTCTTCGGTCTGGAACACAGAGGGCCTAATGGGTCCAGCTTGAAACAGTTATCGAAATTACTCTCTGGACTAGCTGTAGTGGCATAGCCATATTTTCTATCATCAGTTACCGGAAGCAAAACGGCCAGGGCAGCCCACCACCACACCACCTTCCTGCCACACCACCTTCACACTTTTATTCCTGTGTGAGCATAGGTGCCCTACTCGGGCTGGGCCGGGCACGCCACAAGGGTCCAGATGAACACAATAATAATGACTGATCCATCGGCATCCAAGGATAGTGTCAAATCCGGAAGTTCACTTCTGCAAACCTCTGCCCTACCCCTAACCCCAAGGCCACCTAGAAACAGTTCAAAGCTCTTCAGCTAGGAAGAGTTTTAATACTTTGTAGCAGCTTAGCTTAGGTAAAGGGGCCCCGCCTGTGATCAGAGGGACTGGTTGAAGTCCTGGTTCTGCCACGGGCTATGTCCTTGGCTTACAGCCAGTTGGTAAGGCACTGCACAGTCACTTTCGGTGCTGTGCTTCAGAAATGGCATGGTTGTTGGCATCTGTATTGTTCCTTTGTGAAGAGGACAATGAATGCCCTCCCTGTGGATTCTTCAGAAGCCGGTGCACACTAAATTATCTCTCCCTCATCCTCCTCTTCATCTTCTTCTAAAGGTCACAGAAGGAGAGGAGGAAGTCTGGTGATCTAGAAGGTTCACCGGCATCCTACTCATTCCAGTGGGCTGCCAGTACCACCGTGGCTCTCGAAATAGATTCCGAGAGAGTACAGCCAGCTGCGCTGTGAATGCATGCTGAACAAGTGAATGGACACTCGGATGAATGGAGTCTTATTCCCAGGAGCAGACCTGAGGTATTTGTTCTTAGAGTGGAGTGGGGAGTCCCGGCTGAATTCACACCTAGGCAAGTCTTTCTGGGAGAGACCCTACGCTCAGAAAAGCAAGGCTAGCAGGGATGAGTACCAAGTACCCAAAAGGTGACTCAAACCCCTTACAGATGTAGCCCGGGAGAACAACTCAAAGTTCTTTTTGGTCTTGCTAGACCTTAACTTCAAGCCAATGTTTACAAAGACGAACCCTGAATGAGGCCCACAGAAAGTTTTATAAGGTCTTCGATACCTTGCATCCTTTCAAGGAAGGTTCGTACACACAGAAGATACACAAAGGAAGACTGCAGAGTGTGATAACAATTCAGCAAGGCAGAGTAAGAGCGTGTTTCTTCTGGAGAAAGTGGACAAGTTTTTGGCATTGAGGAAGTGCAGTCGATACATGATAACGGAAGCTCGTACTTTGTGCTTTCTATGTATGGCTCTCAGGTTAAATCTCTGGGGAAGGCATTCCTATCCATCTGCAAGAAGAGAAACTGAGGCACGGAGTGAGGCTACGTGCCCAATACATCAGAGTGGGGATGGATATAAGTATCCCACAATGCTATAGTTCAGTGGCCCATCCGTGGAACCTTGCATGTGTGATTCTGGAACTCTTTGCTTTTATAAATGGATACCAAGAGACTGAATGAACTTATGAAGCATCTCCTGGGAGAGACCATGTGACCTGTTAAGCCTTCCCATAGCTGATAGGAAATGGGGATCTTCTGACAGGGGTTGGGGGTTGTATGTGTTGGGCTAAGGCAAAAGGAAGGAACGAACAGGGCATTGGGGGTCAGGATATGGGAGCGGAGTCTGGCATCCTCTGCCTCCTCCCTTCTAGCCTGGGGTGCTATCCTGCCTCCTCAGAGATCCAGAACAAAGTCTCGGCAGACAAAGGACCTGTTCATGAACCTGAGGTAGGTCCCCTGACTGCCTCTGTAGAAGAGAACAGGCTCCCGTGGGAACTGTGCTATGAGCTCATGGTTCTCTCAACAGGAAGGATCACAGTGCTGACGGCATTCCTCAAGGTGGCATGCTGCTGGCGGGGGCGCTCTTCTGCACCCACTTTGGGCATCCACAGTGGTAGCTCAGGGCAGCTTTGAAGTAGCGTTTCTCCTCCTGAGTAAGGTCTTCACTCTTGGGAGTGAGTCGCTTGGTAAGCACAGATTCTGTGTTCTCCAACAGGGACTCCTACGGGAGCATCTCAACATATACTGCACGTTTCATGGTAGGTTTTACCATTGTCATTAAATGGACAAGGAAACAGTCCCCTCGGCTAATCTCCCAGAGCAGATAGGGAGCGAAGGCCTGGAATTGACCTGCCTGCCGGTTTGGTTTCCAGTTTTGACCCTCAAGCTGTGGCGTTCTATCCGTTACTTTCTCAGTCTCCGGGCTGTGGGGTCTAGGCAGAGGTGCCTGAAGTGGTAGAAAGAAAGGCCTGGGAGACGGCAGATCTCTAAGTTGGGATCTCGTCTTGGGGACACAGGGCAAGTCTCAGCCTGTCTGTTTATCTAGAAATCTGTAAGCACACTGAGGGGTTGTTGAGAGGAAGAGAAACAGATGTATGTAAAGGGTCATGGGCGGGCTTTGCTGAGAGCAGGTGTCGGGTGTTTTCTATAGCGATTATTCTGTTCATAGGAATAAGAGATCTTGACAGGTGGTGTTTTGCAGGGGCAGGGGTGGGGGACTGGTTTTCCAAGTAGAAGTGTGAGCTTGCAAAATGTCTACCCAAGTGAAGGATATTCCGATTTTCAGTTAGAACCCTTAAAAAGGCTACATTCCCTGTCAAAACTGGGACTATGACTTTAGCCGCTGACCCACTGGATGCCCCGGGAAGCATGTGAAGCCCTGTCTACTTGCACCAAACAGACTTGAATCGGGCCCTTTGAAGTTGAAAGGCCTTGGGGTTCTGAAGCGCTGTCGAGACAGATCCACCATGTCATCTAGTTTCCCACGTCTCTCTGGGAGAGCAGTTCTCCTGTGCCCGCATCTTTCATTGGTAGTGTTGGCTCATGGCGGCCCTTGCTTAGGAATTCTGTCTGAAGGACAGCAGCAGGCGTCACCTCAGATCACGAGGATGAAGCCACGGGCCGGCAATTAAGAGTGTTAGACTTGCCCTGAGTCCAGCAGCTGCATCGTTCTGTCCTCAGTGTGTCCCTTTGATGGGACACAGTTGGCAGTGTCTACTACTGCTCCCAAATTACCAAGTATCTTGGAAAAAAAATACCCCTCACTTCCCGTACAAGTTCCCAAAGATAAAAGGACTCCACGAGATTAATTTGCCGTGGGTAGACTCTCAGAAGGCCCGAGAGAGCTGGGTGGTAACTGTCTACCTTTTGGAGAGTGGCTCTGTACGTTCCTCCCCTGCTTGGGTTATAAGGTTCCCTGCGGCTACTAAGTCCCTAACACAGTGCCTTGCTTGTTATACTTGATCAGTGAAAACCCCTTGTAGTGAGGAGATGGGGTGAGGACATTGGAAAACTACTTTTCTGGCGCTATTCTACCACATCAGACAATTCCACACCCCTCCTTGGAGACTCGAGCTATGGGAGCAGAAGCTTGTGTATGGAGTCAGTTTGGCTCGGAAGAAGAAAGAGAACAGAGCAGTCAGCACTGTGCCTCCCCCTGGGACACACCTAAGGCCTCAAGACCCTCAACCAACAGGGCAACAGCCCAGACCGCAAACTCAGTTCCTACCCATGGCCCACCCTCTCAACGACCCCTGAGAAACACACCTGTGGCAGTTATATCTTCTAAGGCCCTTTCCTGTGACATGTGTCTTAACAGTTGATGCTGGTTTATGTCCTTCCTGTCTGGCTTAAGGTGGAGGTGTTGCCTGGGCAACAGCAATGCCATCTGAGGGGCCTCCATTCCAATGATGTCACTGGGTAGGGCACATGTGTATAGGGGAGACGTGTTCTTTATGAGAAAATATCAGGGGGTCAAACCATTGAAGAGGACCCTAGAGAGCCTTTTAGACACTCTCAAGAGAACGTTTTGTCCTCTAGAGATTTCCCCACGATGATCTCCTGTCTGGGTACCTGCTGAGGGACAAGCTTGAAACTGGCTTTCCTGCGGTGGACCAGCTTTGTCCTCAGCTTCCACCTCTTTGGGACGGTCTGGTTCCCTGTGGCCTTGTTTCTCCTCATCCCCCTATCTAAGGCTTTCCCTAGCATTAGTCTGATGGGAACTGGAAGGAAGATTGAACTAGCCACACTGTGGCCTAGACCAGGTACTGTGCCAAGTGTTTCTTATCCAACTGAGATGGGTAATTCCGATTTTACACATGAAACTGAGTCTTGGAGTAGAAAAGGCATTGCTCAACAATTGAGAACGCCCAATCACAGAACAATGGAGCAGGGACTCAACCCCAGGCCTACCCAGTCCAAGGCCCATGCAGTTCACATCTTGATTCTGTGGCATAATTGTGAACCCTGAGTAGCCCCAGATAGAGAACACAGAGAGAGAGAGAGGCCAACTGGGCAGGGTGGGTAGCCTGAGGCAGCAGAAGGGGACACTGTCCTTGGTAAGCCTCGATTCTGGGCTTAATCAGGGGTTCTAAATGGCCACCTTACTCTTCCACTCCTGGGGTCTTAGTGCTAAGTAAAGGCCGTGTTTCTTTGTTCTGTGCTAGGTTCCCACTGACTCCCCTGGGTCACCGGAGCATCTGATGGATTTGCATATGGTAGAGAAAGCAGCCCTACACCCCTGAGATTGTATAATGCTCACATTATGCAGATATATGTACCTGAGGGTTAATGTTTGCAAAGCACTAAGCAAACAAGTAAATAAAACACAGGGAAAGCTGCAGTATGAAAACCTAAAAGAAGAAATTCTGCCCGAAGGCCTCTTCTAAGGCACACAGAGGTGCAGCTTGGCTCTAAGGAGCCAAGGCCTGTGAAATGATGCACCGAGGTAAAAGGCTGGCTCCAGTCACCACAGACGGCCTCTGCTTTAAAGTGCTCCTTCCGATTAGGTGCTGAGACAGATGGTATAGGAACTAAGCAGTCTTCGAGTTGGAGTGAGAGAGAGGGAGCGTTAGGAACGGTTCCCAGCGCGTACTGGGAAACACACACACACCTAGATAGGATTTCATGGGGACAGGAAGAGGGCACAGAGGGGACGGAGGGTTTGGAAGAGCAAGTCAGGTGTGATCTCTTTCATCTCCTACTTCTTGGGAAACTCCACCCTGCAAGTAGCTGTCACCTTTTCCCTCTGCACCACACCCAGGTGCCACTTACTCATCCCTGCCGCTCCAGGATGCAAACTGGATCTGCCACCTCACACCACGACTCACTCAGCAACCAAGGTCATTTGATGCTTGGCCAAGCCTCACATCAACCTTCAAGGCTGGGCTTGCCTCTTTCCTGACTGCCTCCTCCCTTCCACAGCTGGATGAGTCTGCCCTCCTCCTCCTCCTCCCCCTCCTCCTCCTCCTCCTCCTCCTCCTCCTCCTCTCTTCCTCCTCCTCTCTTCCTCCTCTTCTTCCTCCTCCTCTTCTTCCTCCTCTTCCTCTTCCTTCTCCTCCTTTCCCTCCTCCTCCTCTTCTCCTCCTCCTCCTTCTCTCCTTCCTCCTCTTCTTCCTTCTCCTCTCCCTTTTCCCCTTCCTCCTTCTCTTCCTTTCCTCCTCTTCTTCTTCCTCTTCTTCTCCTCCTCCTCCTCCTCCTCCTCTCTTCCTCTTCCTCCTCCTCCTCTTCTTCCTCCTCCTCCTCTCTTCTTCCTCCTCCTCCTCCTCTCTTCTTCCTCCTCCTCCTCTTCTCTTCCTCCTCCTCCTCCTCTCTTCTTCTGATTATCATCATCATCATTTTATTGTGTTTTTAATTTTGTGTACATGGGTGTTTTGCTTGCATATATGCCACTTGCACGCCTTACGTCCTTGGATGTCAGAAGAGGGATGTCTGTCAGTCTGTCTCTGGAGCTAGAGTTACCAGATGGTAGGGAGCCACTGGAAGAGTAGCCAGTGCTCTTAACCGCTGAGCAAGCTCTCCAGCTCAAGGATTGAGAAACTCTCAACAGGTGACTGCTGCGTATGGCTGTTCAGTTGGTGTACTGCTCAAGGCCAGGCTCGGGGAGCAAGCGTGACTGTCACTGCTTGGCTCTGAGGCCCCTGTGTTACATGGCATCAAACAGCATCCTCTTGCTAAGAGCGAGGACCATATTCCAATTCACACAAAGGATGGGATCGGTAGCCTCGGAGGTTACCGTCATTTCTTACCATCCTCATGGTTCTATAACGACTGGACGGGGGCATCCAAGATGGACCGACATTCAGCATGAATCACATTTTGGTTGTTGTTGTTTTTTTTTTTTTTTTGAAAACAGCTTCGAGGGCCGCAGCACCCTCAGATCTTTATTGGGGTGGGGCGGGTACCTCTCACCTCTAAACATGGATACGCAGAGGCACGTGTAACCTCTGCTCGCACCGATGCGAGCACATTTCCCTTTGGGCTCTGATGGCTGTTCTCTGTTGAGCCGCACCTCTGCTCTAACCAGGGACTCTGAGGCCAGACTGAGCAAGCTATTTCAGTACTTGGGACAGGTGACAGCCATACCCATGCCCCTGTGCTTCTCATCCCTGGGTTACAGCTGCTGTAACCCTCCCTCCTCACCAATGCACCTTTCGGGCTGTCTACATAATCTCAGCTCCTCTCCTCTGGACAAGGTTTAGTTTACCACAAGTGGCTTTGAGAACTGGGCTAGTGTACTCTACTGGCCCAGCCTTACTCTTGTAGGCTGCAGAATGCCAGGTGCATGCCACTGTCTTCATGGAGACAAAGCATGCTGTTGTTGAACAAGATTGCTTCTGACACTAACCCCAGAGGGTCCCAAAAGGGAAAACTATAAAACCAGGTTTCTTGCAGACAGTGGGCAATTATCTCCCAGAAGCTGCCACACGCACCTTCTTGCCCTCTGATTAAAAAGTTCACCCACACACCCTTTATGTTTTGATGGTATCAGGTTAAAAGTTCAGGTCTTTTCCCCCTTAAACTGCTTCGTCTCAGAAAATTACCGACTGAGAGGGAGATGTGTGAGCAAAGGGTTCCCTGTTTTCCTCAGGGATCCATCCAGAAAGTGAGTATAACCACCCCGTGGTTACCCACAAGTGGAAAAATCTGAAGGCAGAATGCCTGGGGCAGTAGACATTCACACGAGATCAGCAAATAGCGAAGGCCACTTAGGCATACCAGGCTGAAGCAGGCAGGCGGGCAGGCAGGAGGCAAGTGACAGCTGCCTCTGTCACCATTTTCACTGCTGGCCTGGACCAGTAGCCATACAAGCTGTGTTAGCTTTAGCTAGCAGCCTCTCCCAAAACAGAACTAGTTTGTAAAAGAAATCCTCAAGACAACAGAAAGCCACCCGACATTGACTTACACGGTACCGGTAACTGGCCTCTTCTGTTTTGGAAGGGGTGACCATTCTCATATCAGGCTGAGGAGTCAAAGGCTAAACGTAGTTCTTCCCTGGTTGGGTCAATATTTTCCTATTTTGTACAGGGGAATCGTTAGAAGCTTCAGTCCCTTTACCTGTCGGCCAGAATGAGTGAGCCTAGAGGATGGGGGTTAGAACTACAGCCCAGGAGAAAAATTTGCAGGGTCTACTCCACCAGGAGTCCTGAAAGAGGAAGTGGCAGGGGCTTCATCCGGCCTGAAGCAACCTCCTTGCATCAAGACCAGCTATGAAGAAACTAACGTCATTCCCATTCCTTTCTTGCAGGACTGAGACTCGGCTACCCAACCCGGTTTAAGAGATGGACGGTCCCGGCTCTAGGCACAAACACGTGGCCGGGCTAGGGGCTCGGAAGCAGAAGCTGCCCGCCTCTCAGATTGCTGGAGGCACCGGAGGCTCCGTGGCGCAGACCAGGTCGGAGAGACCCGAGAGCATCACACCCGAAGAGTGATGAGGGAGACAATGCCCACTTCGTACGAATGCATTAAAGGAGTCCATGGGGTTGGTCCCGGCCAGGGTCTCCGCACACATCACTCCGAGTTCCTGGTCACAGTCCCCCCCTACGCAGCTCTGCGGGGATCCTCCGTCCCCTGAGCGCCCTTCACCCCACACACTCAGCTTGAGAGGCAGCAAAGCCTCACAGTCGAGCCCCGCACTTACGTTCCGCCGCGGCGGCCGTAGGGGTACCGAGTGGGCTTCGCTCCACGCGCGGGTCGGGGTCCCGGGTCTGCAGGCTGCGGGGATCCAGAGATGCGGGCTACCAGACCGCGGCAGCTCCCGCCTCCTGGACTCCTCCCGCCCAGCTCTACTAGGCTGCAGTGTTACTCATTTCCGCGTTGTCACGGAAACTTTTTGCTCCTTATAAGAACAAAACACCCGCCTTTACTGGCGCCAGGCGGAGGTCCTTAAGGACGACCGTGAGGGTTGCTGGCGAGGGACCCTGGATCCGCCTCGGAGACCATCCTCTGGGTCTCCCGAATGCTTCAGAGAGGACAGCGGAATTGGAGAGCCACCTGATGAGAAGAATCTGGACGCTGGACAGGAATAAGGAGAGAGACAAGGGACCCGGGAAGGACGCCCTTAAAATCAGGTCTAGGACGCAGAATGTAAAGGGTTAAGTTGCTGGTAGTCAACCCGCATTTCTGTGGCGCGTTTTACAAGCCTTGGAATTCCTGGGGCCACCTATTTTGTCCCTCGAGGAAAATAAAAGTCGAGACTCAAGGCAAGCCGTTGTCCCTCTTGCAGTTTATTAAAACAGATTTTTTAAATTTATTTATTTATTTTTGCTTAATGGATGCGTCGCCTCTCAGCGGGAGACAGGCACAAAGGAGGAAGGTGGTCGGAGGCTGTTAGGGGGCGCTCTCTTTTCTAGTTGTCAATGTAGTACTGCTTTTAGAGCAGGAAGAGCTGGTACCGAGCACAGTAGAACTCGTACTTTAAAGTAAAGTTTAATAGTTTATCAACAACCTTTCCTTTGTGAAACAGCACATTCCTACAACTGGTGGGAGTGGCTGGAATAAATTAATTCGTTTCAGGAGCTCCTAGGAGAAGCTAAGGAAATAACAGTGTCTAGAGATGATCACTTTACTACTGGTATTCGATTTTGCAGCACCTAGCTTCCCTCCCCCACCCAGCCCAGGGACTTTTAACATTCAACTGAACGCTTTAGACTGAGTCTGCAAGATAAACAGGCAAGGAGAAAATGTTCTAAAAATAGACCTCTGGCCCTTGGCCCAGGGTACTTTTATGTTCAATCTTTGGTTCACACCCCTTTCCTGCTGTGGGGGAATCTTATTGCAGACTTTGGGGCCCAGGGAAGGGTGAGGAACCTTGGGGAACATTCTCAAAAGAGCTGTGTATTTCCAAAATGTCTCCAAGATCAATGGACAGGACACCCAAACCAGGTGGGGGAAGTGTGGTGTGTGTGTGTGTGTGTGTGTGTGTGTGTGTGTGTGTGTGTGTGTGTGTGTTGCTTGTGTTATGCTTGGAATGTCAAGGTTAGTGCTTTCAATGCACTCTGGGATTGCTATCTGCCTGGAAAATCTATTTCAGAGTTTTCCAACAAGCTGCATATATTTATCAATATAAGAATGGTTTATTGTATTTGTTTGTCTTTTGAACCTGATTATTTACCCCAGGGCTTCTTTTAATGCTCTCCTGTCTACTTTCGGGACCAACTAGGTCTATAATCCTAACCTACCATATAAGCCCTTCATGACTGGTCTCTTTTCACGTGCCCAACCATATAGCTTACCCATGTGCCACACTGAAGTTTACACACACACACACACACACACACACACACACACATGCATACTTACACGCATACTTACCTACACATACATGCATACACACACATACATACACACACAATGCATACACACACACACTGCATACACACACAATGCATATACACAATGCATACACACACAATGCATACACACACACAATGCATACACACACAATGCATACACACACACAATGCATACACACACACACACACACACACACACACACACACACACACACACACGTTCCTAATTGTGTTTAGTCTTTAGGTCTCAGGAAAGACAATCCCCCCAGAATCCTTGCCTGGGTCTGACACCCTAGGGAAGATGGTGGGATGGCTCAAGCCCATCAAGTCTTGAATACTAGAAAGACAGAAATTTAGACGTAAGATGTTTGTCCAAAGCTGGGATGCTGAAGAGGCTCTTTAAGCAATGCAAGGATGGAAAAACCCTTCCCCCGTTGGCATTGGATAAGGAAGTATGTGGTTTGTCAGGGGTCTGGACTAATAAAACATGCTGTATGCCTGTATCCCCCGGAAGTCTGAGGTAGATAATCATGAATTCAAAGCCATCTTGGATCACATAGGGAGGGTACACAACAAGACCTTGTTTGAAAATAGAACAGAGACAAACCGACAAGAAGATTGCCTATGTGCTGGATAGTTTTATGTTAACCGTCTGACACAAGCTAGAGTCATCTGAGAGGAAGGAACTTCAACTGAGAAAATGTCTCCATATGATCCAGCTACAGGCAAGGGAGTTTGCTTAATTAGTGATTGACAGGGGAGGGCTGGGCCATTGTGTGTGTAGTGCTATCTCCTGACTGGTGCCAGTTCTGAGTTCTATAAGAAGGCAGGCAGAGCAAGCCAGTAAGCCACACTCCTCCATGGCCTCTGTGTTCCTGCCTCAAGGCTCCTGCCCTGTTTTGAGTCCCTGTCCTGAGTTCCTCCCACAATGGACATCAGTGTGGAAGTGTAAGCCTAATAAACCGTCCCCTCCCCAGTGTGTTTTGGTCACAGTGTTTTATTATAGAAATATTAACTCTTAACTGGGACATTCTCCATGTAAACACCTTATGCCTTGCATGGTTGTGAGGTATACACACACACACACACACACACACACACACACACACACACGCATCATATATCTATGGGAAGGTTTGGAGGGAGGGAAGGAAAAGGAGAAATATTAAAATCCTATGATAATCTCAAGACATTCAAAAGTATAAAAATGACCTAAAAATGAAATAGCTTGCAAAAAAAAGGGAAAGAAAGCAAAGTAATTTCACTTATGGGTTCTGGATCAGAAATCTTAGACATGAACTTGAGATGTGGCTTCTGTGGTTAATAGAACTGGCTGCCTTCGTAAAGGACCCAGGTTTGATTCCCAGAATTAACGGGAGCTCACAACTGTCTGTAACTCCAGCTCCAGAGAATCAATGCCCATTTCTGGCTTCCCTGGGTGCGCCCCCATGGTCCGCAGTCATGCGTGCTTGCCGAAACACGTATATACATAAAATAAAACACAACTAACTAAATAATGAATCTTAAATAGAACAGTCGCAAACAGAATCTGCAGGAGATTACAGCACAAACAGATCATGAGAGAACAGAAACTAATCACTACAACATATGCCTGAGAGTCGTTAGAATTCAGCACTCAAAGATGAACAATTACATCTGCAGTGTGAGTCGAACAAAGGGTGAGGTTTAGCTCCCAAACCATTGCTAGAAATCCTGGTGCTACATGCAAGATAAGAATAAATACCTCCCTCCCTCCCTCCCTCCCTCCCTCCCTCCCTCCCTCCTCCTTGCTGTGTAGGGAGGCTGGAACTGAAAACCCCTCTCCCCACAGCCATTTGAAGACTAGAATTTCAGGTCCACAATCACCACACACAGGCCTTAAAACAGGTCTCAATTTGTGGATTGCTATCCTCTCGAGGGTCAAACAACCCTCAAGGGGGTCACCTAAGACCATCAATCAGAGAACACCATTATTTACATTATGGTTCGTAACAATAGCAAAATTACAGTTGTGAAATAGCAACAAAAAAAGTATATTAAAGGGTTGCAGAGTTAAGAAGGTTGAGACCCACACTGCTCTGGAGGGGGCTAGGGTGTTAAGAGTGCCTGTTTCAGAATCATGAGAAACAGAGTTAAGGCACAAATGGGCATGTACCAGAACATGAGTGAGTATGCATGCACAGGCGTACACACACACACACACACACACACACACACACACACACACACACACACAAACACAGAGAGAGATATGCATGCACAGGCACACCAAAACCAAATGAATTTTAAGAGGAGTATTTTCTTAATAAGTAACAGACTATGAATGTCTCATCCAGTGAGGGGTCTCTGAGTACAGGCAACTACTTTGTCTCATAGTCTTAGTCTTGGTTGCTTCAGGGCTGGCCCAAGATTGTGTGTGTTTGCTGTTTTGGTAGACACTGCAGCACTTCTCCCCTAAGAGTTTCACAGTTTAGCCCTTTGTCTATAAAGTCTGAGACTGCCCATGTCCTTTCCAGCACTGAATCCTTTCTGCCTTCCCACAGAGTCTTGCTATGTAGCCCAGGCTAGCCTCTTTTTCTTCCTCCTCTCTCTCTCTCTCTCTCTCTCTCTCTCTCTCTCTCTCTCTCTCTCACACACACACACACACACACACTCACTCACTGCCACACACAGGCACACTCATATGCACGCATACATACACACAGAGGCACACACATGTATGCACATGCACACACTCACATACACACACACACACACATATAAATGGGTGTGCAGTCTCACACATGAATGCAAGCTCAGTGGCGTGGTGAGGAGTTTAAATCTAGATTCTACACATGAGAGAGAAAATGTGGTATTTTTCTTTCTGAACCTGACTTATTTCACTTCGCATGCTGATTCCCAGCCACACCCCGTTTCCTGCAAACGTTAGGATTTGTATTTATTTAAGGTTTCATAAAATCCTTTGGCATGTGCACCCCACTCTCCGTCCATTGTTCCGTTGAGGGGCATCTAAGCTTGGTCCGTGTCTAGCCTATGGTGAAGGGTACGGCAAAATCCATGAGTGAGAGTAGCTGGCTCTGAGGGAGACTTTGGATCTATTCCCTGAACAGAACATCGATACTGACCATGGTTGTGTCTTTGTGAACAGCCGGTTACAGCTTTTCCTGCCGTTCTGGTGTGTGAATGTGTGGAAGCTTTTCATGCCCCTAGGTGCTACATGAAACCCCAAATTCCGCAGTGAAAAGTGACTTGTGACAAACCCTGGGCCAGCTTCACGTCGCATTGCAAAGTCAAGATAACTGGAAACTTGGGGACGGTCAAAATAATGGAATACATGGGGACAGACTTCCTGTTCACCCCCAGCTGTGATGATCCCACAATGTGGAGAAAAGGCGTAACATCGTAACATTGTAACATCGGGAGAGTCAGGAAGCCACTGCGAGCTGTTACAGGCCCCTGGAGGGGAAAGGGCACTTGGCATGATGTTCCCAGTCCCTCACCACCCTGGATTCCACCCTGCCTGGAATTCTGAGATAACAGCATGTTCGTGGACAGGATGTCTCCCTGGAACATGCTGTTTTGCTGAGAGCTCAAAGGTGTCAGTCTGATGAGTTGGGTGACTTGCATTTGACTGTTAATTTCCTCAAAGTCAGCTCTGGCAAACCATTCCCATAGCTTTCAAGTCTGCCTGCTGAGGGCTGCACCGCTGGAGAAGGTACCAGGATTCAAGGCTACATTGTTGCTTAGACCTCTGTGGATAGTTTGGCTCCACATAGGCATTACTCTTAGTTCATAGACACTTGACCTGAGTCGTTACCTTGTATCTTTTTGTTGAAGTCCTACTAGATTTGTCTTACTTTTCTATTGCTGCGATAAAACATTATGACCAAGGCAACGTAAGGAAGAAAGAATTTAGTTGGGGCTTACAGTTTCAGCTAATTAGTGTTCATGATCATCATGGCAGGGAGCATGGCAGGCGGGCCGGCAGGCTGGCGGGCAGATAGGTGGCAGGCAAGCAGGGTACTGGAGCAGTAACTAAGAGCTTACACGGTAAGGCACAAACATGAGGCCGAAAGAGTTAACTGGGAACTGGTGTGGGCTTTTGAAACCTCAAAACCTGCCTCCAGTGACACACCTCCTCCAGCCTCCTAGTCCTTCCCAAACAGTTCCACCAAAGGAAGACCAAGTAGTCAAACACATGAGCCTACAGAAGCTACTCTTACTCAAAGACACATTAAGAATGTGTCTTTCCCTCTAAATACACATCTGTACTTAACTTCCCCAAGAATCATATTCCAATAGGTCGATAAAGAATGGTCAAACTTAAAACATTTTTTTTCTTTTTTTCTTTTATATATCAGTGAATTCCCCAAGGTAAGTATGCTATAATTGAAAAACGGGTGTTTTAAAAAAAACTTTTCTATGTGTGTTTTGCTCATTTTGCTCTGATTTTTTTGTTTTTAGGTTTCTTTTTCCTTTTTGGAGAGGTTGCTGATTTGACTTACTTGATAATTTTGGCATCATGTATGCTAGACATGCACCACCAGGCCCAGTTTTCAATGGATTATTATTATTATTATTATTATTATCATTATTATTATTATTATCTCATTTAATAATAATATATTATTTCTACTAGTGAGTTGCAGCAATATTCCTTTTCTGTTTTTTATTATTTTTAATTTTTATTATACATTTTATTTAGTCTTATACATTAATTCACATCCAGCCCCTATTTCTGCCTCCCCAACTGCTCCCAGACCCCATATCTTCCTTCAGGACCCATGCTTCCTTTTCCTCCTTTCCTTTCTCTTCTTTGTAACCCACAGAGTCTGCATGTACACAGCCATCCACTGAAGCTTGGGCAACCTACCATGGGCCACAGAGCTGAAGAACTCAGCAGCCTTCACCTGCCAAATGCTCATCAGTCAGGGGTGGGGCCCTGTGAGCCTCTCCCCTATCCATGACTGAATGTCAACTGGCTTAATCTGGTACAGATCTGTGCAGGCACCCACAGCTGCTGCGGGCCGGCCCCGCCATGTTTAAAAGACAGGTCCACCTAGTCCTCTCTGACCCTTGGCTCTTATAATCCTTCCATCGCCCTTTCCCCACATTCTCTGAGACTTTTACAAGAAAGAGGAGGGGATGGTACAGGTGTTGAGAGCCCTCCCTTAAAAAATGGGTGCCACGAGTCAAGATCCACACTTAGAAAAAACTTTAAAAGAAACTACCTTTCTAGCTCACACTTCTGTCATAGAAGTGTTCTGGTTCATATGTATTAGTTTTCTATAACATTGTAACATAGGGCGCTTGGAGCGAGGAAGAACTGATGGATGGTTTCCTCTAAGATCATTATTGATTATAACACATTCATATCTCTCCCTGTACTTTATGTTTAAAGGTGGTACAAAATCAGTATGTTGGAAATTAGGAAAAACTTTTGTTCCCTCATTTATTTATCCATTCATTCCACAGAGAGCAAATACTCTATTCTTGGCATTGTGCTGAATCGGGAATTAGGCGGCAGATCGGACTCCTAGTACTTCTCGTTTTTACACATAGAATCTCATTGGCTCACAGCCGTGCCATTCCTTACATGCTGCCTCTATGGCCCCTGTCTACCATAACAGTGATCTCTGAGTACGTGCTACAGAGGACGCATGACTATTCATTCATCAATTTTCACTGAGCACCTACATTATATCCACCCCTCTGGACAAGAAAGAAGTGCTTCTTACCTTCTATGAACATAGAAACAAATTAAGTTTATTATATTGAAATATTGATGCCTCTCTATTTGGTGTCCTAGGATGTACTTGAGCACCATTTTGTTTAACTACCTTAACATTCTTAAACTGGGCCAGGTGGTACATGCCTGCAATCCCAGCACTTATAGAGACTGAGGCAAGACGATTGTGAGTTCGGGGCTGCACAGTAGATCTGCGATCAGCCTGGGGTACAGAGGGAGACCCTCTCTCGATCACACTTAGATGTTTATGTTCAAACAGTCCCCCCCCCTTTCTTAGTCATTAATCTCTAAGGAGTAATTACGGTGCCTGAGTGCATCAGATAATTCTGCTTCCCATCCAGTCACCGGACTTTCCATGGGAACGTCTCCTGTGCATTAAAGGGTCTGGTGGGGAAAGCATAACAAGGGTGGAAATAAACGCACAGCTACAGCCAACGCATGGACACAGAGATGCCGGGTCTCCTAGTAGCACATGTGAGGGGTGGTTAAGTGGCAAGACTTCTTGGAGGTAGTGACAGAAGTCTTCTCTCTCTCTCTCCCTCCCTCCCTCCCTCCCTCCCTCCCTCCCCCTCCCTCCCTCCCTCCCTCCCTCCCCTCCCTCCCTCTTTCTTTCTGACATGGTCTCCCTAGGCAGCCCAGACTTTCCTTAAACTCTTGATGTTCCTGCCCCAGTCCCCACTTACTGGGACTACAGGTTTGGCCACCATGTCCAGCTTCAAGAATGTGTACTCCTGAAAAGTACTAAGCGGATGGTGATGTGGTTCAGCGGTAGAGTGCTTGTTTAGTATGTCCAAGGCCCTTGGTTAGATCCCTAGCATAAGAACAAATAATTGATCGATTAGCTGGACAGTGAAGGAAGTGTGGGGATAGTCACAGTCAGGGCTTCTATTGCTGTGGTGACCCAAAAGCAAGCTGGGGAGGAAAGGATTTACTTGGATTATATTTCCATATCACTGTTCATCACTGAAGGAAGGCAGGGCAGGATCTGAAGCAGGGCAGGATCTGAAGCAGGGCAGGAACCTGGAGGCAGGAGCTGATACAGAGGCCGTGGAGGGACGTTTCTTACTGCCTTGCTTCCCCTGGCTTCCTCAGGCTACTTTCTTACAGAACCCAGGACCACCAGACCAGGGATGTCGCCTCCCACAATAAACTTGGCCCTCCCACGTTGGTCAATTGAGAAAATGCCTTATGGAGGCATTTTCTCAATTGAGGTTCCTTCTTCTCTGACTTCTCTAGCTTGTGTCCCTTGACATAAAACTGTCTATTACAGAATCCATATATGGAAAGCCTGGAGGTGTTTGGCAGCTTAACCCTTTTCAGCAGATCGTTGGAGGTGAACCATCATCGAGAGTGTTCACGTTTTAGCTTAAAACATGTTTGTTTATTTATTTACAATGGGTATATTTTGTGCGGTGCCAACCAGGTCAGCCACAGACTTGGTTTGCGTGAGTCCTTCTCAGTTCAGTAAGAGGAGAGCCCATAGCTTTGGCTTCTTGAGCAAGACACCTGGACTTGAGCAAGCTGGCCTAACTAGTTGTGCCCCAGAGCCACCTCACCTGACTGGGAACAGCTGCTGGGAAGCTAGCTGCATTCCAGACAGGTGACATGTCCCGGTTACAAGACTACTCTCTCCTCCTCTGGGAGTGGAGCGAGCTATTTTTTTTTTCAGGGTAAAACTGAGCAGCCACGGTGGCTGCTTCCTCACTCCTATGGCCTGCCTCCCGACCTTCCCATTTCCCCCATCTATCTGTCTGAGCTTCACTGCTTTTTTAGGTACCAAGTGGGGAGTTTGCCTGAGGACCCTTTGGGAACCGATGTCAGATGCTCAAAGGATGTTCTGTTAAGTTAGGTCTGCAGCGGGCCGGAAAGGAGGAGATTAAAGAAATAAAATATGCCGCGCACAGTTTCGGAGAGCGCTAGCCAGCTGGGATTCGGCTCTGTCATCTAAGGTGACCAAGGGGTTGGCTGATAAATGATAACAATTTTCTGTAACACATGGGCTTTTAATCTTCCCAACAGCCTGGAGGAAGAATGTTAGGCATGAGGACCGGAGCAGTCTTTACCGTGTCACTGAGGACCCAAATGCAGCTTTAGATTCCACGGACAGTAAATCCAGCAATTCGGGAAGAATGTATGTGTAAACAGGACCCGTATCAGCCAGTGCTTGTCTTTTGGAGTGTGGATCATGGATCTAGGCAACAAAAACATTTTTCATTTAGGTGAAACAAATAAAGGAATATTGTTGGGGCAAACACCACGTGAATAGAACCCAAGAAAGCAGGTATTCCAGAGCCACCGTGGGACCTGTTACCAGCAATGGGGAGTTGTCTCTCTCTCATCAGCTCTGTGGAGCCTGAGGCCCCTCCTCTCCCTTCCCTTTCCATTCTGGGTGGGTTTTGTTGTTTCTCTGTGCATCCCTGGCTGCCCTGGAACTCACTCTGTAGACCAGGCTGGCCTTGAACTCAGAGATCCAACTGGGTGCTGAGAATGAAGGTGTTTGTCGCCACCACCACGTTCTTTGTTGTTGTTGTTGTTGTTGTTGTTGTTGTTGTTGTTTCGTTTTAATGGTTTTGAGACAAGGTTTTGCTTTGTAGGTCTGAGTGATCAGGTTGTGTAGCCCAGGTTGACCCAGGTGACCCTCCTGGCCGAGTTTCCCTAGAGCTGGGATTACAGACTTGAACCGCCATACCTGACATCACGTTTTCTTTTTCCTTCTCTCCCAAGTCTGTCTTTCACGGCCTCTCCTGGCTTTAGCATGGTCCAGTTTCAGGCTCCAGCAGTCTGCCTGGCCGCTTGTGACCCTAGATACAAATGCTTAGGAAACTATAATAAAATCAGCCTTGGCAAGCAGGCGGAGCAAGTGAGAGCATCTGCTTCATGGAGACCTACCTGAACGTCCTAGAAGTTATCTAGAGGGGATGGTGGGTCGTGCAGACTCTAATGGCCTGAGGACTTCTGCGATCCACTGAAGAGTGGGTTCCCGTGGCATGCAATCGCTTTGCCTCTTAGGCCAGAAAGCTGCAAGGCTCTTCTGGAGGTTTATTTTCTCGTCTCGCTGGGTGTCAGTGAAGAGGTGAGCACTCTCGGTGATACGGCCATTACAGCTGAAGGAGAGCACTCTCCATGACACGGCCAGTGCATGGCCGTGCACACGGCTGAGCAGCTCGTGGACCGCGCGGTTGAGAGGCTGTTGTATTCCAGTTTAACCGAGGAGCTTTGCAGAGGAATCACAGCTTGGGCCCACATTTGAGTTATCCTGCAGAACAAGTTGATGTATCCAGGGCTGTCTGTCACTGGTCCTAGAGTTTGTGGCAACTTCTCTGATATTCTCCCATAGTGCTCTACCTTATACCCCTACCCTCTTATTAACAGTGTCCGCTGGGTCCTGATAGGAACCTCATCTTCATCTTTTTAAAATGTATGTATGTATGCATGTATGTATGTATGTGTGTATGCATGTATGTATGTATGTATTTGTGTGTGTGTGTACATGTGCACACGTGTGCTAGAGTCCATGGAGATCAGAGGCATCAGATCCCCTGGAGCTGTAGGTATTATAGGTGGCTGTGCTCCTCCTGATACGAGTGCTGGGAACCATGTTTGGTCTTCTGAGAAAGCACGTGGTCTTAAGCATCGAGCCACCTCCCCAGTCTAAGGTCGCATTCTATTTTGCAAGAGGCTTTTTGCGGCTTTGTCTTGGCACGTGTCCATGCTGTTTCCTACAGTCTGGATTCCTTCTACTCCCCTCCCCCACCCCCACGTCTCTATCCTTATCCTTTAGGTTCAACCTCAGTTCCCTTCCGGGTGGTATCCTTCATTTTCCTATCTGAGAACTCATTCACTAGCCATTCACATGATGCTGGATACACGGTTTGCCAGAGCTCTGTGCCCCGCCACACACTAGTCAGCCGGGAACTGGCTCTGTCACCCAAGAGACCAGTGGGTCCATATATCAGGTTGCCTGAAAACCAGGAATGTATTTCTTCATAATACTGGTGATTAGAAGTCTGAAATGGAGGTGTCAGCAAGTTTGCTGTCTCACTTGGACCTTGGCTTCCCTGTTTCTGTGCTTGCTCCTGCTTGCATGGCCAGATTGCTTCACAACTTCAAGGGCCCCACCTCTAAATACAATTGCATTCTGAGCTATGAGGGGTTAGAGTGTCAACATAGGATCTGATGTGTGTGTGTGTGTGTGTGTGTGTGTGTGTGTGTGTGTATGACCATTCAGCCCATAACCCCAACACAACTGTACAAGCCTAGGCAAGGCTTGCGTGACGATCTTTGTCCGTCTGTTGTTCATTTGCCTTGGGAGGAAGATGGGGATCAACATTTACATGATCAGATCAATCTGCTCCCATCATGAGAGTCTAAGAAGTAGAGCACAGGGTGTGGGAACTCATGCCACAGAAGAATTCGCTGCAGATGTGAGATCTGAAGGAAGTATGTGTTGAATCACTCTAGCTTACGATTGGGCTGGTCCCAAATTCTAGGCAGAGAAACACTGCAAGGAACTACAAAAGTCAGAGGTCCAAGGCACACAGGGCCCTGCACCCTGATGGTCTCATTCTGTGCTTACTAGATCTACATTTGTTCAAAAGAATCTTCTGGGAGGGAAGGCAGCACATGCATTTTGATTTTCTTTGTGTTCAATTGGAGAACTTTAGTTCCTTTTGTATTTTTTCTTTCACCACATGCAGTATAGGACTGGACACATAGGAGGTGTTCAGAAATAAGTGCACAAGGAGGAATGAGATCAGTACACCTCTCTCTTGGGTGTTCGTCTTCCAGGCTGTGAAAGGTGAGAACTCTGTAGTACAGTGCCACCTAGTGTTTTGTTTGTCATTGCAACTCGGGGAAGCAGAGTGACTCCAGTTCTCAGGTCAGAAAATGGGAAACGATTTTGTTTTATCATCATAAACTGAGTTGTTGAAACAGCCATCCGTCCATCCGTTATCCATTCCCCCACCTATATTGATGTCCACCTGGAGCTCACGTCTACGATCTGAACACAGCGCACATCTTTCTACTGCGTGGGGCTCTCTGATTGCCCACTTTGTTTTGAGCCACTTGGAAAATTGCTGGCAGTTCTGTCCTAATACCAAGTCAAAATTTACTTAATAATTTTTTTTTTTTACAAATGAAACCCAAGTGAGCAACTCAAATAGAAAATTTAAAAACCAGACATTCTAACGCAGAGATACACTATACATGCTGATTAATATCAGCAGGAAAATATTTAAAATCATTTCCCATAATTAAATTTCTTTAAGAATAGAAGACCCTGAGCTGGAGAGATGGCTCAGTGGTTAAGCACACTGATTGCTCCTCCAGAGGTCCTGAGTTCAATTCCCAGCAACCACATGGTGGCTCACAGCCATCTGTAATGGGATCTGATGCCCTCTTCTGGTGTGTCTGAAGACAGCTACGGTGTACTCATAGAAATAAAATTTTATTTTACTTCTCAAGTTGGAGGCCAACCAAGTTTACAGAATAAGTTCCAGGATAGACAGAGATACACAACAAAAACAAACAAAACAAACAAACTACACAAAAAAACAAAACAAAACAAAAGAGAATGTAAACCTTCCATGTAGAGTAGAAACCCTGCAATAATGTATAATGATTTCATATCTCAGTAGACGTGCCTGAAGTGGAACTTAAACATTCGTTGAAAGTCAGTTGGATGGTGTTTTGCTGGGGCAAACATATAAAGGACTGTTGAGCTGACGTGGACATAGGTGAAAGGATGTTTGGCTAAAGCAAGCATGTGAAAGGACACGTGATGATGGATTCTTTGCTAATTACACACATGTATCAGTCCTCCTTACACTGCATAGTTGAGCTGCGTTTGTCAGGACTCCACAGAGAGAAATGTACCGGAAAACTTCTGGTGGCGTGCTGCAGTTTCTTTCTTTCTTTCTTTTTTTTTTTTTTTGTTCTTTTTTTCGGAGCTGGGGACCGAACCCAGGGCCTTGCGCTTCCTAGGCAAGCGCTCTACCACTGAGCTAAATCCCCAACCCCTGCAGTTTCTTGCCAGACTCAGGCTGATTGGCAGAATGATGTCAGCTGAGATAGACCCACGTGCTGAGGCAAGACACGTGACGTTTGGAGGGTATAAATAGAACTCTACGGACAGTGACCAAGGCAGAGCTTGGTTTGCGTATAGAGCTAGCTGTTGCAGGGCTGTTGTTGTTGGTCTCTTATCTTCGCTGATCTTTGACTCATTGAGAGAGGCACAGCCAAGAACTTCTGGCATTCTTCCTGGTCCCTCCTGCTGACTTGAGCCGAGGCTGAGGCCTGGCTGTCTGCGCTAGGTTGTGCCACCTCTGCTGGTTCATGTTTGCTATCCCGACTCTACCGAACTGGACTGCTTGTGTATCTCTGAAGTGTTTGCAAGCAGATCAAGCTGCTGCTGCTGACCTGTGAACTGAACTGCCGATTTCCAGACAACACAGAGAAGAATTGCTCCAGAGAACCTTTCTAAGCAGGTCCAATTCCTCCATATCCTTTCTTTCCCACTACCTCTGGTTGTTGGTGGGCTATAACTGTCATTACAAATGGGTTTTGAAAAGAATCAAAGTTCCATGTGCCTCATGCTATATGCTTTTGCACCTCATCGATGCGATGGCCTGTATACGTCTCGTTCATTCAGAACCAAGGCAGCAGCCAAGTCTCGTGAAACAACCCAGGTAGATGCTGCCAGAAGTGGATCAGTCGGTTACGTGTTTGAGGACGGGTTTAGTTTTGGCTTTGTGCATTTACAGTTGCTGGGATTTCCTGAAGCCCGTGTCCAGTTCGGGATGTGCGCCTTCACGCTGTGCTCAGATTAGCCGAGCCTGCTCCCTTCTGTGCCACGCAGACAGGTTTGAGAACTGCATGCAAGATGGGGGAAAGAACAAACAGACAAGTCAATAGAAGAGGTGAAAGGCTAAAGAGCTAAGCATCAAACGACAGTTAGGACCAGCGTTCCATGAACAGATAGAAGACAGAAGTTTTCGGTCCTTGACGGTGGACTCCTCCCCGGATTTCACAAGGATGTGCTGTGAATCAAACAAAGAAGGATAAGACATAGAAAAGTGGGCAAGATACAAAACCTCTACCTCAAAGTAGATGTGAATGCTCTAGTGGACTTTCGTTCCCCTCTCTACCCCTTCCCACTATGTCATCTAGATGGTCCCCAAACTCTCAGTACTTCTGCCCTAGTCTCTTGAAAGTGCAGTGGTTATAGGTGGGTACCTCTGTTCTTCATGTCTTCCTAGCATCTTTAAAAACTATTAAGAATTTGTTTTTATGTGTATGATTGTTTTGCCTCGGTATATGTATGTGTGCCACATATACATGGCTTCTTATTTTATGTGTGTGAGTGTTTACCCACATGTATGGTTCTGCACTGTGTACATGCCTGGTACCCTCAGGGACCAGAGGTACCAGATCCCTGTAACTGGAGTTATAGATGGTTGTGAGCCACCATTAGGGTGCTAGCATTTGAACTCGAGTCTTCTGGAAGTACAGCCAGTGCTATTAACCTGAGTCATCTCTCCAGCCCAACTCAATGGTCCTTTTCAAGACCAACTGAAAGAACAAAATACTATGGTTTAACATTTAAATGTGTGTGTGTGGTGTGTGTGTGTGTGTGTGTGTGTGTGTGCGCGCACATGCCATGGCAGATGCTGATATGTGGATGTCACAGAGTGAGTTTTCCCCTTCAACTCAATGGGATTTTGAAGACTATTCTTGTTATTTGGCTTGGCAACAAGAACCTTTACACACTGAACTATCTCTCTCACTAGTCACAGAGCCAAATTGGTAAGCCCTTTAAGCCGATGCAAATGGAGACTTTTACAAGTCAAAAAGGCGATATGCAAATGAGTTTTTTACCTGCTTGATAGACATAGATGTTTAAATATTACCATGAAAATATATATTACTATAAAATTAATAAAAACTATTTAAGTATCCCCCAAGTGGATGCCAATTGAAACGTCCAAATAAAGAAAAATATTTTTTCTACGCCATTTTATTATTTTTATTTCTTTTAACTTTCGAACGCTCTATGGGTGCTGAACCTGGGACATACATACACGGTGGTACCACACACTACAAGGCAGTGCTTGTGTGGTGAATCTAACAGAACTTGGTGACATTAAGCGACCGCCTTCCGCCAGATTATTACGGACTCCACCTTTGCGGAGTCCACTTTTCAGGCAGATTAACATGAAAAGCTACACTCTTCGGGTTGTCACGTGGTCACAGCGTCCCAGGTTCATGAGTTTGCTACGGAACAGAGCTTTTGCCTACGTGTAGTGGGCAAAGTGGAATGATACGTCTTACGATAGGGACATGGGAAGGGAGAGGAGAGCTTGTGTAAGCCCCAGTGGCCCTTCGGTGAGATTTTTTTTTTTTTGCAGGATACACATAACATGTTCTAATATGATATTCCCAGGATTCCCCTATGCACAACCTCGCTCATCAATATCCCCTTCAGGGCATTTACATATAGGTCCACAAAATGCACATCAGACAACAAAGGTCATGGTGGTGATTGGCGAACTGGAGGCAGCCTTGTTTGGCAACATTTGGGGAAGGAAATGACATGTGGGGGGTCCTCAATTTGAAATGCCAAGCAGACGACTGAAGCAATGGGCACGAGTGCAATAAAGACAGACCCTAAAAAGAACGCCGAGTGGGAAAAGAACATACAAGATGATTTCTAACGTTCAATGGCATATTAAGTTAAACACACACACACACACACACACACACACACACGCACGAGAACATGGGATTGACATTTTAAAGATACACATCCGAGCACACGAGCACTTATTAACAACCTTCGTGGCTGAATTTGAGGGTTAGGAATGGGGCTAGAGATAAAGAGAAAAATAAAACGCATTTCACGAACAACAAAGATTAGGCATTCGCAGTGCACAGGTCTCTTCCCCGGGGTCTGAGGATTCTGATCCGCATCTCTCGGGCACGGTTCTTTGACTTTCTTGGCTCCACCCACTTCAGGATATATTTGCATATAATTCTGCAGACCACTGCCCTGGGTACCGACCTACGGGGCTCCGCCCCTTTCGAACGCCGGCTTTGCTTCAGCGGCAGGGGGGCGTGGCGGTTGCCAAGCGACCGAAGACGCGCCGAGCGCCGGATTTCGGCGCCGGGGCTGGCGATCAGAAAAAACGTGTCGCCCTTTTAGACACTGGGGGCAGTGCACAGCCCCTTCCCCAGACTCCAGCCCAGTTTTCTGATCTCCTCGGCAGCCTTTGAGGCCGCCTCCAAAGAGCGTCAGGATGTCGGAGGTCAGGAGTCAGCGCCCCTCTTGCTTTTCTCCTTTCTCTTCTCGCTGTCACCTCTTTCCAGCTGGAACCTGTCCTTTGTTACACTCACTAATTCTGATCCTCCCTCACCGGCGCCCTAGGCTATATGCGTCCTCACGCTTTTTCTCCTGCGTCTCTGTACCACGTCCCCTCTCTTCATGAATTCTCAGGCCGTGACTTGCAGTCGGAACTGCAGGCGATACCGCAGAGATGTTACTGAAAATGTCTCATCGCCGCCTTCCTCACTAACTTGCCCACCTGTCACACACTGATGCCCTAACACATGATCACCAGCTGTCACACTTTCATCGCGGTCCTCCAGCTCACTGCCATGGCCCTGTGTTCTCACCGACCCGGTGTTAACATCCCACAGCCCCCGTCTCTCGTCGGTATCACAGCACACTTCATCTTCAGCTGCACTGATGAGGGCTCATTTCTGCATCCCTCAGCAACCTGTCTGTCCATTAGCCCTCTCATCTACAACCTCGACAGCCCTGCGTCCTTGCCACCACTTGACATACAGAGTCCTTATTTATCCTGGCCTTACTTAAACTCTTCACTGATCTGTCAGAGCGCACCCCTACCTTACCTATTATACAATTTCCAGCCAGTATCAGCTCCATAATTTGTGAGTCCCAGGGTGAAGTGAAAGGCTTATTAAAATTACTAAGACTTTTAAGTCGTGACAGCAGAGAATTTAACCATGGTAGAAGTCTTCTGAGTACTAAGTGTTGTGTGACTGAATGGGCCCACACCCATGAAGCCAGCCCTGGTCCCAGCATCTCCTAGAACCACTGTGCCCCACCCGATTACTTCTTGTCTTTCTATGCCTCTGCGTCCCCTCACCATCCCATCTCCTCCATGCTGGGTCTCTCTTTGTAAGCTCCTCCCCACATCATTCCTTATTCCCCAACACTGTCCCTGCTCCCAGGTGCCATCACTCAGCATCCCTGGAGACTGTGGCCACATCACGGCTCCCCACTACCTGGTCTCTTTTATCCCTCTTTACTTCCCATCTGCTCTTCATGGTTCTGCTAGCCCTCATTTTCACCCTTCATCCTTTGCATTTCTTGGTGTTTTCTCTGGTTCTCACTGTCTCCTCTTAGTTTATTGTTCTTTACTCTCCTCCTTGCAAGCTGATGACCCCCCAGAGCCTAGAGCACTGCATGACCCGTGGCAGACATTCCGGGTTGATATGGTGGAAAGTCAGTTCCTCTGAGCACTTCATGTTGATCTCTCCGTAAATACCCACCACCACCACCACCACACTTGGTCAAAACGTGGAAGATACCAACCGCCCTTACTGATCAGGGCTAGAGATTTTTTTATGTTTGTTTTGCCTTGAATAGAATACTTTTTGAAGCGACAACAGGAAGATACATCTTTTGTTCACAAAAGTTTCTTTAAAGTGTTTCTTTGTTTCTTTTTTTTCATTCTTGTACTAAGTGCCAGGTGTACAGGGAGAACCTGGGTGCGAACACATCGGTAGGCTGCTGATCACGTGTCGACATTAATCCCGCTTTCAAGGCTACGGTGCAGAACACCGCTGCAATGGATTCGTGTTTGTGACTCGGGTTTTGTATCAATGAGATGGAGCGACAGCAGTGCCACCTTTGCCTAATGGGATCTTTCTTTCGTGCATTTGTTGAAATCATGCTCTGTGCAGTAATCTGCTTTTAGAAAGGAAAACTCTGTGGGGTTCAAAAATAGTACTAAAGCTGTTACGCTGAGTGTTACAGGCACCGAGTCTATTTAAATCTCTAAAAACCATGTTTTGCTTGCACGTCACGTGTAAGGATTTAATTAACAGTATAAGAATTTCTTTTCTTTTTAAACTAAGGTTTTATAAAGACTCCTCATACTGAGCAAGCTATGATTGTTGAGAGAAGAGGCAAACTAGGCTACTTATAACCTCCGGGGTGGATTAGAATTCTATTATTATTGGGATGAAAGATCATCACATTTGATTTCTTTGAGGAGCAGTGGGTGGCTGTCATGGTGTAGGCTATCAAAGCACGATGTGGAAAGCATGACAACCTGCTTAGAAGTTCTGAGTGGGTCTTCGTGGCTGACAGAACACGAACCCGTAGCCCTTAGCACAGCGTCCCGTTCCCCTAGGCTGTCTCTGCCTCCACTCCTCATTACAGCCCGTGTGTGTGGGCATCTCTGGCACTTTGATGGCTGCAAGCTCATCCTTGGGTATTGCCAGCTGCAGGGAATGGTCTTTTCTCCAGAGCCACCCGTGAGAATCCTCTTCTTCCTTCTAGTGGTCCGAGTACCACTTCTTTCATGAAGGGCACTTTATTCTCAAAGCTGGGAGGAAGTCAGTCTCCTTTTAATGTGTTCTTAAAGAACATAGAGTGCATTTGTATGGCAGGGACTGAATTCTTTATTTCTGTTACCACAGAAAATACTCCACCAGGTAGTAAAACAAATACCCCCCCCACGCCCTCCATGGGAAATCTGTTCCTTACCTTGGTTATCTTTACGGGCTCCATCGAAGAACTCCCCTATAGAATGTGCAATAAACGCTCCTTGAATGGATGGATGAATGCATTAGCCCTACCTTTTTGTTATTAGCGCTCTGGTGCAGTACCTGATAAAAAGGCGCTCATTTTCCAGAGCAGCGGCAACAAAGTGCTACAAACTTAATGTCTTAAAACAGGAATATTTTGTCTCCCAGTTCTGGATACTGAAAGTCTAAAGTCATGATGTTGGCAGGGTCATGCTTTCTTTCAAACCGTGGTTGACTCTTTCCTTGTCTCTTCCTAGTCTCTGGTTGTAGCCAACAATGTTTAGCCTTCCTTGTATTGCAACTGCACCAGTCCTAGTCAGCCTTACAGTCTCACTGTATATCTCTTTGTCTTTGCTAGAATCTGCTAAAGATGGCCATCTTATTGGAGTCAAGGCTTACCTTAGTGGGGAATAACCTCATATCAACCAATTATACCATATATGTATGCACATGTACTATATAAATACATGAGAGGTCGAGAGAGACTTTCCAACATAGAGTTTCAGTGTCTCTGTTAGCTGGTGACTTTTGCTTTGGGTGTGTTCTGGGGTATTGTCAGCCACATGCATGAGGGTCTTTCATTTTGGGATTCCAGCAGTTGTGTGTGTGTGCATGGGGGGTCTTTCCTTCTGGGGCGCCAGCAGCCATCTCTCGAAGTAACAGAGCAACACCCTTACTCTTTCTTGCAGGAAAAGCCTGATAAAATAGCGCCGGAGGAAACTGCATTTGAAGAAATCGAGAAAGATTTTCAGGAGGTTCTCAATGAACTTTCAGGAGACAAGAGTCTAGAAAAATTCAGGGTTGAATATGAGAAGCTTCACACCATCATGAAAAAGTCCTACGAGAATGAGAAACGTCTCATGGCCAAATGCAGAGAGCTGAACGCGGAGATCGTGGTGAACTCCGCCAAGGTTGCCACTGCCCTGAAGCTTTCTCAGGACGACCAGACCACCATAGCGTCTCTGAAGAAGGTCAGTGGTCTAGAAACAGGTGAACTTGCATTTCAAACATTGCTTATCCGTTTTACTGACAGCTCTCGGGCTGGCGAGGCATGGGTCATCAGATAGAAATATGCATGATGTAGATAGTTGTTAAGCCTAGGGAAGGGTATTGTTTTAGAAAGAAAATCACCAACCCTGGTGAAGTTTACCATGCTGAAAAAAAAGGAAAACTTTACTACGTTTTGCTGCCTAGTGTCTGTAAAAAAATAATGGCTTATCCAAAAGACTTAGAGATAAAATGTGAAGTTGGGAACCTCAAGATGTTCTTGCTGATGCAGGATGAGTACACACCTGACAGTGTGTGTGTGTGTGTATGTGTGTGTGTGTGTGTACACATGTGTGCACATGATCATGTGTGTATTCATGTTGGGGTCGTTGGCTTACTTTCCACCTTGTTCTTAGTGATAGGGCTTCTCATCAGCTTGGTGCTTGACCAGATTGGCTGGCTCGTTTAGCACCCCAGGTCCACCTGCTTCTGCTTCCCTAGCAGTGGGATTGAAGTTTGTGCCACCAGTAGAATCTGGGAATGTGACTCAGGTCCCTGCGCTTTTGTGGTAAGCGATTTATCCACCGAGCTATCTGCCATCCCGATCGCTTGTTAAAAGTATTTTCACATTTCTTCGTTTCCTCTTGCTTCAGGAGAGATGGCTCTGCGAGCTCTCAGGGAGTTATTTTCATGACGGTTCTCCTCATTCTTTCCTCGTGTCTCTTCATCTTCCTAAGCGCTCTTGTTGGAGAGCCAGAGATTCAGTCTTGGGGAGCGGGGAGAAGTCTGTCTTTGTTCCACACTGCGGTTTTCATCTTTAAGAGTGTTGCATTCTCTTGAAGATAAAACACAAATGCTCCCTGTTGATCTCAAAGTCATAAGAGGTTGAGGTATATTAATTTATTACTAAATCTCTGGCTCTGAGAAAAGACTTAATGAAAGTTTTGGGTAATTCCACTGAAAGCAATCAGATGTCATCCAATTCAAATTAACTTACAAGACCAGTACGAGATAGGACTGACCTGCTTTCTTAGAGACTACTCTCCTGTAGCGTGACTTTCCTGTACTGTCCTTTTCTTCTTCTTGCTGGAATTGTAATAAAAGGAAACTGTAATTCATTTTATAATTGGAGAAACACTTTTCATTATAAACTTTAACACTGGAAATGAAAGTCGCAGACTGATGAGAATCTAATTAGTGAAATTGGTTTGGCTTAAACATTATGCAATCATATTCTCAATTTAGATATCCTTCACTTGTTTTGCCCAGATGTGCATAATGGCTACTCCACCAGGGTAGAGCCCACGAATTGACATTTTGCTCCGAGTCACTAAGGGATGGTCTGTGGTTACTCAAGAGGACTCTCTCTCTGCTAGAATAGCAAACTTGAATTCGCTCTCTTCCATCCATCTTATTCCTTGTCAACCCAAAAGCTAAATATCTTCATCTAAACGTTGCAGGCTTTTATTTATATAAAGAATTCAAATTCTATTCGACAAAAATGTTTCAAGAGAGTGAAGTGGCGGGACAAACTCAAGGTTGTTGCAGGCAAATGCTCAGGTCTTTCCTTTACTCAGACAGCAGTAATTCACCTTTAAGCGTGCATGCAAACAGTCTGCCTGGCTTTTCACAACAGCGAGGCTGTCAGGGCCGGGTAAGTCATAGTTCCATTCCCTGCTATGGGGTTTATTTTCCCTCACGAGCATGAAGCATCTGTTTCTAAGAAAACAAGCTCTCCTGAGACACACAGTGAGATTCCTCTCTCCCTTAAAATAAGCAAGGACCAAACAGAGTACTCATCTAACATGTATTTGGTGAGGATCTGGGCTTGATCTTCTGAAGATGGGAATTACTAAGACTACCGAGCACACTCTGGTCCAGCAAGGAGAGATGACCCTGTGCAATGTTCTAAAGCCGACCTTGACTTTCAGGCCCTCAGCAGGGACAAAATACACTTGTGTGCACACACATATACATACAAGCAAATACACACATGCACTCACACACATATATGTTATATTAATGTGTGTACATATGTGCATATGTGTATGTATGTGTGCATGTGTGTATGTGTGCATGTGTGCATGTGTGCATATGTGCATATATGTATATGTATATGTATATGTATATATATGTATATGTATATATATGTTTCCAAGCTGGCCTTGAACTTGCTACGTAGCCTAGGTTGGTCTCAAACTCAAGAATCTCCTGTCTTTACCTTCCTGGTGCTGGGATTACAGGCGTGTGCCATCATGCCCCACTAAAATAAATTTTTTTCTTGAAAAATATTAAGAATTTTTCATTTATATACTTAAGGATCGTATCCATGATCATCTCTTATAGAATAAAGCCATTTAAAATACATGTTAAGCCTATGAGCGTTCATTTTAAATTTTGTAAATTTATCAACTTATCAGAAATAATCCCTCGCACAAGGGAAAACACCCCTTGAGCTATGCTTGGTCTTCGCTGAAGGCTACTCACACAGAACAATTTAGTCAGTCCAAACTCCCTCATACTCTATAATACATATTATTCTTTGCCGGTAAGTGGCGGTCAGCTGTAGGCTTAGTGCTATTCTTTGTGCTGGTTCTTTGCGCATCTGGAATCCTGTTTGTTTTTTTCTCACTGATATTCTCTGGCCCATCAGGAAATCGAAAAAGCCTGGAAGATGGTGGACTCAGCATATGATAAGGAGCAAAAGGCCAAGGAGACAATTCTCGCCCTGAAAGAGGAAATAGTGAACCTGACCAAACTGATTGAGCAGGGGTCTGGACTGTCAATGGATCAGGACAGCAGGTAGGGCAACGTCTTCTTGATAGTGTGTGAACACGCCTCCGCCTTTGCAGTGGGCGGCAACCTGCTGCAGGCTGGCACGGTTAGCTGGGATTAAAGGCTATGCACCACCACTGCCCGACTCCTGTTCTCCTTTATCTTTTAAGATCTGTTTATTTTTAAAATTTTATTCGTATAGGGGTTTTGTCTGTCTGTGCACAATCGAATATATGCCTGGTGCCCATGGAATCCAGAAGACGGCATCAGATTCCCTGGGAATGGAGGTGGTTGTGAGCCACCACGTGGGTGCTAGGAATCAAAGCCAGGTCTTCTGGGGGAGCAGCCAGTGCTCATGACCACTGAGCCATCTCTCTAGGCTTCCCTCCCTTTTCCTTTAAAGACTCCCCTTGTCCTCCCCAAAGATTATATTACATTTCTTTCTTTAGAAGAATTGCTACTATAGTTTTTTTGTTGAGTTAAGTAGAGGTTTTAGGTTTATCTTTTTTATTATTTTAGCCTCTTTACTCTTTAAATATTGACACCACACACACACACACACACACACATTTATGGATGCAACCTGCTGAGTTCACTTAGTGTTGCTTATACACATATGTGTTTAGGGCTGAACTCTTGGCATTGGATAACCTGTCAAGAGGCTTCTATCAGAAGATTGATTCTCTCAGCAACCATTGATCACCTGTAGCTCCACCTTGTGAGATTTTCCCCATCCATGACACATGCCTAATGGTGATGCCATTTTTAGGTCTCGTCTAGGCAAACATATTGCTGATAGTTGATGGATACAGCTTCTCTATCATATACAGAAGACCCTGTCTTGAAGCAGATGTCCTGGACATCTGGCTCGTAGAATCTTTCTTTCTTTTTTTTTTTTTTTTACCCTAACCCTAACCCTAACCCTAACCCTAACCCTAACCCTAACCCTATCGTAGAATCTTTCTACCTCCTCTTCTGGAAGCTTCCTTGGCTGGGCCTTCAGTACAGAATGGCGTTGTTGATGGATCAATTGGGATCGGAAACCCCGTGGCCAGTTGTTCTTTGTCTTTTGACCAGCTGTGTCTTTCTGTACTGGACTCTCTCTGCTACAGACAAAACATTGCTGATGAGGGGTGAGAGCTACACTTGCCTGCAGTCTAAGGAGAAGTGCTTAGAATGCAGTCATCTCTCTCAAACGTGTATCGAATGGAACGTTGGCCTCTCTGCCCCTTCCCAGCACTCTCACCTGTCCTACATGATGAATCCTTTCCTTTCCTACCTGCTCCGGTTCTGGGCAGGAATTGGGATGCTCTTTCCCCTGACAGTTCTTTATCCCTTAAGCTTTGTCTTGTCGATTTGTCTTCCTCTGGTTGGTGCTGCTGTCTGGCCTGCACCGCTATTCTCTGCTGGTCCTATCTGTAGCAGTCTCTTTCTCTCTCTTTAGCTAACCTTGTATCCTGCAGCATGCAGACAGCCACCTGTCCCCACCCCCCGGCTCGCCTACCTCTATGAAGAGGATAGAGGACAGACTCCTTAACATGCCATTCAAAACCTTTCAAATGTCTGCTGCAATTTTCTCCTCTAGCCTCATACTGTGCTCTCCCTCATTTACTGTGTATACCTCTGTCTTTGCACAAGCATTTCCCCCCTACGCCAAAGAGGCCCCTTCTCCATTCTCCCCGATAAGCTCCTTTCATCCTCTAAAATTCATCTGGAACATGATCCTTCCTTTGTCACAATCAGCATTCCTATCCTGCCTCCTCTCCAGATCCCAGTGACTAGGCGTGAAGAGCTACTGTATCTCATGTTTCCACAGACTCCAACATCTACTTTCAGTAGGACTCTTGTTACATTGTATTAAGAGGATTCCTTAAGGTATTTCCATGCCGGTTAGTTTTGTGCTCCGTTCATGTATTCATTCATTCAATCAACTGGATACCAGCTAAGCCATCTGGGAACCTCTGCTGAGAAAATGCTCCCTTACATTGCCTGTAGGCAAGTCTCTGGGGCCATTTTCTTGACTAATGATTGATGTGGGAGGGTCTAGCCTACTGTGGATGGTATTGCCCTGGGTTTTGGAAGAAAGTAGTCTGAGCAAGTCATGGGGAGCAAGCCAGTAAGCAGCACCCCTCCATGGTCCAGTTTCTGTGCAGTTTCTGTGTCCAGGATCTTGCCTTGAGATCTCACCCCGACTTTCCTTCACGATGGACTGTAACCTGAGGGGTATCTACCCCCAAACGCTTTCGGTTGTGGTCTTCACCATGGCAACAGAAAAACAAACTAGAACAGCATCTTCATGTACTTAAGCTTTGAACTCCCGAAGGAAGAGATTTTAGAAGCTTTGCAAGAGTCTATCTAGCCGGGTTGGGGATTTAGCTCAGTGGTAGAGCGCTTGCCTAGGAAGCGCAAGGCCCTGGTTCGATCCCCAGCTCCAAAAAAAAGAACCAAAAAAAAAAAAAAAAAAAAAAAAAGAGTCTATCTAGCAGGGCATGCAAAGTCTCACACCAGGATCAGCTGTGCTTCCTTGGCCCTCATAACCAAACCTAATGCTGCTTGTTTAGTTTCTTGTATTTCCCTGCTCTTCCGGTCTAACTTTGATGTCGTATGTACAGGCATTGGGGGAAGGAATAGGAAAAACAGCCATATGGTGTCTGTAACGATGGGCTCATGGAAGAACGACTGTGAGCCGTATGAGGGAACTGATGAGCAGGCATCTTAAGGAGAAGTGGACGAGCATGAGGAGTGCCGTGTGCAGAACTGGTGCCGCTTGGAGTTCGAGCTTCAGCCGTGTGCTCAGTGGAGGCTCGCTGTCCTCAAATCAGCCTTAGAGTTGGGGTTTCATTTCTGCAGATGCGTTTGGGCATGGGTTTGAAGGTTCCTCACGAAACGCTTCTGTCAGATCGAGTGCTGCCAAATTCCCGTGGTTTGAGCCATTGCCCAATGGCTTTCAGCTGCAAGAATCTGCGGGGCGTGGTCTTAGCTTGCTGCTGCCTCCCTTCGGGGTTACCCTGCTGCAGAAGCCCCAACAGACGTAGAGCTTCATGCTCGACAAGCACGAATTCCACAGGAAGTCATGGCCAGTCACATGAAATGGATTTTGTAACGTGGAGCTATTTGGCTTACAAGTCAAATCAGTGAGTATTATCACAGGTTCTTTGGAGCCCGGCGGCATGCCTGGCTTTCCAGTTTGTTCTGGGGAATATTTTCTCCGGGCTGCACCCCGTGGGATAAATTAAATTCTTTGGGTGAATGGGAAGAAAACTGAGATGCATGTAATTTGGTTATATTTATGTTTTATTTTGCACATTTTAGCTGTCACCATATCCCCCAGTGAATACATTAGATAACTAACTTCCTAGCTAAACTGACATCTCCACAGGGCTCATTATAAGAGTTGATGACAACAACATGGTCTTATTGTAACAGATCCAAGTAAGACAGAGGTACAGGAAGAACCCATGCTCCCAACTTTTCTACCTGAAATCCTGATTCTCAGAAATAATTGACAACATGATTAGTATCTGTCTTTTTAGAAGTGTCTATAATACACAGATACACGCATGCAGACACACACACACACACACACACACACACACACACCACCTATCACACACACAGGCACATGCATTCATATACTCCCCCCACAGAGATACACACACATACCACATATAACACTCACAGACACATGCATGCATACACACACATATGAATAGACAGTATTCTTTACCAAAAACAAAAAAAGATCTTATTGTGTTTATTACTTTTGTTGTTTATTTTTTTCAAACACCTCACAACCAGCTCCCACTCCTGTCTCTGAAGGCTTGAACAGTGTGCACTGTGGGCCTCCATTGGAGACAATGGGAAGGACCCCGAACCAATGGCCACCTGATCTGACTCCTGTGTTCTCCCTATTCAGCATCCGAGATTTACTGAAGTTCAAAGAAGAGGTGACAAGGGAGCGCGACCAGCTCCTGACAGAAGTGGTGAAGTTGCGGGAGAACCTAGCTCAGATCACCGAAAAGCAGCAGGCAGCGGAGCGCGCCAAGGAAGAAGCGGAACACGCCATCAATCAGGTTGGCTCACCACCTTCCGCTTCCGGAGGGCGGTCCTTCCTGCCTCCTTTCTCATCTAGCACCTCTCTCAGATATAACCCCTTATGTCCAAACCAAGTGTTTCCCGTACTGGCTTGTTTCTCCGGCCCTGCCTGTTGAGCCCTTTTCCCCAGGGTTCTGTCTGAGCGATCATTAAAGGCCATGCGAGCGTGGTTCTGATTAAGGTTTGGGCTCAGGTGGTGTCCCTACGCCAGACTCAGAGCAAGAAATCCCTCGACCTTCTCCTTTATAATTCACAAGGTAAATCACAAGAGCAGACTCTTACAAGAAAAGACATTCTTGAGCACAAAATAGGGAAAGGCCTTTTCGGGGCTGGAGAGATGGTTCAGTGGTTGGGAGCTCTGGATGCTCTTCCAGAGGTCCTGAGTTCAATTTCCAGTATCCACATGGTGTCTCTCAACCATCTGTAATGGGATCCGATGCCCTATTCTGGCACAGGTGTACATGCAGATAGAGTATGAATGCATGCACAATAAATACATCTTTCTTAAAAAGAAAAGCAAAAGGCTTTTCATAGACTTTGGACATGAAAATGTAACCACAGTGCTCAGCTTGACAACACCCATGATCAAGTAACACAATTCCTTATTTCTGGTAACTGCCCTCCTAGTGCAAAGCTGGGCATTCGACCTCCTTAGGACTCTGAGCGCTCTGCATCTGTTTGATGTTTCTCATGTCATTGGCAAATTTTTGCCTGCAGCCAGGGTGGCCCTTTCGGTGTCAAGTTCCCGAAAGCCAACCCAGAACAAGCCTGAACCTGTGAGCTTTGGGCCCAGCATGACTGTCCCACAGAGGCTGTACGGTAGAAGCTTGCTGCAGGCCAGAGGCTGTGGATGCAGGTCTGGTCTGCTGGAGGCCTACCCCCGGGAGGGCTCATCTCTCTCTGCCTTTCCCCACAGTTCCAACAAGAAATCCAGCATCGTCAGAATGAAGCTTCCAGGGAGTCTCGGAAGAAGGAAAAGCTGGAGAAAGAGCTCAAGCAGATCCAGTTGGACATGGACGGCAGGCAGTCAGAGATCAAGGCCATGCAGCAGTACATGCACAAGAGCAAGGAGGAGGTTCAGCGGCTGGAACAGCAGCTCAAGGAGCAGAAGGTGAGTGTGGCCTCCGTTCTGCTCTCCTCCCCTTCTCCCACCCTCCTCTCCTCTCCTCTCTCCTCTTCTGCTCTTCTCCCTTCTCTCCTTTCTCCCACTTCTCCCCTTCCCCTCCTCTTCCTCTCTTCCCCTCACTTCTCTCTCCCCACTTCTCCCTTTCCACTCTCTTCTGCTCTCTTTCTTTCTGCTAGTTTCTCATGTAGCACAGGCTGGTTTCTGGACTGCAGCCCAAAGCCTACATTTTTTTGTGATTTTTTTTTTTTCCTGGAAAATAGATACAATTCAATAGTCACGAGAGTTGCTACTTTACTGCTGCAACTGGGCTTTGAATAAAACGTTTTTATTTGTGTGAAGGCTTTACTTGCATGTGTGCCTGTGTACCACGTGCAGGCCAGAAGAGGGTGTGAGATCTAGGAACGGAGTTGACAATAGCCTGCCCTTGGGTTCTAGGAATCCAACTTGGATCCTCTGGAAGAACAGCCTGTGCTCTCTAATCACTGGGGCAGCATCTCCCCAGCCTCAGTGCTTCCAATGGGTTTTTTTTAGGAACCATTTTCTTGTTTATAACCCCCATAGGTATTCAAAGACAGCCTTTTTCCTCCTCCTCATTTTGAGTTGTGGGGACTGAGATTAGGATCTCACACATCCCAGGCAAGCACTCCTCCATTTTGCTGTCTCCCACCCTTTACTTTCCCCCCTGTTTTTATTTCTTATTTTGAGACAAGGGGGTCTCCCCAGGTTGCCAGTTCTGATCTTGAACTTGCCGTTCTCTGCCCCTTGTCTACTGAGTAGCTGGAATTAGAGGTTTGGATCACCACGCCTGGCTTTATATTAGTTTCTTTGAAACGTTTCATGGACGAACAATGCACATACACGTAGACAAGCATGCATGTCACAAGAATGCAGCTTCGTGATCCTGCCTTGTTCTCCTTCAGTCAGCTCAAGAAACCAAGCGTTACTGACCGCCCCCTCCCCACGGCCCCTGCGTCTCTCCTCAGCTGTTTCACCATCTCTGAAGTTCTAATCAAGTAAGAGTTTTGCCCGAGCTTTACGGAAGTGAACCGCAACCTGGGCACATGCTCCCGCGTCTCACTTCTGCCACATCCACGTGGTGATGTGGTGTCTGAATGCCCACACTCACCAGTGACTGGAAATGTAACTCTTACCCGTGCCAGGGTTGTTGTCAGGGCTCAGTGTGGCTTGTGGGGGATGGGATCAGCCCAGGCAGATAAACCTGATGTCATCCTCTCACGGTGCCCACGGACCATTTAGTCCTCAGTGCTGTGGGATGAGTGAGTGGATATACAGCACTTGCTCCTCACAGGTTTAAGTTTTAAGTTGAGGAAGCCATTTTTAATCTTTACGCATTTTAAATAGTCATGTTTCTAAATGTTCCCCCTCTGGTGGCCATTTAAGACTATACAGATTTTAATGATTTTAATCCGTCTTTTCTTCTTTTCTCCTCCCTTCCCCAAGACACAGCTTAGCCCAGGCTAGCCTTGAACTTGCAATCCTTCTGACCCAGCTTTCCAAGTACTGAGATTATAGACATTCACCACCCTCCTTTTTCATTCCTTAAAGGAACAATACATTTAGTTAAAGAGTCTTTTCCTCAAAATATTTTTTCCCTTATGAAGTTTGCTTCTAAAGGACTTGTTAGGACACACAACACTTTTGTACTTAAGAAAGTAGATAATAGGATACATTTCTTTGTCGTTTGTGCCTTGTTAATTTTGAATAAAGCCAGAATTCAAATGGATAATACACAATGTGCAGTCTTCAGGAAGGGAAAAAAAAAATCCACAAGGCTTCTTTGAAGATGAAATTTAAAAAAGGAGAAGAAGAAGAAAAAAAACCAAAACAACCCAACTTTGGGCAGCCGGGTAAAAACAAAGTTTTTATATAATAGTATCTAGGATCATATAAAACAAAATGGCGTCTTTAGCAGGCAGCTCCATTTTGTTTCATTCCTAGGGATAGGGAATTGGATGGCCCTTTCTGTGATTTGTTTTCTCACACAAGACAGGTATTTAAAGCGAGTGCCTGGTTTCCCCTCTTCTTCCTTCTGCTCGTTTTTTATTCTTCCCATCCTTAGTGTTTCTCCAGCAGAAACAGAGTTTTCAGATAGAATCCTTTGTTGTTTTAAGCCGCGCCTGCGCAGAGCAGGCGCTACGTCACTCCACCGCTGTGCCCCAGTTTCTACTTAGGTTGCATTAGGGGGAGTTCTCTCTGGGATGGTGTTGGGGACCCGTTCTGCTCAGGAAAATGATGGAGGCGTGTTAATGCAGGATTTGCTTCTGAGGCCGTAGCTTCAGGGCCCCAGAGCTGACAAAACCCATTTGAGTCTCTAGCTCGTTTGCAACGATTATAGAAATTGTTGCGTAGGCAAAGCCTGCCAAACGGCGAGCAGACATTAAAATATTTATCCACCACCTGTGAACAAGACTTCCCAAAGGTTCTCAGAAAAAAAAAATCATGCTCACTGTTATTCATTGGAAGCCATTGGTTTCCTCGGCCGTTTAACATTCATTATATTTGAGCGCGTTAGTGCTTTCACTGGGGATAAAGAAAAATTTCCACAAGACGAAAAGGACCGTGGTTGGTATCTTCTTAGGAGGTTGCGGGACCGCCCGTGTGCATTTGCAGACACAGACATCAGATTAACAGGCACTAACCAGCTCCCTCACTCCCCGCCTTTCAGATACTGAATGAGAGAGCTGCAAAGGAGGTGGAGCAGTTTCAGCTGCGGAACATGAAACTCCAGCAAGAGAATGAGCAGCACACGTTGACTTGTGAGCAGCTGTCCCAGGAAAACCAGCAGAAGGCCCTGGAACTCAAAGTAAACACCGCGTGCATGTCCCTAGCGCTTCTGTTCCCAGTACCTGTGAATGGAGGTTTCCCTTTGCTATTGGTGTCTTTCCATTAGACTGAGAGCCTTGGCACAGAGAGGCAGGTGCAGGCTCATAGCGATCGCTTCAGGCCCGCAAACTGGGAGTCTGATGACTTCCTCCCTTACTTACAGAATTGATCATACGCGCATGTAAATGCGTTCTCAAGCAAGCGCAGATGCTCATCTCTGTAATTAGCCCTGCAAGTAACCAGTTGCCCAGAGCTAGAATCCATCCACTACGTGCACAATGGAGAGCTCCGCTTAGAGCTCACGGTTTGTAAGGAGAGGGTAGTGTGGGAGAGCTGGAGCATAGGGCTGGCACTGTTGGCTATTCCAGCATTGAAGAATCCTATTTCGTTTCTCTTTTTAAAACTACTCTCTAATGCGTATTTCAAGAGGTTTCCCTGCTCTCCCCTCTCTCAATAAAGCGTGCTCTCAACTTTGTACGCTCATTTGACGCTGAGGTCTGTATCACGTGCCTTTGCGATTAACAGACAGCACTGCATTTTTCACTTCGGTCCTGAAAGGAAAAGTCAATATTCCCTATTTTTATTATATCTGGATACTGGACATAAAATAAATGGCCTACCAAGAATAGTGTATAGATTCTGAGTAGTGAACCAGACCGTTTTTTATATTATAGTCTCTTTGGAGAATCTGAAGAGGACACACACACACACACACACACACACACACACACACACACACACACGGATCTCGTTTTCAAAGCATACCCCAGAGTAGAGATTTTTTTCCAGGATTTTTCTGAAGTGTAACCGTGGAGCTTGGATTAATGGCTATATAATTAGAACACCACACCGTTGAAAAGGCCTTAAGATCAGCCAACTGGAGCCTTCTAGGGTTTAAGGCTAAGAAGACTTAGAAGGGTCTATAGTGAGTTGATCTGAAGCTCTTTTTTTTTTTTTATGATGCTGTAGTAAGTTGGAGCAGACATGAGATGGCCACTTAAGTCAGAGCATTATGTTAGCTCCTAAGGATTATAGCAAGAAAAAAAAAGTATCTCACTAATCCTGTCCTTTGATAACATGAGTGAGACATCTGGAAAGATGGACGACTTTTGTTACATCCAGAAAGTAATGGAATTGTTTCTAGCAATAACCCAGAGGTAACATGCATAGCTAAATTTCTCTCTTCCTTCTCGAGAGTTAGGGTGATTGCAGAAGAAACTTGAACTGCCTTTATCATCATTTTCCTAGTTATTTAAAATGGAAAAAAAACATAATTTGTATTCTGCCTGCACCACATGCCTGTCTGGTACCCACAGAAGCCAGAAGAGGATGTTGAATCCCTGGGACTGGACTTTCCATGTGGGAATCAAACCCGGGTCCTCTGGAAGAGCAGCAAGTGCTCTTAACCACTGAGCCATCTCTCCAGTCCTTGATGGCAACGTTTCTTTAAACAGTGAATTTAATTTCAAATAAAAATGCCCCCAAGGCTGGAGAGTTCCTTGCCTACAATTCTTTCCTGACATCTCCTGCCAATGTGTTGATTTGCTTATCCATCCCACTTGGCCACTGCTCTCTCTGCACACCTGTACACTAGCCCCGTCTGAGGAAGGATGAGTCTCTGGTGTGTGTAACTGGGTCCAAAAGAACGTTTAAATATAGCAATTTAATAACCTCAGAGAGATCACTCTGTCAGTTTGTGAAAACTGCCAATCAAATACAGCATTTGTACGCAGGACCCTACACTCGAATGCACATAACTCCGTATTGTTGCTTGATTTTATAAATAGGTGGCAACTTAAAACATCAAGCTTTTCTTTTATCAGCCTTTTCGTTATTTTTATTTTATGCACCACATACTTTAGTCACAGAACAGAGGCCTTCAGTTTTTCTAGAAATCGGACAATGTGTATACTTTGATCCAGTTCCATGGAACAATTGCACAGATATACAAAGAGTCTCTTTTTTTTTTCTGATCCAATTGATAAGATAGAATAGCCCACCTAGATGAGATACAGTTGGCTCATCTAGATACACAAAATCCTGTACACATCCATCCCTTAAGAACGTTGATAACAACCTGTAAACGTGCAGGGAGAAATCTTAACATCCGCCTCTGTGTTCTCTCGGCTGGCATGGGCGAAATTCCCCACATGACTCTGATAAACCCTCTATATAAGTATTCTAAAAGCAAATAAGCCAGCCCACTTTTCACAGCAGAGGACCTAGAGTCTGTGAGCAGAGAGAGATGGCTACTCTCTGAGCCTGGCAACAATCTCTCTACCCATCGAGTCCCCAAGGCAGGTTGTCACCATGCCAGACATACACACCCCAATTCCATGGTGGCCCAGTGTGTCCAGCCACCACACTCTCTTGAACTCAATTAAATCTCCACATGAAAGAGCACACAACACAATAGCCTCTGATCCAATTGATAAGATATAATTGCCCACCTAGATAAGATAGAGTTGACTCATCTTAGATACACAAAGCCCTGTACACATCCATCCTTTAAGGATATTCATAACAACCTGTAAATGTGCAGAGAGGAATCTTAACATCCGCCTCCATGTCTCTCAGCTGCTCCCGTCTCTCCCAAGAGTCTTCTTATTGACTCCGAATTCAGTCCCCCACTGGCTCTCCATTTGTTCAGCCTCATTCTCTCTCCTAATGCAGGCCAAGGAGGATGAAATCCACCAGATGCGCCTCGACCTTGGAAAGCTCAACAAGATCAGAGAACAGATCCACAAGAAACTGCGCCTGATCGATGACCAAAAGATCGAAGTGGAACAGCAGAAGGAGACCCTGAAGAACCAGATCCTGGGGTTAGAGAGAGGTAACCCACTGTGTTCTCGCACAAACTCTAGATCTCTAGATATGACTACTAGGTATACTTGTCAAGTAAGCTTTAGGAAATCCAGCTGCCTTTTCCTTCCAAGACAGCGGGAGGTGATCTTTCATTGAGTTGTAGCTGCGGGTGAGCTCAGCAGCTTCTCCGTGCATCTAGTCTATAAATGGGTACAGACCATGAGCTAGCACTGGGTATGTGGAAGACCTTGCTTTTCAGGATGCTCACGGGATAATGAGGATTTACAGCCTAAAGTCTTCCATATTAGAAATGAAGAACAATGGCACTTTCAGAGTGTGTCATCGGCCAAATGAGACCAAAACAGTCCCATGTTTTAATTTCTGTATATTTTCCTTTCCATAACTGTAAACTTTGAGATCATTCTATTGGTCTCTCTCTCTCTCTCTCTCTCTCTCCCCCTCCTCCCTCCTCCCTCCTTCTCTCTCTCTCCCTTTCCCCGCTTTGACTATATTCTACGTATATTCATTAAATTAATGTTTATAAGTGTTTTACTTGAATGTCTGTGCTCCATGTGGATATCTGGTACCCTCAAAGGCCAGAAGAGAATATTGAATCCCTTGGGCTGGAGTTATCAATGGTTGTGAGCTGCCACATGGGTGCTGGGACTTGAACCTGGGTCTTCTGAAAGAGAAGCAAATACTTTTAACCAACCAGCCATCTCTTCAGTCCCCCCATAGATATTTTTCATACATTGATCATTGGATCGAATTTTTTCCCCATTTGTGGAAAGCCAGCATGTTTCTTTGTTTGGTTATTTCATATGTACTATTGACAATATCTTTTCTTAGGGGCTTTTGTTTGCCATAATAGCTTGCTATGTTGAATTTCTGGGCTGAAGGAACTTTCCAACTTGCAGCCTCCCAAATAGCTACCGGTGTGCACCTGAGGGACCTGTCTCTTTTGATGTGCCTAACCGAAGAGCAGTGCTAGCTATATTGGTGAAGAGCATGGGCCCTTTCTAATGCTAGGATTTCCTACAATAATATCTGAGAAATGATCTCCAGAATTAATAAGAGATGTCAATGAGGTAGGAGGCTGTAAAATATGTGTAGCTACCAGTAGCATTTTATACCAAAAAAAAAAAATTAGCTAGAGTCCTGTTCCACAGTAGTAACTAAAGTAATAAAATAAACAAAGTTACTAACATGCCTATAAGACCTACAGATAAAAAGCTACAGAATTCCAGCGAGGGGCATAAAGGAAGACTTGGCAAGTGGAGGGATGTAACAAGTTCTAGGCAGTTACATTTTATAATTCTACCCACAGATAAAAGGGAAAAGATCTAAACAGCTCAAAGACCTTTGGCAGCCAGCTGGAGCAGGCTTTCACTCTCACCCTTGCTCACCCTTGGTCCTGTGGCTGGCTTAATCTCTTTCAGTTTCCTTTCCCATCTCTTTAGTAGGACCAGAAGATCCGCATCCTTGAGTTAGAGTGAAGGTCACCTGTCACTCAACTCAGAGCCGTTGCCCAGCCACAGCTGAACACATGAAGTGATTTTATTTTTTTAAAATCACTTTGGCTTAGTTATGTTCTCCCTTGGAGCCACTCTGCATTCATTATTATTTTCCTGCCTGGCAATTTAGAGGTTGAGTCTTCAAAGAAGCAAGCGGAGCTTGATAAGAAGGCAATGGAGGAGCTTCTGAGAGAGAGGGACATACTGAACAAGGTGAGCTCGTCACAGCCACACGCTGGTAAATAATGCCTTCCTCTCACCCTGTGGTATCGGCTCAGAACGAGTTGTCGTTGGGGGAAAGAAATCTCCCGAGCAAAGAGCAGTGGAATAGAATAAATAACGCTGCTCCATTTTCCTCTGGGCAGATGCTTGCAACCCATCATTGTCTGGCCCGTACCGGAAGCTACATTATCACCTCCCAGCACAAAAGGACTCTGGAGAATTTGCATATATGCCAGCAGGAATTTCAGAGTGTTTTTGGATTCCATTCTCGTTGCTGCTGTGTTTCTTGGCATCCTAAATAGTTCATAGAATTTCTTAATTTAATATCTATAATCTACATTCTGACTAATCCCCAAATTGCAGGTGTGAGTGCTAATTGAAATATGCCTTTGAGGTGTTAGGTAAGAAAATGACTGGTTGGTGAGCTAAGTCTAGCCTTTCTTCCATCTGTCTTTTCAGAATTCTACAAACTTACACCTAGGAAAATGTTCCACTGGACTTTGTCCCCCACTTTCCCCTTTCTTGTGGGCCAAGGGATCGAACCCAGCGTCTCATATGCTATGTAGGGTTTGGTTCTGGTTTCTCAGCCTTGTCTCTTCTGGTCTCTCGAGTTCATGGCAGTCAAAGTTGAGGGAGGCACTGGGGAAGGTTTTACAGACTTTGAGCTTCCCCACAGATTTTCTCTGTTACCTTCCTCCCTTTTCTCTGAGCGTTCCTTCTCGTGGCAGACTTAGGAGGGTTTTATCTTGGAAGGGAGAAGTCCCAGGATGGAGGGGCCAGCCTACTTCCAGGTAACAGGATGGATTTAGCTCACGGACACGCTTCCTTGTGTGCTCGGAAACGAACCAGTTTTGACAGAACACGAGACTAGAGAATCTTCAGGAATGGGCAGACTACATACTTCTGTGGAAAAACACTCAGTAAGAAAACTATTGAAGTCTCTTCCCAACAGGTCTATAAACTATCCTTTATTCTGCAAACTTATGTCTAGGAAAGCATTCTGTTGGATTTAGTCACACCCCCACCCCCCTGCCTTTCTTGTGGTGCTGGAAGTGGAACTTAGGGCCTAACACAAGCTGTGCAAATGCTCTACCACTAAGCCACGTCTCCAGCTCTGGATTTAGTTTTTAAATTTATCTTTATTCCTCGCATTGTTACATCTCTGTAAATAGTCAGTGGGTTTCCTGCTACAGCAGGACGTGCAGCAGGAGGGTTATTTCACATTTCTCCATTTGGTTCGCTTCATAGGCTCCTCCTTCAGGGCAGACTTTGCTGTTCTGTATTTTCCCAGGCCATTGCCTGCATGGGACCCAGTAGGTATGCAATCAATGTTATTGATTAATAGATTCGTTCCTCACTGATTTGAAATGCCAACCTTCATGGAAAGAGTGACATTGTTTTGACGGCCAGCACGGTGCATCTATCCATTCAGTACCGCGTGGAGTGACATTTATAACGTAAATGCTTCACCCGAGTACCTGAAAATCAAACTGACCTTGTACAGTTTCCCCATCATTGCCCAACTAATGTTTCATGAGCATTTTACATGCTCTAGTCCAGTGGCTATTCAGACAGAATTTCACCTTGGGTTCCTTTAGGGATTAGAGAAGAAACTGTCAGGCACATCATGGAAGCCCTGGATCCAGCCCCCGGAAAGTTCCAGGGAGCTGGCTTGGCATTCTCAGGATGGAGCCTTCTCTTCCCACAAGCGCTCACCCTGATGCTTGCATTCATTTCTCTTCGAGGAAAGACCCTGTCTGCTGGTCCGTATGGCAGGAAAGTGGCTGTCGCTATCCACTCCCAGGTGTCCACCATCTACTGAGGCCCAAAATTATGCAGGTCCAGTGCTGGGCATGGGGCTTAGTGGCAGAGAGGCTGAGTGTTGTGAATGAAGCCCTGGATTGGAGTCACAGCACCACACACACACAAGCTCACACACGTACTCTCACCCAGATGAAGCCCTTGAGGGGCTCACGGATCCATTCATTTGTGGCTGGTGAGGTAAGCCCTCTTGAGAAGCGTCACCAGTACTCCAGTGCAGCTTAAAAATGGTAGGGGTGGGGAGATGCTCATCAGGTAAGGGAGCTTGCTGCCAGGTTTGACGGCCTGAGTTCAGTCCCCGGAACTCTCATGGTGAAATGAGAAAACTGACTCCTTCTTGTTGTCCCCTGACTTCTATATGTGTGCCGGACAAAAATAAATCAATGTAAAAAAATTGTAGATACCTGCTTTCCAAATCCAAAGTCCCCAAATCCACATTCTTCCAAACAAAAGCATGGTCAGGCCTATTACAGTGATACCTCAGTCCCTGGTACTAACTTCTGTCTCAGTTAGGGTTTCACTGCTGAGAACAGATACCATGACCAAGGCAACTCTTATAAAGGACAACATTTCACTGGGGCTGGCTTACAGGTTCAGAGGTTCAGTCCATTATCATCAAGGTGGGAGCATGGCAGCGTCCAGGCAGGTGCCGTCTTCATCTGAAGGCTGCTGGCAGAATACTGGCTTCCAGGCAGCTAGGACAAGAGTCTTTTTTTTTCCCCTTAGGAAAATACTTTGCAGTCCAGGTCCTTTATTTCCTTTGTATACATTAGGCCATGAATCCATATGGAATGGGCTCCAGCAGCTCAGGCTCCTTCCCGTTAGTCCTCACAAAGTGGGCTTCTCTGGGTGGCGCCGGCTGGCGCTTCAGCTGAACCCAGGAGCCCTTCTCTTTGGCTTCCTCTTTCTTCTGATCGTTCTCCTTCACCCGCTTCAGGAAGCCGTCTCTGCTCTTTGGGTGCTTGATGTGCTCAATCCGCACATTGATCCTCTTGGCCAGAATCTTGCCTTTAACTTGCTTGTGTTACAATGATGCCCACGGCATGCTGGGTGACATTGTAGGCTCTTCTGGTTTTTTGTGGTAACACTTATGGGGCATTCCTTTTTGAACAGTGCCCATTCCCTCGATGTCTACAATATCATCCTTCTTGTAGATTCGCATGTATGTGGCCAAAGGAACGACTCCATGTTTCCTAAAAGATCTAGAGAACATATATTGAGTACCTCTCCTCTTTCCTTTTGTGTTCGTCATTTTGGCGAGTTACAGGAAGATGGCTGCCCCGGCAGACTAGGACACGTGTCTTAAAGCCCACACAGTGACACACCTACTCCAACAAGGCCATACCCTCTAATAGTGCCACTCCCTGGACCCAGCATATACAAACCATTACATTCTACTCCTTGGCCCCAATAAGCTTGTCCGAACTCATAAGTCTATGGGGGCCATATCTAGCCATAGCACAATAAAAAATACATTTAGTCCAACTTCAAAAGTCCCCGTAGTCTACATCAGTCTCAACAACATTAAAAGTCCAGAGTTCAAAATCTCTTCTGAGATCTATCCAATCACTTAACTGTAATCCCCAAAGCAAGTCAGAACACCAGTTGGGCAAACTCCAAACTCTGCATCTCCATGGCTGATGTCAAGGCAGTAATCAGGTCTCCAACTCCTTTTTCATGTGTGTTGACTGTAAAACCTTTTATCCTCCTGGGCTGGTTCCACTCCCTGTTCACTCCCTGTCAGCAGCCCTCCTCAGCAGGTAGCCCACAGCTCTTGAACATCTTGAACATCTCGCAGTCTTAAAGGCACTTAAGTGTTACAGCTTCTTGTTTCAATGTCTGGGATCCACACATGATCTTCTGGGCTCTTCCAGAGGGCTGGCCATCACTTCTCCAGCTCTGCCCTCTGTAGCGCTCTAAGTCAGGTTGATCCACTCCACTGCTGCTGCTGTTCTTGGTGATCATCCCATGGTACTGGCATCTCCAATACTCTGGGGTCTTTAACTGCATCTAGGCTTCACCAGTAGCCTCTCATAGGCTCCCTTCATGGTGCCAAGCCTCAACTCCTCTGCATGACCCCTTCAGTCCTGGGCCACCTACTGCAACTCAGGCTGCACCTTCACCAATGGCCTTCCATGGCCTCTCTCAGTGTCAATCCTCAGCTGGTCTTCACGATGCCTTCATGCCTTCAAAACCAGTACCACCTGGGTGACTCTCACATTACCAAGTCCAGCTGTAGCACAAGGTACCATCTTGGCTGTCTCTGGAACACATAGCTTCTTTGTGCTCTCAGAAAACACTTCCCAGAAGATTTTTTACCTCAGTGATGCTGGTCTCTTCTTAATCACTGCTAATTTCTTAGCTTGAGCTGACCAGCATCGATCATCCCAGTGGTTCCTTCTATTTTTTCACTCCAGAACCAGAGCCACATGGATGAAGCCGCTGAGTTCTGCTGCTTGCAGGAGCTGGAACATGGCCCCCTTGTTCTATTACATGGTCACTGGTTTTCTGTTTCCCAATTCCTTCACTGCCTAAGCTTGGCTGTCCTGGACCTTGCTCAGAGATTGACCTTGAGCTCAGAGAACTCAGGCATCTGCATGCCTTTCTCCCAAGCACTGGGATTAAAAGTGTGGTCCACCGAGTCTGGACTTTAACTTTTCTTCAACTAGAACTTGATGAGTTTTAGTCTGGCCTTGAACTCAGAGACCTGCTTATCTTTGCCTCCTGGGATTAAAGGCTAGTACCACCGTGCCTGGGCCTAAACTTAGCTGGGTGGAATCTTGCCTCAAGGTTACTACTCCTTTAATTCAATTTAATATCCTTGAACATAGGATTCAGCTCTGTTTCACTTCCTGGTGCCCCTTTAATATCATATATTTTATATTTTTCCTTTTTAGCTTGCTATGCTTGTTCAAGATGCTCTTTGTGAGATTTAACCAGAGAAAGTCTCTGCTAGGCTTTTTTTCTGAGATTTCTTTTGTCAAAGTAATTAATATAAATCTCTTTACCTTAGCCTCAGCTAGATTTTTCATACAAGGGCAAAAAGCAGCCACATTTTTTCACCAAAATCCCACAAAAACGGTCTCTAGGCCACATACTGAAATTCTCCACTGAAACCACTTGGGCCAGGCCCACACAGTTCATATCACTCTCAATGAACAAAGTGTTTTGTATTTCTACTAGGATAGCCCATTAAGCATTAAAGCATTCCACTGCTTTTCAAATCCAAAGTCCCCAAATCCACATTCTTCCAAACAAAAACATGATCAGTCCTATCACAGCAGTACCCCAGTTTCTGGTACCAACTTCTGTGTTAAGGTTTACTGCTGTGAACAGACACCAATATTAGGGAGACCAAGACAAGTCTTAGAAAGGACAACATTTAACTGGGGCTGGCTTCCAGGTTCAGAGGTTCAGTCCATTATTACCAAAGTGGGAACATGGCAGCATCCAGGCAGGCATGGTGCAGGAGGAGCTGAGAGTTCTGCATCTTCATCTCAAAGCTGCTAGCAGAAGACTGACTTCCTGGCAGCTAGGGTGAGGGTATTAAAGCCGGAGCCCACAGTGACACACCTACTCCAACAGGCCCACACCGTCTAATAGTGCCGCTCCCTGTGCATATACAAACCACCACACCGGGTTTAGGTGATTAGGTCTGGTGGTTCAGTCTTCACAGCATAAAGAAAAGAGCTGGAGTGGAAGTGGGTTTCAACCTCGGCCCCACTACATCCCTGTGGTGTGAGTTCACTTTATTCCTTGGGCCTCTGTCTCCTACTGCTAAACAGGGAATAGCACAGAGTAGATTTGGGATGCGGTGGTTTATTAGTGCATTAAAATGTGCCTTGTGCAAAATTCACAATCAAAGAGCAAATGGATGGATAGAGTGGAAGTTTTGATTCACACCAAATACAAGGCGTCTGGTTATTTCAGAGATGGGGACCGGGATAGCCTGAACCCCAGGTTCTTGAACACGCGAGTAAGGCACCCGATTTGTCACCCTTGTTCTTTAGAATATGCTTAAGGCAGTCAGTGCGACCCAGAAGCAGGTGGACCTGGTGAAGCTTCACGAGCAAGCCAAGAGGAACCTGGAGGAGGAGATCCAGAACTACAAGGACGAGGCCCAGAAGCAGAGGAAGATCATCTTTCAGCTGGAAAAGGAGCGGGATCGGTACATCAACGAGGCCAGCGACCTCACCCAGAGGGTAAGCCATGCCAGCGTTGCTGCAGGGAGCGCCCGCGCTGTTCTGCATGTCTGGTCACCGCAGACTGTGGAGGGACGGTTTGTTCAAATGTTTGCCTATGGCTTGCATTCAGATTTACGTCTTGCTCCAGAGCGGATCCCGGGCCAAACTGTAGAATGGAGTTCCATGCTCCCGTTCTCTCTCGTCTGTCTTTGTCCTTTGTCCCCTCGCCTTGTGGCTTCTTCCTCTTTCCTGCCGCTCTGCTGTGCAGCGGCACCCCCACCCCCACCCCCGAGTTTGGCGACATCATGTTTCTGGCATTGTCTTAGTGGGCGTCTCTTGCTGTGACGAGACACCAAGACCACAGCAGCTCTTACAGAGGAAAACATTGAATCGGTGTTAACTTACAGTTTCAGGGGTTCGGTCATTTATCGTCATGTCGGGGGAAACATGGTGGCACACCAGCGGATGATCTAGATGATGCTAGAGAAGGAGCCTACAGTTGTACATCTTGATCTGCAGGCAGCAAAAGGACACTGCGTACCACACTGGAGGTGGCTTGAGCACAATGAGACCTCTGTGCCCACCCCCCCATGACATGCGTCCTCTAACAAAGCCACACCTTCTAATAGTGCCACTCTCTATGCCAAGCATCCAAACACACGAGTCTATAAGGCTCTTACTTAATAAAACCATCACAGGCATCAATATTTTCCAACCCTCTAGTCTCTCCCTGTGTCTGTCCACGATGCACCTTATCTCATTAGAACATGGAAGCTAAGCATGTTCTAATTTTAGAGGGAAAAAGAACCTCTAACTCCACCGATGGGGGAAACCCACGCTTTGGGTAGCTGGCTTCTAGATGTCTCCTTGTAAACCAACTAGAGGGAGAGGGACATATCAACAAGGAGGATCAGAGAGTCGGGCTTTGTTTTCTTAGCACATAGCTGGCATCAGATAAGGCCAGTTAAACAGCGCCCATCTGCAGTGTACTCTCGGACAAATGGCCTAGATCCTTAAATTATTTACCCTCACGAAACCTCCTCGCCCAAGAATTTTTTTTTCTTGAACCCAGCTACATAGAAATATAAATAAGTGTGTAAACCAAATATTGACTGATAGTAAATCGTAAGTGTATTTCAAAGCAGTTCATTGATATACAGGGATTGTTACCATTTCTTAAAGGTGGAAGCCAATTTGCATGCTAATGAGACAGATGTACTTGTTTAGTTTAACATACAGAATGAAATCTTGGTTGAGTATTTAACACCGCAGAACATAAAGCATCCCTAATGTTTTTCAGAGTTGATTGCTACTTTGATTTTCATAATTGTCAAAGCTGGGAATGCCACTTCCCATAAAATATGTCATGCAAAGCGGCAGAAATATGTGCAAGGTCATTTCAGAAATTGTTTGGAAACTCTGTCCTAATCCTAAGTCAAAATTCGTGTAATGATTATTTTTAATGAAATTCAGGTCAGCAACTCAAACAGTAATTGTAGAAACCAAACATTCGAACAATACACCTCACACATATATCGATGCTTATATGAGTATAGAAAAATATCAGAAGTCTTTGTTTTTCGTAATTAAGAGCATTCCTCTTCTGTAAGAACAGAAAAGTTTGTGTACACAACAAAAGCTGCTGGAGGCCAGTTCCAACAGTGTCAGGCACCGAGATGGGACACAGTGTCAGAGGAAGGCCGAAGGCTGGTGACCTCTGTCTGGCCTTTAAGTCTCTTACTATTCTGGGGGCCAGAAGCTGATGGCTTCTGGAAATTTAACTCTTACTGTTCTGGGACCAAAAGCTGAAGACTTTTTGGCAGTTTCACAGAGAAAGAGAAGAAGAAAGAAAGAAAGAAAGAAAGAAAGAAAGAAAGAAAGAAAGAAAGAAAGAGAGGCACACACACAGGCAGAGATACATAGACACACACACATACACACATACACATACGCACACTTTGGATGGGCTCAACCCATCATCATAATTTTATAAGTACACATGCATACTTATATATACATACACATATACCTATACACACATACACACACACACATGCACACACACACATTTGGTGGATGGAGCAGAACCCCAGTAGCCACACTTTATTCCTTCTTAAACCTTCTTAGACAAAAATTCTTTATAAAATTACCTCATAGATAAAATGGGGAGTTACAGAAGGATGTCAATAGTAAGTTCAAAGCAGTGTTTCATTCCATAAGCTCATTATAAGTTCAAAGCAACAGTTTCACATAGCCTTGCTTTATCATAAGGCACACCTGTGGCTTCATCCTTGGACCTGACCTAGAATGAATGTTTCTCCTTGACCACAGATTTGTCCCAAGCCTATGTCTCATAGCTCATTTTATTCCGTACTATGCAGCCTTTGCTCACTATTCTATGAGGAAGGGGTACAGTCTATTCTTGGTTCTAACTTTATTCCATCGTTCTGGTAAAAGGACTAAAACCATCTCCTTAAACTTTATTCCTAAAATTATTTGAATTCTATATAAAGTCATGAAAGCAACTGAAAAGCATTCATTCGTAAAAGTTGATCTTCATGTGGATCTGCAGGAAATTTGCCCAGTAGGGTGGGCTGATGTTGAGGAATCAGACTATGTAGTGGTGGCAGAAAAGGCATATGAGCAGTGAGAAGCAACCCTTCCTCTCTGTAGTGCATCCATTGCAGCCATGGTGGGACATCTCGAGGAACCTCACTTGCTTGCTATAGCCTTTCCTTAGTAGTTTCTGTCAAAAAGCACTGTGATTTGTGACGTATAACAGTTTCAGGTCTGAGCTAAGAGGCTCCAATCACTGTTTGCTGGTGCTGAGCGCTCTGACACGCGTTGTACACAGTGCACATGTTCAGAACCAAGGCTGTAGGGAAGCTACAAGATGTGCCACAGGCAAGCACCACCAGAAGCACCAGGGGTTCGTCGTGCCTTTGATTTCTAATTAACTTTGTAAAGATTTATTTTATGTGTGTGTTTTGTCTGTATGGATGTGTGTGTCCCATGCATGTGCCTGATGCCTGAGGAGACCAGAAGAAGGCACTGGGTCAGCTTGAACTGGAGTTATGGCTGGTTGTGAGCCACCGTGTGCATGCTGGGAACTGAACCTGTGGGTCTTCTGGGAGAGCCCAGATGTTTGAAACAATTAACTCTTTAATAATTTTGGTTATTGTGCTTTCAGAAACCTTTTATTGTACTGTTGTTTTTCTCCTCCTGCATCATCATCCTGCTTCTGGACTTCCATATGGGTTTGACCCATAGTTTTGCAAGACCCTCTGGGACAAAGGCCCAGGGATGGGACAGGAGCTCAGAAAGCCCCAAACAGGAGAGTTTGGGGAAAAGCCTCATTTAATCTTTTTTCCCCCTCCTTCTAGCAAAATGTTAGCCCATTTTCCCTCTGGACAGTCAAATCCACTGGGAATTCTACAGTGTTGACCAAAGCACTTGAATGTTTAAGTTTTGTCTTGTTTGTTGTTTGACTGAGCTCTTAGAGACGATAGAGGGACAGCAGCCGACACCTGAATTGTATACACAGAGGGGGAACCGCAGGCACTGGAGATAGAAAATCAGCCTTTCTATTGGAGAACAAACGAAGACTTGCAGAGGCAAGCCGAGGAGCACCAGTGTAGTGTTACAGCCAGCCCCGAAGGTCCCCAAAGGACTCTCACACTCCTAAGCTGGGGGTCTTCGGAGTAGAGCATGTATCTTTCTGACTAATGGTTGATCCGTTTGCCTACCCTGCACAGGCGCATTGCCTGTTCAGAGGTAAGAGCTGTACCGTGTAGGCTCCGGGTTAGCGTTTGTTTCCCTCTGCCTGGGCAGTGGCAAATAACCCCTGCGTGTCCGCTTTACGGCAACAGAGATCCGTTCTTACGTGAACTCTCCACGAGGGTCAGCCTCAGCCGTGCATCGCAGGAGGACCCTGTAGGGATTCTCTGGGCCCCCGACCCAGTAGACCCCTAGGATTCTCTCAGCTTCAGCTGCCAAGGCTGGTGGTGGGGTCTGCCCATTCATACCGTATTCCCCATACCCGACGCCATGAACAGGAGTCGCGATGCACCTAAGGGAAACCCCGTGGGATGAAGCGGTGCGCAGACTTGGATATGAAATCAAGGATTACGATTCTTTCTTCGTGGAAAACTCTTTCTACTCCAGGCTGTCGCCACCACACCTGATCAGAGCTAACTCTTAAGAATTCCTCCATGCAAGTTTTAAATCGGTACATGGTGAGGTGTTTTTTTTTTTTTTAAAGCTACTATAGTTTCCATATAGGCTGGTATGTTTTTCTTGGCTCCCCTGAGAATGAGGATTGTTGGTACTGAGATTTGCTGTCAGCCGTCTTCACAGTTTCTGGTGTCTGAAGTAGATGGAGTTACACAATATCTCACCCAAGCAATCTCCGTATAAATTCTTAAAATGTTGTTTACCAGCTGCAATCTTTACGTGTCTCACTTTATTTATCTTCCAACACATACGGGCACACAACATTATACACCCTCATCGCACCCTCACCGCCACAAACACGAGGCTCTCCTCCATGCGTTCCGTTTATAAGGCATCGGACACTAACACCTAGGGTTGGAGAAAACGCCACGGACTGGACATTAAGGTTCACTCCAAGAGTATCATCTTGACTTGGGGATTTCTGTCGTACAAACCAAACCTAAGGGAGAAATAAGGAACGCAGAGAGTTTTATGAAAGCATGTTCTCTGTGGTATAATTTAGAATAATAAAGCATAGAAACCAGTACCCTGAGAGGTTGAACAAATTGTATCGTATTTACGTGATAAAATATTAAGTAGATGTTGTGATGATTACGTGTAAATATTAAGAATGGGAAGCATCTTCATCACACTACTGCGATGACAACACAGACTTTCGCAAAGAACTTTAATTCCAATTTTATCTGTGTGCATACAAAAGGGCTGGGGGCATTTATTTTGGGGACGATTAAATATTTTGTGAGGATTAAATATAATGCTTTTATTAGAGTATTTGAAAAACTCGTGACCACACAATGAGATGAGTACCTCATAAATGATAAAGAAGCAAACACATTTATTTGACAAATGAGCCAGAGCTTTTCCTCAAAGTGGCATTTGAGTGGCGCTCTCCTCAAATTATTAAATGCCCAGAAGGTACAGACAAGACACTGAGATGGACGAGCGTTTTTAAGGCCAACAAATCGGAAATGACCTAGGTCTCCACCCGTGGGTTCTCTTAAATTTGCTTCATCAGGTACATGACCCGAGAGGAGCTGGAAAGTGGCCCACTCAGCGTCTCTCCCTATTTCCCTTCCATGGCCAGGGTCGGTGTCACCCGGGAACTATCATCGTCAGGGACGTGGAGGCGGGGCAGAACGAGTAGGAGGAATGTCTAACGTGGTGATAACAGAAGGGGCTGAACATTCCTCCACTCTGCCATCCGTAGACTGGAGTCTCAGGAAAGCTAGGTGTACGTCAGTGTGCAAGTGAAGCCCCCAAACCAGGGAGCTGAGGGTGGGCTCCCTTCAAAGAGCACGACCAGGGTACATCTGGCACCAGGGTTCCGCTAGCGGAAAAACAGTCCATGTTCGGTGAAGTACCTGATTCGTGCATTGGTATGAAAGATACAGTTGTATTAGTTAGACTGTGGGGACATAGGAAAAGGCTTAGGGACCGGGAGGAGCTTGGGCTGCAGACCCACAGGGGAAGGAGGTAGGGAGACCAAGAAGAGGAGGAGACAGCAGCAATGCCAAGCAGAGACTTGGTTCTTCCAGAAGAGAGGGCAGGAGGGAGTTGCCAGGGGAGGAAGTCTGTGGCTCGGAAGAGGGAGGAACCAGTTTTGGCCATAAGAGCTTCCTTGATCTCTGAAGCATAAGTCCTCAGCGGTATCTGTTGTATTAACCCTGTGGTTGCCGTTACACTTGGAGGGTAGGGACCGGGGCCAGACAGGTGTTGAGGAAAGTAAGAAAAACGAGGACAAATCTGCCTATGGCTGGGCGCACGGGTCTGTTTTGTTTTCATGCAGAGCATTTCCCAGCTCGATTAGGAAGGTGAAGGCGGCGGCGTCAGCATGAGAATGTAGACACTAAGACAGAGGGCGGTATCCGAGAAGTTGACTGTGCTAATGTCTCATCATACGTAGGCAGAGGCTTCCAACATCCATGACCTACTTTCTCATGTGCCCTCAGTCCATGTGATACATGGTCTGTGTGGCTGTTTTCCAGATTCTTCTACTGATTTCTATTTCACTCTTACTCCTGTTGGGAGGTTGTTTTAATAGAAAGAGAAATGGCAGGAGAGGGTAACAGATACAGACTCTACCCCTATCCCGCACAGTGAGCGTTTTCTTTACTCCTCGGAAGGGACCTGCAAATGCTGGCAGCCCTGGTTCCGTGACTGTAATAAAACTTACTAGACTTGAACGTGATTGATCTCTGGAGTCGGTTTAGGGCATCTGAAAGTGTAATCAATGAGCTAACCTGCAGCCTCACAGCTACCCTCCTCTTTAACAGGGACCGGCCCGGTGATGAGAAGCCGAGCTGATGTGCAGCATCCCAACACATTTAATACACTTGAGGGTTATGAACTTCTGCAGGACATTGGTTTGAATGCTTTGCACCGGAATAAATGGAATCCCAACGCTGAGAGATGAGTTGATTTGCAAATCGTCTTCTCCCTTAGCTCCAGTACTTCCTGCTGCTTCATTGTCCCTTTTGTCCCCTTGCTATGGTGACGGATCCCCCATGACTCTTCGGGAATCCAGACGTGAACTTGCGATTCTGTGCACTGTTGTGTGCAGAGCGATGGGGCTGTGCTACCTGGATGCTCAGAAGAAGAAATGTCCTTGCCAGCATCCTTTCTCTGTAGCCCTATTCTGTCTGCGCAAAGGATCATCCTTGTTATAACATCTCTCAAAGTGATTGAACAGGCAATTTTTTTCTTCTGTTCTCTGATGTGCTGCTAGATATTCTGAATGCTGATGACACAGTTCAAAGCAGTTTCAATCTTTCCGTTTCACTGACCCAGTGAGAATGATGTCTTATAGGTAAAGAGGCTAAATTTCAGGATAAGTTTGTCTGTCTGTCTGTCTCTCCCTCCTTTCACTTTTTGCCTCTCCTTCCTGTCCTTCATCCTTCCCCTCTTCTCTCTGTCCCTCCCTGCCTTCCTTCCTCTCTCTCTCTCTCTCTCTCTCTCTCTCTCTCCCTTCCTTCCTTCCTTCCTTCCCCTTTCTTTCTTTCTTCCTTTCTCCTTTCTTTCTTTCTTTCTTTGTTTCTTTCTTTCTTTCTGATAGCAGATCCACTGATGAGTACCTCTTAATAGATTTTATGTCTATTCCTAACATACATTCTAATTACCAGCTGATATCTTATAAAGATACCGTTAAGGATCCAGTAATGCAGATTATAGCAGATTGTGGCAGTGCCGGATGAAGGAAAAGAATTTCTTTTCACTGAGGACTACCCACACACCTTTCCTCAGACATCCCTGCCTTCAGTGTTTTTACATCTTGCTCCTCAAAGTTCCAACAAGCTATTCAAGCCACTCCCCTTGAGCCTGAGTATATTTTCAGTCTGGGCGTTTCTGTCTGCACCGGCTGAACGATCGCAGTAAGCAACTGTACTAAACAATGGCGGGATTTTATCAAGGGCTTCGCCTAACTCCTAGTTACACACAGCTAATTCTTACTTTCTGGAATTATAACGGTAGAGGCTGTGATTAGTGTATAGATCCAGGAGAAACTGCTACTCATGCACTTGTGTAATTTTAGGGTGGTGGTGGTGGTGGTAGTCACAGCTTTACTGATGCGAAGCATCGCTTCCACAGTGATGGTGCACGAGGAGAGTCTTTGGATGGGATGGTTGGGCACTAAGAACATAAAGGCAGTTCTTGTGAATTATATAAACCACTAATATCACCTGCTTGGATAAGAGGTATGGGTCTATCCTCAGAGATCATCCTGTGACTTTCTATGCATGTCTCAATCACCAACCATTCATTGATTAATTGATTCATTCTTCAGTAGTAACCTCTTGTGCCTCTTCATAACGATCATGCGTTTATAGAGCCTGCTATAGTCATGCCCTCAGTCTGTGCTCGATGAGTGAATGAACAAACAGGCAAGGGAATGAACGAATATGTGAATGAATTAGTGAATATGTTAATGAGCCAATGGCCACATTAATAATCAACAAATATGCTAATGATTAATGAATATGTTAACAAAGGGCTGAATACGTTAGTGAATTAATGAATAAACGTGTGAATGAATGAAGAGGCGAGGGAATTAATAAATAGGTGCCTGAGTGAACGAGAGAGGAAATGAATGTCAGATGAGTGTCACCGTGCATGGTCAACGTTCTGATGCACGGTGAGCAACGCCTTGGGGAACTGCAAGGGAGGCACCAGGAAAATAAGGCTTGTTGATTCTTGCTGGCTCTTGGAATATATCCACAGAACCCAATTGGGTGAAAGGATGTGCTGTGTGCTGGCCTCAGTGTGCCCTGAATCTGGACACGGCCTTCTGCCTTGCTTTCATGCTTTCCCAGATACAATCTACAGTACGTGCCAGGCAATTGTGCTTAAGTTGTTCCTTCTGCCTTGAGAAAGTTCTGGGAAAGGGCTGCTCTGCTAATATCCGTCATGTGCTCACCGGCTTTTATTTACTGCTTTTCTGATCATGTACATCTTTCTCTGAACTCAAACAACCTCTCTTGGATCGTTGCTGTCTTTGTTATTTTCGTGTATAAAACGCACACTGACATTGAAGTAAAGTTGTCTATAGCATTAGACTGGAGTCCGCCCGATTCCTAAGTCCCCAAATCCCAGGTCTCACAGATGGATCGACACAGGTCGAGAGAAGTAGACAGATGAGTGATGTGTGAATAGGAGAATGAATGAATGGGTGGATGAATGAATGAATGAATGGATGGATGAATGAATGAATGGATGGATGACTGAATGAATGGATGGATGACTGAATGAATGAATGAATGGGTTAGTTAGTGAGTGAATTGGCGAGTGAGTAAAATGAACCGAAGGGCATTTCATTTGCTTTCTGAAGCCAGCAGAAACCTCGATGTTAAAATTGAGTGGAAACGCTGCAGGCTCTACCACTTAAAATCCATAGGTAGGGCCCTAAATGAAATTCTAACAGACTAAATTCAATAGCACATTGAAAGAGTCATCTGGTCTGACCAAAGAGAGTTTCTTTCTAGAACTGCCAAGGTAGTTTTCTATTAAGGAGAGTGGCGCTGGCAGCGTGGGAATGGAAAGCGTTGCAACCATTTTGGAAAGCAATCTAGCAATAAGTATTAAAGTTAAAAAATATATTTATGTCTTTCGAGCCGGCTATGCCGCTCCTGGGAATCTATTCCCCAGAAGAGAGAGCTAGGGTCTGAGGATCCTCGTACAAAATGGCCATTGAGGCCTGGCTCCTGGCAGTCAAAAGTGTGACTAAATGATGGCTATAGTCATGTAGTTTGCTATGTGACAACACAGTCACATGCACGATTCAGGATGTTCAAGAGAATGACTAGAGCCCGTTGACACAGGTTTTCACAAGCGACCGTCATGTGCTACGAAACAAAGGGCATGAGGGCTATACAAAAAGACGTCGTTAGCCGAAAGAAAGAAAACACCTCCAAAGCAAACAATACAGAATGGCTGGGGATCCCGGGCTACAGCCTCACTGGTCGGACCCACTCGGGAATATTACTTCTTCGACCTCAGTTTTTCCTTCTGATGTCGGTCAAGATTAAATGAATGAAAACAGGCAAAGCGCCAGGGACATAGAAAATAACGGATAGCTGCGGGTTATTCTCTCAGCTACTTTTGTTTGTTTGTAGACCCGAGCAAACACAAAGGCAAAATCAAGGAAAGACGTTAAAGACACGCACCAGCTTGCTAACCTCCCTTTGTTTTGGGGGACAAGCGGGTGACGTGGGATGAAGAGTGAGATGGCCCAATAAATAAAGAAAAAGGTGCGCCCTTCATGTTTATGAATCAAATGTAAACAGTGGCGTTGAGACCATTACAAAGAAACTCACTGATTCCAAAGGAGCACTTTATTGTTAAGTATAAAAAAATGAATCGATCCTGGAAGAGCACTCCGTGTTTTAAGCAACAGCCATTGTTTGGCCTGATGGGGAAACACTACAAAGGGCTTACTGGAGTGTGTTTTCTGAAATCCTGACTTCATAATAGGGGGAAGGAAGTATCCACAGAAAGCATCCATCATGAAAAAACTTGGTATTACGTCACAAATAGCACGGGCCTGGATTTCAGTAGGAGCCTGGCAAGGGTGTGTGGTCCTGTGTCACCTTCAGGTCCTAGCAAAAATACCGCTTCCACAGGGGACCCTTCTAGACTCACATTCTTGGAGCACATCCCCACCCTCCCATTCCCTGCCCCATCACCCTTTCACTGGTGGCTGTTACCGCGGAGAGAAGTAGATGAGAATGCGGTGCCATCGTTAAACCCTCGCCTGCTCATGTGATGCCGACCATTCATGTTGTAGCTTAACCAATTGTCTTCCCTCCGCTTAAAAGTGTTTAAAGGCATTAAAAGAGATAACTTTTCCTTTAAAGGGAGTCAGTTTCTGGGGCCGCTGGAGCGGAGTCATGACTGGGGGATTTCCTCTTCATGAACTGGCAGTGGAGAGAGATTGGATCAGGCCGGGGTTTCAGGCCCTTGATTCTCATCCTTGCGAGGGGGATGTGGTGATGCAGCCTCTTGTCCTTTCTGGAAGAGTCATGAGCGTAGTTGATTGCATTTTTATGAAGTCCACCTAGCTTTCCTAATGGAAAGGGCTTGACATTAGCAAGACAGGGACTTAGATGGCTATCAAACAAAGGTCGCTTTACAAAGAAAACCTCACAGTGAATTTGAGCGGGCAGTCTTGAGCAACTGAAGCCTCTCTGAGCTTTCCTAGTGCTCTACACGTCAGATCTGTTAGATTCACCGCTCCCCCAACCCCCACTTTTGTGTGCCATGATCAATAGAAATTTCCAGGATGGAATTAATCCCCTATTTATGATCCTAGAAAATATCTGTGTTAAGGCTTTATAATCGAGCGATAGTGTCATCTGTGTAAACTACCTGGCCCTGACTGGTTTGCCTCCATTTCTGAGTTGTGGCGAAGTGATAACGGTCTCTCCAGTTTTCTGAATGTCGGCGTCTCTAGCAGCCACTCTTAGATGAAAATCCCCATCTCTCCCAAGCCCACAAGTACAGATGGGCCGTTTGACTGTGTTCAAAATGCTTTCTTCTCCCCCAGGTCCTTGCAAACATGGAAGACATTAAAGTCCGAGAAATACAGATTTTTGACTACAGGAAGAAAATCGCTGAATCAGAGACTAAGTTGAAACAGCAGCAAAACCTGTACGAAGCTGTGAGATCCGACAGAAACCTGTACAGCAAAAACCTGGTCGAGGCTCAGGTAAGCAAGCTCTTCGCATGTTTGTGTTCTGATTTCCCTCCATGCTGGGTTTAAAGCACTTCCTGTTGTTCTTGTGGCCTAGACAAGACTAAAAAGTCCTGTTCACCCTGGCTGGAAAAGCGTCAGTTTACACACACCGTCTTGTTGCTGGGCATGGGAGTGACGTCACTCAGTAGGACACGGGTTGCTCAGTCTCCTTTAAATTGCCATTGCACCATGGGTAGGCTTTAAAATGGTTGGTGGCAGCTGCCAAGGCTTGGACTGCAGTTGTACATTTTCCTTGTTTAACTCCAGAACTTGGCTCTGGGGTCTCTCCACAACGATTCGTGTGCTCCTGATTTTCTTAGTCAAAGGATAGGTCGTGTGCAAATATGTGTTCATGCATGTGTGCATGTGTGTGTGTGTGTATGCGTGTATGTATGCACATGTGTGTGCACATGTGCTTGTGCGAGCATGTGTGTGCATGTATATGTACACGTGTGCTTGTGTGAACACACGTGTGCATGCGTGTATGCATGCGTTGCATGTGTGTGCTGCATACGTCACTGTTTATATGCTGCGTGTGTTTCATGAGACTATTTTGTGCTGTTTCTATAAGGTACTCTGACATTGCTGGGCACAAGAGACAGAGGAATCACCTAATCAGATTTGGTCAAGATAATGTTTTGAGAAAGCTCTTTAATAAATATTGAACTTCCACGCGGAGGGCGGCGTCTGCTCATCCGACTCTCAAACCCCTTTCTCCCTTCTCTTGTCAGGATGAAATAACAGAAATGAAGAGAAAGTTGAAGATCATGACGCATCAGGTGGACCAGCTGAAGGAAGAAATCTCTGCGAAGGAGGCTGCCCTTGTGAAGCTGCATCTGGAACAGCAGCGCATCGAAAAGGAGAAAGAGACACTGAAGGTAGGGGCTTAGAGCAGCAGCTCCGGCTGGCATCATATGGGCACAGGCAGCTTCCGCTCACTGAAGCAGCAGGAGGCCGGGAGAGGGACCAAGGAAGGCTCCCATAGTCTCCGTCGCTAAGATCCAGAAGCCACCGGCACCGGGTGCTGGGAGGACCACCTTCGTCATCTTGAGACCAGTCTCCATGCGGGAGGTGGTCCCAGTCATGTGGGGGAGGAAGGGGGTGGAGGTGTGCACCTCCCAGCTCGTTCCTGATTACTATGCCTCAGTGGAAGAGAGACTAGCAGGTTGGTAGTGCCCAGGAAATCCTTGACCTTATAGGCCAGCTACCATCCATTTGCACTCAGCACCCATGTCGAGCCCTCTCCTCATGCCTGGCATTCCCAGACTCCACTCTGGCTATTTGCCTGTCTGTCCCCAGCCGCCGCCCCTTTGTATGCAGGTGTCTTTCCTGTCTGTAGGATTGGTACCCACTAGAGCTTCCTCTGCACTTGGTTGGCTCTGGATCGGGTCCACAGCTGACCTTGCATCTGCATTTGCAGCCTCCCCTCAGGGGACACCTGTCTCCATCGATATTACTAAGACATTCCTGTGTATTTATCTGCTTCGTCTTTATGATTCTAGGGATGAACGCAGGCCCTTGTACATCTAAGGCAAACATTCTACTACTGAGTTATATCTCTAGCTCTCTCTTTTTGTTTTGTTTTGTTTTGTTTAAGAGGGGGTCTTGCTAAGCAGCCCAGGCTAGCCTCAAACTCATGAGCCTCCTGACTGTTGTTCTTTAGTTTGGGATTACAGGCAGGTACCTCCACATCCTACTAGGTAAGGCCTTTAAACCTACTAGTTTACAAAGCTGTGTATCCTAACACAATGTAAGAGAGATTTCCCTTCTACTTCACTGGACCAAAGAACTGAAATGAGGAACATCTAAGAGAGTGATGGAATTTTGATGTAATAAACACAAACACACACACAAACACACACACATACACACACACACACATACATACACACACAGACACATACACGCACACACAGACACACACACACAGACACACACACACAGACACACACACACACAAACAGACACATATACACACAGACACATACACACAGACACACACACACACAACAGACACATACACACAGACACACATAGACACACACAGACACACACACACACACACACACACACACACACAAACACACACACACACATACACACACACACACACACACACACACACACACACACACACACACACACACACACACACAGACACACAGACACACAAACACACACACAGACACACACACAGACACACACAAAGACAAACACAGACACACAGACACACAAACACAGACACACACAGACACACACAGACACACACACAGATGCACTCACAGACATACACACAGACACACAGACACATTCACAGACACACACACAGACACACACACAGACACTCACAGACACCCACACAAAGACACACAAAGACACACAAAGACACACACAGACATATACACAGACACACACAAAGACATACACAAACTCACACAGACACACAAACACAGATACACACACACACAGATGCACTCACAGACATACACACAGACACACAGACACACACACAGACACTCACAGACACACACACAGACACACACACAGACACACAGACACAGACACACGCAGACACACACATAAAGACACACACACACACACACACACACACACACACACACACACACTACTTATGGTTGCTTAAGATGTGCCTGTCCCTTTACAGTAAGGCAGAGACAGAGTAGCATGGCTTCTGCAAACAGTAGCTTTCAAAGATAGACATGGTCTTGAAATGGCATACAGCATCACACAGGTTTCAAGTCCTACTTCCTTGATTCTAGGATGCCATAGTTTGAAACATACATTCTCAGTTTAACAACGGGCTTGGCACCTTGACGTTAGGTTTTCATGGAAACGGAACTGTCGCATTAAATTAATTTAAGGGACATTCAGTCTGAAAAAGATTAAACTGTAACAAAAGTACCCTGATGAAAAGGACATTGTAACTGATATATTTATCTGGGGGCTTTCATTCCATTATTCCAGCTCATGAGAAAGACTGGAAAACTCTTCAGAAAGTTTATCGATATTTAAAGAACTTTACAAGATTTAAAAACACCCTGCATTTTTGTAGCATCTACTCTTGTTCAGAAGCAGTTTAAATGGGGGACGGTTTGTTTTATCCCAGAGGTCGGTAGTGGGATGGGCTTTAGTTACTGTTGAACCAATGAGAAAAATCTCGTTATCAACCCCGCTGCACAGGGGCCTCTTGGACCACATTAGAAAGGCTTTAGTATCATGAGCCTTGCTAATTGCTATATCATCTCTTTCTCTTGGACGATGCATTCATTCCCATCTTTGCTTCCCAAGTGGTGGCCAGTTTAGAAGATTAACCATCAGCCCACAGTGGAGTCCAAGCTGGAACTAAGTGCCCCCTACAGACTCTCGTTCCAGAACGAACAGCACCCCATACCAACGACCAGTTCCTTGGAGTCTGTTGTTAGATGGTGTCTGTTTCAATGGTGCCCTCCACCATTAGCATCTACAAATACCGTGCCCACGAAGCATCAGAATAAAACACGGGGCAGTAGGCTGTGTTTTTCTGCCTCCCCAAGCAAGCAGAGTTGATAACCAGTAGACGCGGCGGGGTGATCCAAAGGCTTCTTGGAGGTGACCTTATTTGGAGCGGACAGTTGGTGGCCGCTGGTTATAGAAAGGTGAGAGTTTTGGGTTGGTCGTAGAGGTTTACCAGCTTTTCTCACTGAGGTGAGGACGAGGACCAGAGACAGGATGACTGTTTGATTCATCTGAGCTTATCTGAAGGCGACTTGTCCTGGTGCTGTCTGTGCATATGGACAACTCTGGCCTAGCCTTAAGCCTTCCTGACCTCCCTTAGAACAATACACAGCTCACACATAGAGTCCCAGCCAGTTGACTGGTTACAACAAAGAACTGGAGTCACAGCCCACAGGTTTCTGGGTTGCAAGTATCTTCGCTCTGAGAACTGAAACCTCGGAGGAAAGAACAGATTTTCTAGTAACGTTGCCCCCAAAGATTATTTATGTTTTCGTTCTACAAAACCACGTGGGTACACAGTTCTTTTGGAGAAGCCCGATTGGCTCAGTGGGTCACAAGATGCATTTGTAAAGGATAAAGTAACCCACTAGTTTCCGAAGCCTCCAGGCAGACAGTTGCCATGGGGGCGATCAGCACCCACTCACCCCCTCATCTGACCAGTTTTTCTCCTTGTGTCCCTTTCTTCCTCCTTTTCTGTGGTCCCCGGTCGCTACTGTCTCGGGATCATAGACACTGTCAGTGCAGCCCACCTCTGACAGCATGCCAGAGATCTCTTCAGCCCGGGCTCTATCCGGATCTCTCCGCTCATTGAGTTCCAGTCTTGTTTCACTCACACCAAGGGAGCCACCTCATTTGGAATGTCTGCCTTCCTGGCCTAACAAGGCTCAGACGCTGTCTCTCCTCTTCCCAATCATCCGCCATCTGTTTGACAAGCACTTTGATTCTCCGTGAATAATGCAGCAGCAAGTTCTCTGCCTCCAGAGCTCAGTGGCACGTTAGGGACTGGCCTCAGGGTACCACATCCTTCCACTTACTGATTCCTTCCCTGGACATGAATGAGGAGCTGTCATCCACAGGGGCAGGAAGAAGCCTCATTACACGGGTGGCTGAAGACTTCAGCTGAGGCATGCATGAGCCAGTGAGACCCTCCTGAGTCTGGCTCTTGAGATACTGTTTATGCCCAGAGCCATATTTGGTGATAAGCAGCCCACAGACGCTGGTTGCTACATTGTATAATCCTGAGGGTAGCTACTGAAGGGTGTGTCCAGTCATCTCATTAGAATCTCCTGTCACAAGTAACACATTTGGCAGGTGGTGCAAAATCTTCTAATCCTACTTAGGAGGTTGTCTGATGGGTGTAGAGCAGTTGGGTACAAAGCAGTTGTCACCCTTCCTGAGATGTAGTTCAGATTTATAACGGCTAAATGTATCAGGCCCTGGGTATTTTGTTGATGTTAACATTTGCTGCCAATGCCTAATGCCACGTCTTGTTTACAGCCCATAAATTTATGACATAAGGAGACCACTCAGAATTTTGATCTATTACGGAGAAGGCGCCCAGCAGTGCCAGGCGCGCGGCCGGTTTTACATTTCAGACAGATACTTTTACACACTGCTGATTGCATTTTAATATAACAAGGGTTTCATTTTGTTCTGCTGATGGATTCTGATCCGCTCTTGGCACTTAGGAACAGAGAAGTGAGTGTGCAGATATGGGAAAATAAAAGTTTTATGAAGGGAGGCACAAGCCAAACAGGTAATTCATCGCTGTCTTTGCTGCTGCCACCGGAAATGATTATAGAACCAGAAAAAAACAAAACAAAACAAAACAAAAAACAAAACAAAAACCTGGTTCCTCACTCTCTTCTCACAGGCACTCCTCCTGAGAGGTAAATACGAGACCAGTATTTCTTTTTGCTTATCCCCAAATCAAAACATATTTCATGAATGAACACACAAACCGTCATGGAAGAAACCCCTGGTTTTATAGGAGCTGGTTGCCCTTCATATGCACCTCACATCCAGTTGTAGGTGTGCAGCATCTCTTAGTGCTTGAGTAAGCTGCAGTACGGAGTTCTGGCCCTCACAGGCTAGAATCAGGCCTCGACCTCAGTTTGGTTGCTTCATAAGCTTCCTGTTACCTTGGTAAGCTTGGGTCCCAATAGTTACCTGAGGGGAAAAATTTACAAACCTTTTGCACTACCATTTGTTTCACACACACACACACACACACACACACACACACACACACACACACACACATTATCACCTCATCTCTGTCCTAGGGATTGTGGTCATGGGATAGGGGGCAAACCCCTCCTCATTCCTGTCCTCTGTGCTAAATGGTCAGCGGTTCTACTTGTCGTCCGTGGCCGGGCATGGGACCTCCCTAAGACACATTTGTCTTTTCTTTAACGTGGGGCCACTGGTTCCTCGATGCATAATCTCTACAGTGTATTCAGTCAGAGGACCCCTTTCCAGGCCTGCCCAGCTGTTTGTCGGCCTCTCTTCTTCCCACCCCCAATCTATCCCTTTAATCCAGCCATGTGGGGCACGGTGATGTCTACTCAATGCACCAGATGTTTCGGTTTGCCCGAGCTGGTTCATATACCCTGACTGTTGGATGCCTCCCTCCAACACACACCTCTCCAGCTGGGCATCATCTGTCACCTGCCAAGGACTTGACTCATTCTTCCCTGCCAACCTCAAGCAGGCACATAAACTCCTTCCCGTGCGTGCTCACGCCCTTGTCTACAGCAGCAGATGGCGAGCTCACGTTGTTCTTGGCTACGTCAGCCACCTTCCGTGCGCGATGGATACTGCCTGACTCATCTTCCGTATTTGATCTGTAAGTCCTGGGTGCAGGCAGGACACAGAGCACAGGCCTTTGCACTGAAGCATCCCGCTTAGATAACTAAACATCGCTACCTACTAGCTCAGCGGGGTTGGCTAAGTGACGTGCTTCCCTTTGCCCCTGCGTGGGACACACACAATCACGTCTAGGATATTGTTAAATCACTGGCATGCTGTGCAGTAGATAGAAATGGCTTTGCTGCGAGGAAACTTCCTTTCTAACTGAACAGCTGCTCCCCCCATTTTCCTATATTTCTAGTTAACCTCACTTTAGTCTCCAGTTAACCTTGACTCAGGTGTAAGCTCTCTGAGAAAGCATCCCTGAGGTCTCCGTTCAGTGATGGCATTTTCTTTGGCTTCCTGGAACGCCAACTCACTGTCTGAATGATAGAAAAAGTACGTGTGTGCATGTGCATATGTATGTATGTATGTATGTATGTATGTGCACATCTGCATGTGTGTGCATGCATATATGTGTAGGGGCAGGCTGGGAAATAGGGACATGCTTCTTGTGCAAGCATGCTAGTTCGATCACTAGCATTCTTTTATAGCACTGGGCATAAATAGTAGTGCACACATTTAATCCCAGCCTGAGAACTGAGGAATGGGGCAGGCTGGCCAGGCAGCCTAGTCAAATTGCTGAGCCCTGGGACCCAGTGAGAGACCAACATATGACACTGACCTCTGGCTTCTACATAAAAGTGCACTTGCATACACAGTATGCACGCGCAAACACCCCTAAACTTTCACAGACACAAAGATAGTAAAAGATACACTGAAAATTGTCACCCGGACTCAACAATGTGAATATTATTTGCACCCTACTTGTATATCATATCTTCGTGTCTGCATTGGAGAGGCCTTAGAGTGTTCTCTACATCATAACATTCCTTTTTGTCCTAGCAAAATGTTCTATGCTTTTGTGTGTGTGTGTGTGTGTGTGTGTGTGTGTGTGTGTGTGTGTGACTAATTCAGTTCATCCTTGCAATGGGCCTTCTCCTAGCCGTAAGTGTGCTGGTTGTGGTAGGACCACTAGAGAAGCTGGTACGTGTAGAGACCTCCCCTGTCCTCTTTCTGAACTGTTCCTAGTTAACTGTGGCCTGGGGTGGGGGGTGGGGATGGAGGTGAGGGATCCCAGCCAGACCCTTTCTATGCTTATACAGAAGAATGGTAGGACGCCCTTAGGGCACAGCTTCCAGAATGAACTGGAACACTGTTATCAGTATTATTGATCTGATGGTTCTTAAAATGGGTGTGCACAAGTGCACACGCACACGCATGCGCATGCACGCACACACACACACACACACACACACACACAAACGTACACACACACTATGCTTGTATGGGTTGTGATAGGGTTGGAATTCTGCTAAGTGAGACATGAGATGAAAGCATTAGAAACATGGCCGTGCCTCCAGATCCAGCCCAGTGGTCCGGCTTAGGCTACTCCTGAACGCATCATGTCTAAGTTACCTGTTCTCTGTCAGGCTGAGCTGCAGAAGCTGAGACAGCAAGCCCTGGAGACCAAACACTTCATCGAGAAGCAGGAGGTGGAAGAGAGGAAACTCTTGCGCATCATTGCCGAGGCCGACGGGGAGAGGCTGAGGCAGAAGAAGGAATTAGACCAGGTAGACGCTCCTTGTCTCCCTCACTCGCCACTAGCTACCATGATTCCTTTGCCCTTTGCAAGTCATGCTTGAAGATGAATGGCAGAGTCTTGGGCTGGCGGTAAAATAACCACCCATTCCACTTAGTCAGGAAGCACTTCCTAGCATCGCTCATTCTTCTGAGTAATGGGGACTCATTGACCAGTCAAACCACGGTCCTTGTTTCCAGAGAACTTTGGCTCTAGTAGAATATAGTTGTTCATGTATAATTGCTGTTCATAATTAAATGATAGAAACTCAAGTGTATAATTTGGGGGTTAGATTTCTTTTTTTTGAAATGGTCTTCCAATGTAGCCCACGATGGTCTTTAATGGGTTATTGCTCTGCTTCAAGGGAGGGCCTATCAGAAAAGCATTTAGATGTAAACCTTTTTATAAAAGTGGGTCGTGGGTGCTGGAGCAACGGCTCAGTAGTTAGGAGAACTGGTTATCCTTCCAGAGGACCAGGGTTCAACTCTCAGAACCCACATGTTGGCACCCAGGTGTCTAACTCTAATCTCAGGGAATTTGACACCTTTTTCTCTTCTGGCCACTGTGGGCACTGCACATACCTGCTACACAGGCATACTTGCAGGAAAACACCTATGCACAGAAAAGTAAATAAAATTTAAAAAGTAAAAAATAGGGGCTGGGGATTTAGCTCGGGGGTAGAGCGCTTTCCTAGGAAGCGAAAGGCCCTGGGTTCGGTCCCCAGCTCCAAAAAAAAAAACCAAAAAAAAAAAAAAAAGTAAAAAATAAATAGGGCAGGGAAAACAAGCAGAAGGACACAGCTCCAGGCCAAACGTCCCTGGGTTATCAGACCGTGGCTGTGCAATTGGAGGGGTGCCATGTTGAGTATCTCATGGATGCTTGCCAGAACACTCAGTAGATGTTTGTGGGTGAAGCGGATGCTGTTGTCATGGTGAGGGGAGAGACCTTCCTCCCTTCCAAGTGGCCATGTCTTTCCAGGTCATCAGTGAGAGAGACATCCTGGGGTCTCAACTCGTTCGGCGCAACGACGAGCTGGCCTTGCTCTACGAGAAGATTAAGATCCAACAGTCGGTGCTGAACAAAGGCGAGACCCAGTACAACCAGAGGGTCGAGGACATGCGCATCCTCAAGCTGGAGATCAAGAAGCTTCGCAGGGAGAAGGGGATCCTGGCCAGGAGTGTGGCTAACATAGAGGAACTCAGGTAAAAGGAGGTCATGGGGGTCTGTGGGGAGCCGCCCCAAAATGACCTTGTACGAATCTTTGAGTTTTTTTGTTTTTTGTTTTTTTTTTCCCTTGGTAAATTGTACAAAAAATATAGACTTCTTAGGATGAAACGGTCATCGAATAAGAACAACCTTTCCATAAAGTTTCCCCTGTGCTCATGACGGGTCACAAAAAACGGGCCAGAGGGTGTGGGGGAGAGCAATAAATGTAATTAAAACCCCCTTTTGGCTCTTTCAAAAGGAAGCTTCAAATCAAAACATAAACACAAACAAACCATCGACAATCCAGAAATTTTTTTTTTCCCTTCAACGAGTTCTCTGGAATTCCTTTAGTCAGGCAGTAGGAACATCAGCATTCAACAGCCATCTTGCTAATGTGAGCACAGGTTTTTCTTGGAACAGCATATAGACTGGGAAGAGGTGGGAAGCTTAATTCTATTGCTCTCTGAAAAGCTGTTTCCTTACGAGGCGGCCAACTTCCTATCTGACTCCTGACAAATCTTTCGCAGCTTCCATTGGGCTCACTGAACTCCTTGTTTTAAACCTTGCACCACACGGGATCTGTTTTCTCTTTGGGAAAACATCGTGCTTCATATGGGCCACCAAAGGGAACTGAAGGAGAGAGCGGGCAGTTCCGTGGTGACTCTCTATATTCCCCACTGACTTGTAGGGGTGCAGCTTCTCCTTGGCCTCCTAGGGAGAAGGATGCAGTTTGGATCTGCCTCTCGTACTAATTAGTAGAAAAGACACTTCTGATGGTCAGACACTGGAGGTGTGAGTCCGCCACTATCAAGGATCCATCAGCCCTTTGGCTTTGGACTTGTCTTTCACATAATGAATGAAGGACATCTTCAGTGTAGAAAATGCAGGAAATGCAGAAAAAAACACAAAGAAGGGATTAGGGACACCACCCACGACTTTATTACTCAGAGAGACCACCATTGATGCTTCAGAGAAAAATGGGCTCATTTTAAGTGGCCACTGAATAAACTTAAGGACCATAGTCTTTGTCAGTCCTGAGCTATTTTTATGGCTCACATAGAGGACTGAATTCGATCCATTCCTAGTCAATATTACTAGTTTGTTAGTAATGGATTTTATTTCCCTTTCCAAGGAGAGGGAAGTCTCAGAAAGGATTCAGGCAAGCAGCCTTGCTGCCTACCAGCTGTGCAACCTTGGGCAGATAGCTAAATGTCTCTGAGGTCCGGACTGGTAATTACCGTGAAAGGTAGAAACAAAGGTGACGTGACTCACAGAGTGTCCTGAACAGTCAGCGCTCAGACACGGTAGCTTGTACTTCTGCCTCTCCCTCCCAGTGATGCGCTAGAAAAACAAAGTGTTAAAAATATGCCTTTAATTCTAAGCAGCTTGTTCTGTGCTCCCCGTTGAGCGAACATCATGCAGTTAATTCTAATGGTTTGTCTTGTTAATGAGGGGAAGTTGTATTATTGGTTTAAATGAAGCAATTAAGTAAAAGAGATGGCTTCGCGTTAGTAATCTGCACACCCACAGCAGATGAGGACAGATAGTACTGCCTTCATTACGTGAGTCAAAGCAAAGATTTGCCTCTTCTCCTCCCACCAAAGGTTCTGGTGAATGGGGTGACTCAGGGTGCTGAGCCTGGCCGTGACAATCTACCTATTAACTGGAGGTGCCTGAGGATCTTAAGGACCCATTTGAAACAAAGCTGGAGTTTCAGGACTTTTTCAGTGACTGGTAGCTATGGGACATAAGGTGTTTCCTTTCTTCAAAGCTCCAAACTCAGCATCTTTAAATCCTTTTGCACATTAGAGTTGCCTGCAGGGCCTTTTAAACCTATAGATTATAAGCCCTACACCAGATCTCATAGAGTGGAAGTCCTGGGGAATGGGGTCCAGGCAGAGGGATGCTGTGCAGTGAAGATGGAGGATGGAGGCCACAGGTGGTGCTGGCTTAGTGCCTGTTCCTGTGCCATGACTTACTGTTAGGTGTGGCACTTGAAATGCAGAGCGTTCACTGATGGTACCTGGAGACAGTTTCACTGAAACACCGAGATGTGTTTGACACTCTTGTGATTCACTTCCCGACACGGTTCCTTCCACAATGCCCCTAAATCCCCTGAACGGTCAGAATCAAGAGTCTAAAGGCGGCTGCTGTTCGGAGATAAGGCTGCTCTTGAACACCAAGTGAATTAGCACCCTTTGTGACCTGCCTAGGTTCGAAGCTGGCCTCTCTGTGTGCTAATGAGTTTCCTAGTTCTAGCTGTTGATGCCAAATGCAGTGTGTCTACAGTAATCAAGTCACTAACCTTTGCATGGATGTGTATGTCACATGCACGCATGTGCAGGGAACACATGTGAATGTGCGCATGGGCTTGTAGGCATCACGGGTTGGTATCCAGTGTTTTTTTCTCTCTGTGGGTTTTCACTTTATGGAGATCAATCTCTTGCTCGGACCTAGAGCCCCAGCTTGACTGGCTAGCCAGCTGATCTGGGGAGAATCTCCTGCCTCAGTCTTCCCATGGGTGGGATTCCAGGTGGCTCACCATACCTGGTTGGCTTTTACACAGGCTCTGGGAATTTGAACTGTGGCCTTCACGGTTTCAGGGCAAGTGCCCTATGCACGGAGCCGTGTCCCCAGCCCTCTGTAGCCAAGACGGCGCATTCCAGAGAAGTCCTTTGCAAAACCAAGCTTGTCTTACCCAGGCAGGAGCTTTACCACATGCAAAGGGAATTCCTGAAGGAAAGGACGAGGTGCCGCGCCCTGGAGGAGGAGCTGGAGAACCCCATGAATGTACACAGATGGAGAAAGCTCGAGGTAACACCTGCTAGCGTGCGTGCTTCCTGTCCCCAGCTCTCCTCTCCACCCGCCCAAGGTGTCTAACCCGAAGCACGTTGAGAAGTCCCTTTAATTTAATGATAGGAGAATTGTCACCGACAAGGCTAAGACGGGATCAAATGGCTGTTTCAGAACCAGCTGGTTAATTTGAGTTCGGTTTTTAAAGTCTTAGTCGAAATCCTACCTGCCACTCAAAAGACCCCGTTGAAGCTATACATTGCTTTTGTTAATGGATGCGCATTTTGCTCTCCAGGTAGTTTTGGGGTTGCATTGACTAATTAACTGCCTTTAGCAATGTCTGCCACCAACATCTTAGCCATCTTTCAACTGGTTCTCCATTCTTCCATTTCCTACAGGAAATACGGTATGGGGACCCAATCTTTTTTAAAGGCTTAGATTGTGTTAGCCAAAGCCTTTCTCTTAGGATCTGGGGACACAGTGAGAGTCCCATAGGAAAGGATAGGTTAATCAGCTTCCGGTTTTATTCTGTGGCTTCCTGCCAGTCATCACTAACCAGCTCTGCAGAGAACAGTGATGGACAAACTCTGCTCAGTCAAGACAGGGATGGCCCGCTCCCTGAGTTGTGCATAGCAATGTGGGTAGCAAAAGGGACTTTGAGAAACTGGCCAATTACAATGTTGAGATACAGAAGTCTACAGCACAAAAAAGTTCAGGGTAAAATGGAAATTCGCCCGAATAGGATTTTATTTTTATTTACATTTAATGAAGAAAGTATTAGAGATAATGCATTTAAAATTGTGTAAACACAGGCCTGAATTTTAACATCATCCAGGGCTGCCAAGTTAGTGGGTGCCAAATCCTGTCCCGCTCTACGGGCATCAGCTGGTGCTGTGTGAGTAGAATTGGAGCCACTGGAATAGCCTCTTCATTCCTCGTCAGTGCCCAAGGCGGTGCAAGCTTACTAACCTGGTGATGGCACGGATCTGCCTGGGAGGTGGAGTTAAAGTCTCCCACCTGCTTCACCTCATGTCACTTTAGTCCACGTGTTCGCACATAGATCTTGGAAATTTCCAACTCCATGCCAATTTCTCTGTTTTAAAAAAAAAAACAAAAAAACGATGAAGGACTCTGGGAGGTTGTCGAAAGCCAGCTGCTAGATTAATTCAAAGTGTCAGTGTGACCAAAAGCAAAGTTTGGCTCCAAGTCCAGGGGACAAATGGTCAGCTCACACCTGTAGCACTGTCTGAGTAGAATATACATAGCTACTGAGGGAGCATCAAAGCTGTCCAGGTTGACAGTTGCGTTTGAATGCTAAAGGCCACAGCTGCGTTCTGCTACCTCCCGTTCGCAGATGTCCCATCCTGGAACCCTTCCCCATGGTGTGCTGTATTGAATCTTCCGGTTGACAATGGCCAGAGGGGAGTCCCAAGGCTGAGAGAATCCGGGAAGTTATTCCTATGGAAACAGGAGATGGGAGGGAAAGCCACAGCCTTTGTAGCAGGGCACAGCTTAGACCCTTCCCAGCCTTTGCAAATGGCTTCTCTGCTGCCAGGTTCTCCTGTCTGTAGAAGGGGAGGGTCGATATGGTCTCGCAGCTGTCCCATGATATAAAGCGTGATGTTATACGGAAAGCACCAAGCATCACGTGCGGTCGCATGATGATCAGGACCGCTCTTTCTGATGGGACAAACACACTCACTTCCCACCTGTGGGTTAAACAGAGCCGTAGTGAAGACTGTGGTCTGCTTTGGGGAGCTTTAAGGCTGGGTCATTTGCTATGCTTTTCTCTTTGGATTTAATTCTTTATGCACTAGCGGGAAAGGCATTTTAATAAAAGAGTAATTATCGCACACGGACCATGGTGCCTCGGAACTGATGCTGTCTCCCGCTGCTCTCCTGGGACAGGCTAGCGACCCCAGTACCTTCGAGCTGATCCAGAAAATCCACACCCTGCAGAAACGGCTCATCAGCAAGACAGAAGAGGTGGTAGAGAAAGAACTTCTTCTTCAGGTAATGTTTTCCCGGCCGGGGCCTCCCAGGCAAGCAAGGTAGGCTCCAGGATCCTTGGAATTAGTGGTTTGTAGTGCTGTAAGCCTCGTCTTTAAACTGTAGATGGCAACAGTGACTCACACAAGAACAAACAGCCAGATTAATTGTTCTTTTACTCTGCGGATCGCCTAGGTTTCAAGAATCCTGGGAAATTAAGTTCAAGGCTAGACTTACCGCAGCCGGTTCAAGTGAACGCTTCCCCCACCCCTCACTTTTCCTACGGTTGTATTTGTCAAATTATCTTACCTGCTTCCCTCCCTATCTTCATGCGCTGTGAAGCGCTGCAATTTCCATCTCGGAAAACAGTTCCCGTACATACGTGCACTCAGGATCTGTCCACGGGAGGATCCGAGTGAGCGGAATGGAAAGACGCCTTTGAGGATGTGATGAGCGTGTGGGGGTTGGGTATGCACAGAGATGAGGTGTGGGCACACTAGTGCACTATCGTGCAAAGGCTAGAGGGGGATGCTGGGCATCTCATAGCCATTCACCATAGCCTCTAGTTTCCTCAGTAAATATTAATTGTGCCTTTCTGACCAGACCCGCTGGCCAACAAGCTCCCAGTATCTGCTCACTTTACCCCTCCCAGTGCTCGGTTGCAGGCATATGTAGCCTTGCCTGGGCTTTTACATGGGGGCTGAGGGTTCAAACCTAGGTCCTCACCCTTGGATGGCCAGGGATCATATCCACTGAGCCATCCTCTCCCCATGCTGGCTTTGAGAACTTTGGGAAGTAAATTCTGGCATTGAATCAGCCATTGCTGTAGCTGGGATCTGGGAATTTAAGGAGGAGGAAGGAAAAGCAAGGCTGGTATCAGGTGGCCCGAATCTGCTCTCTCCTCCTGCTGGCTTGCAGCTATTTGATTTCGATTTCTCTGCACCTGAGGTTCTCAGTCTCTGTTAAAGACAACAATAGAACCCATGATAATGCGCTCTTGGAGGCATTGAAAAGCCTCGGCTTCCTACTCGGTCCACAGGAAATATCAATTCCAAAGCCCGTGACTTTAACTATGGGGGTGACCATTAGTAGGGGTAGGAACTTCCACACAGGAGCCTTGTGTCCCTCTTCTACTCTGAATTTGACCTTAGACGTGTTTCCTCTAAAGTTGGCTGGACAGCGCGCCCACAGCAATGCAGATGTCCCCGCCTGGAGTGGGCACTGTATTTCCCTCCTCTCTAGGAGATGTGCAGGGTGTGGAGAAGGCAGGCTTTGGAGTGAGGTAGCGCTTGCCATCAATAGTTCAATGAGTTGACAACAGTGACAGTTCTCATTAAGGGAACATACCTCACTTGGCAGGTCTCGCAAAGGTAGCTAGTTAGAGCACAGGCACTGGGGACTCCCCAGTGTGAACTGTGATTCTAAAATGTCACTATAGGGCCACCGTCCCAAAGCCAGGCAGCTAGGAGCGAATGCCTGAGACTCAAGCTACCAGAACCCACAAGTATCTTGGCCTCACTCTCTTGTTACTGGCGCCGTTCTGTTACCAGCGCCACTTTGTAAAATATAAAGAGAATCAAATTTTATGTCATATCAAGACTCAGTTTTTAAAATAAACTGTTTTGTATTTCTATAGAGTTTGTTCTATACTACATTTGGTGTCATAACTAAGAAAATGTGCATATGCGTGTACCTGTGTGAATTTATGTGCACCACATGAGTTCAGATACCTGTGGGGACCAGAAGGCCCTAATCCCCCTGCACTGAAGGTACAGGCACTTCTAAGCCACCTGACTTGGCAGCTGGGAACCAAACCTTGTCTTCTGTAAGAGCAGGAGGTGTTCCTAACCACTGAACCATCTCTCCAGCCCCTGACACTTAACTTTGTCATTTTCTTCTTTCTACATACTTTGGGTTTTATCTGTTGTTCTACTGTATTCAAGTAGATGCACAGTTGTGGATCTCTCCTCTCCTCCCCACTCCCTTCTCATCTCTCCTCTTTTCTCATTTCATCTCTTTCTTTTCTTGGTGTTGACAGAACCATGCGTATTTGAGACAAGAATTCTGTCACTGAACTATACCCACAGCCCTTTCATTTTCTAATACAAGCATTTGAAACCATAAAGTGTGTTTTAAGCAACACCCAGGTTCCTCCCCACAGGTCTTGGACATATACGGTGTTTTTATTTAGTTGTAAAGTTTTTCTCTTTTAAGAATTATTCCTCCATTGAGAAGAAGTCTGAAGGATCCCCGGTTCTCTCACGAGAATGAAAAGTGTACTCTAAGGTCTTCAGATCCGTGCATATCTGGGTTAAACTTTCCTTATGATCTTTTCCTTTTCACCGAGGACTGCAGTAAATGTGCTCTTTAGAATCCAGCACTGACTTTGAGCGTAAACGATATTTTAGAAGTAACTGATCCCTGGGGTTAGAAAAAGATATGAGTGTTTTACATGTTCTGAACTCAGAGATCCACCTGCCTCTGCCACCTGCCTCTGCCACCTGCCTCTCCACCTGCCTCTGGCACCTGTCTCTGCCACCTGCCACTGCCACCTGCCTCTGCACCTGCCACTGCTACCTGCCTCTGCACCTGCCACTGCTACCTGCCTCTGGCACCTGTCTCTGCCACCTGCCCCTACCACCTGCCTCTGCCTCTGCCTCTCCAGTGCTGGGATTAAAGATGCATCATGCCCAGCTTGACTTCTTACTACCGCGCTATTTTTAACTTCAAATACATTTTTGCTATGAGCATAAGGTGAGCAAAAGGGTATAATTTTTATTCTCCTCTGGGGGAATTATTTCTTCAATATTGTATGGAAACTCTCACAAGAATGCTAAAATTCATCTAATATTAATATAGACCTACCAGCAGGGTTCTTTAAAATGATATTTTTATAGTTTTGAATTTTGGGGGGTTCTTTATAGTTTAGGAAAATCCTTTGTTAAAATATTGGCAAAAAAATATCTGGCTCTGTGTATGTTTTTGGCTGATGTTCTTAGTTCATTTATGTTTACCATGGTTCCTTTCTATCTTCTTATTTTGCAGTATTTATTCCTTATTTATATTTAGTGCATGTGTGTACACGTGTGTGTGAGTGTGTGTGTATGTGTGTGTATGTGTGTGTGCGCGTGTGCGTGTGTGTGAGTGTGTGTATGTGTGTATGTGCGTGTGCGTGTGTAAGTGTGTGTGAGTGTGTGTGTATGTGTGTGTGTGCATATGTGTGTGTATATGTACGTGTGTGTGCGTGTGTGCGTGTACGTGTGTGTGTGTCTCATGTATGTGTGAGTGTAGGCATACGTGCCATAGCATTGTATGACAGTCGGGACAGCAGGGAGCTGGTTCTCCCCTTTCATTGTGGGATCCACAGATGGAACTTAGGTCATCTGTTTGGGGACCTATGTGCCTAAATTTGTTTCTGTCAGGTTCCCTAGGCAATGTCACATGTTCAGAGAAATAACTTTATGTTATGCTCCTAACTTGGGGCTCTTTGGACCATTTAACATGCGTTGGGATCCTAGACTTGACAGGAGGTTGGTCGATTTCCATTCCGGGAGGAACCGCATCTTTTCTAAGGAGAGCCCAGGAGATAAACGGATTTCCTTGTGGTTGTCCTGGCAAAGGTGGGGCATCATTTCTATCCCTTTGCTTTCGCTGGGGCTCTTAAATGAAGGGCTCTCAGTCACACCTTTGGATTTTGACATTTGAGCAAACCACAGACAGTCTGCTTTGTGGTAAAAGCATGAGCTGCTCTGTTTAGAGTATCTAACGTTTTATGAACACCAGAGTTCAAGATTTCAGACTGTTTATGGCATATAGTTTGATATGTGGTCATCAGTAGGAGCTGTGTTGGTCTGAGTGAGGAATGTTCCCACACAGGCTCAGGCGTGTGAACGCTTGGCTCCCAGTTGGCGGCACTGCTTGGAGTGAGAGGTTTAAGAGGTACAGCCTTGCCGGAGGAAGTGTGTCACTGGAGGCGGGCTTTGAGATCCTGTATCCCACTTCCGGTTTTCTTTCTTGGCCGCGTTCTTGCAGATGAAGACGCAATCCTCCAGTTCCCTGAGCCTGCCTCCAAGCCTGTTGCTTGCTGCCAGGCCTGCCAGCCATGATAGACTCCTGTCCTTCCGGAGCTATAAGCCCAAGTAAACTCTTCCTTCTGTAAGTTGATTTCATCATAGTCACAGCCAACAGAAAAGTAAGTAATATAGAAGTCTCAATTCTTTTCCTCCCCATCTGTAAATCTGAGGCAATAATAATAATTTCTCACATCCGAGTTGAGAAGAGTGTTCAATTATCATTAACAATGACATCGTTAACATTGATAATTTTATTAATAATACTGATGTCTGTCAGCAAGCAGTTTTTATAGATCTCCAAAATCTCACTCCTTTTTTTTGGATCAATCCCGTTTAGTCTTTTATGATTGGCTGTTACAAAGTCCCTTAGCAGTCATGTATTTCCAGACATCAAGCCTTGACATGCTGGCCAAGCCGGAACTGCTCCAAGGATTGGTCATTCTCTTAGCTTTATGTGTTTTATTAGCCTATTAGAAAAGTTCTCAGCACTTACAGGAACAATTCTTCACAATTTTGAAGGTTTGTGCTTGTGCTTTTTTGAGTCCTAGAATAACTTTTGGGTGATGTTTTTTCTGTGTCATGGTATAGAGAGGCTCTACAACTTTTAAGCAGCAGATAAAATGGAAGACACCCCCCCCCACCCAAGCTAGAATTAAGAAAGGCACTTCCTATTTATCTCCCTGCCTTCTCTTTCTGCTAAGGACTCTGTACACACTAGACAGTTTTAGTCATTTGTTTGTTGCTCTTATAAAATGCCATAATGTTGCCCTTATAAAATACAACAATGTTGCTCTTATAATAAGGGACAACAAAAGCAACTTAAGGGAGAAAGGGTTTCTTTTGTTATTGTTTTCTTTCTCTGACTCACAGTTCAGAAGGACCCAGCCCACCTTGGTGGGAGGATGAGGTGGGGGGGTAGAGGGAACTGGGAACTGGGACATAGTAGCCAGTAGGGAAAGTATAGTAGCAGGAGCAAGAAGTGGCTGAGAGTGAAAGGGAGGTGGCGTCAGACTATAAAGCCTTCTCAAGGGTTGTTCCAGTAACCCACTTTCTCTAGCAAGGTTCCACCTCCTAAAAGTGCCACAGCCTTCCCAAACAATACTACAAGATGGGTTCTAAGAGTTCAAACATTTGATCTTATAGAAGACATTTCTCATTCAATACATAAACACCCAGCTGACTCCTTATTCTTGAATTATTATTGTAAATACCACTTTCCTCTTCAGGGGAAAGTGAAGATGTTTTTGATGAAGTTTGATCAAGGTGCCTTGATGTCCTGTTCACATCCTACCTATGATTGATGACATTATAATAACTGTGCTTTGCATTTATGCTTGCATGTGTGTTCATGTGTGCCAGTGTGTGTGTGTGTGTGTGTGTGTGTGTGTGTGTGTGTGTGTGTGTGTGTGTGTGCAGGCATCTGTGGAGGTCAGGGGTTAATTTTAGCTATTGTCTCTCAGGCACTATGTACTGTGTGTTTTGAGAGAGGCTCTTTCATTGGCCTAGACTTACTGAGTAGGCCAGGACGGCTGAGTAGAGAGCTCCAAGGATCCTGTGGCTCCTTCCCAGTACAGGGATTGTATTCATATGCCACAACTCTTGACTCTTTCGTGTATGTTCTAGTGCTTAGACTCATAGGTCCTCATGTTTACACAGCAAATACTTTATCAGCAAAGAGTACCCCTCCCCAAGCCCACCATTGTGCATTTTGATACCTTTCTGCGAGACGGCAGGCTCTGCAAATCATCGCTTTCCTTTCTGTGTCTGCCTGGTGATTATCGTAGTCCTAGCATTGTCCCTACTAATATCTGTCCAGTGACTGATGTATGCTGGAGGAATGGTGGTTCTCTGAAAGTCATTCATCTTACAGACGTTGGGTTCTAATCATGGGCCAATAGGACAAGGACCTATTCTTCCTATTGTCTCCACACTTCATTATTAACTTTACAGGGGTTTGGGATTTACTTTTGGTTTATGGCTCTGTCTGTGATGCCTTTGTGTGCAGAGGCAGGCTAACTCCCACGGGTGTGCTCAAAGTCCATTCCTTGTCCTAGGTCTAGCTGACTGTTCTGGAGCCTCAGGTTGCACTTTTCTGGGAAGACAGAGAAATATTGGGAACTTAGGCATGGATGGGAAGACTTGCTTGTTGTTTTCTATCCAGGCTCCTGGCCCATTTAAGGAAGCCTATGCAATTGAAACATACTTGCATATGCCATTGCCCTTACTCCACTCAGCCCTGGAACCTCTCTAGTTCACAGGATTAATCACTGTTTTCCTTGAAGACATCTGTGGGATCATGCTAGCATGTGTGTGGTGATGGCTGCCATTACATCATCATCATCACCATCATCGCCGCCATCATCATCATCATCATCATCATCATCATCATGATGTATTCTAAATAAGTAATGTGCATGAGGAAAGGTATAGGAAGCTTCACCTTTTGCTGCAGGCCCTCACAAGCATAAGGATCACTGAATGCAGCTGGATTTTCCCCCTCAGTGTTTAAATACCTTTGTTTTCAGAGCCAGGCTAGAATTGAGAAGCCATGAAGTGAGCTTTGCACAGTTGGATCAGAAATGTCCATTGTTGCTCTCAGAGTCAGAAGCAAAAGGGAGCACTGGGGACTGTAGCACAGGGCACCGTGGGTCCCGTCTCCAGGAAGCAGCTGTCAGAGTCAGTGGAGTCCAGGCTTTTGTGTCACCTTGTTTTTCAAGGATAGCTAGAAATGTGTTTGGTGTGTTGAGTATTACTCATTACCAAACCTCATTTGGTATTCTTAAGAATACCCAATGAGCCCTTCAAACCCAAGTCTGGAGGAATGGCTCAGTGGTTAAGAGTACTGCCTACTCTCTCAGACCCAGGTTTAATTCCCAGCACCCACATGGCAGCTCATCAGAAGAGGAGTCTGATGCCTTCTTCTGGCTTCTATGGACACTGCCTGTACATGGTACACACACACACAGACACACTCACACATAGACACACACACACACACTCACAGACACACACACTCACACACACATTCACACACACACTCACACAGACACAGTCACACACAGTCACACACAGACACACACACACTACACACACACTGACACAGACACTCACACAGACACACTCACACACAGTCACACACACACTCACACACACACTCACACACACACTGACACAGACACTCACACACACACTCACACACACACACACACACACTCACACACACACTCACACACACACACTCACACAGACACACACACACAGACTCACACAGACACACACACACACACACACACACACACACACACACACACACACACACACACACACACACACACACACACACACACACACACACACACACACACACACACACACACACACACACACACACACACACACACACACCCACACACACACAAACACACACACACAAACACACTCACACACACTCACACAGACACACACACTCACATGCACATACACTTACACACACACACACACTCACACACACACTCACACACACACACACACACACACACACATACACACACACACACACACACACACACACACACACACCCACACACACACACACACACACACACACACACACAGACACACACACACACACACACAGATACACACACACACACACAGACACACACACAGAGACACACACACACACACACACACACACACACACACACACACACACACACACACAGACACACACACACACACACACACAGACACACAGACACACACAGACACTCATACACACCCAGACACTCATGCACATACAGACACACACACACACACACACACATAGGCAAAACATAAAACTAAATGCACATAAAATTAAAAAGAACACTAAAGTAACTTAAAGCAAAGCCCGCCTAGTACGCTTGCCAGGCAAATGGGTGATTTGTAACCTCCAGCTTCAGGGCCTGGATAGGAAGGAGAACTGAAGAAAGTCTCGTGGTTAGCTTTACTTGTTCTGACCTCTTTGACCTCACTCACTGGTTTGGTTCCTTGATGAAAGTGCAAAGCCCAAGAATTGAAAGGAAGCAAGAGGACAGGAAAGGAGGGGAGGTGCCAGGCTGCAGCATTGTGCTGGTTGGGCACCTGGAGGTGAACAGGCTGGGTCCTTGTAGAGTCCAGTGGCAGGGGAGGCAAAAAAAACCGTTTTCTGGTGCAGGGCAAGTGAGCTCCATGAACGAGGAGACTTCTTAAGCTGTCTCTCCCCCTGTTGCTGATGATTCTTGATTTATTTCACGAATTTTCCAAAACCAGAAAACGCTGTCTTGAAGCATTGGAAAGACTTTCAGGGACTTCCACCCTTTCATGAAGGGACAGTAGTGGGAGCGGTCTGTGTTTGAGCATCCACGGAGGTCAGTGCAGTCCAGGCTGGATGCAACAGCTTCACTGTGGTGTCAGGAGACCTCTCAGTTCTGTGGATGGATGCAGTGGAACTTGGAAGTGCTTTGGAGTGGGCAGGGGTTTCAGTCTGGGGCCTCGGATCAGATACCGACAGAGGAGTCCGGGGGGAGTTATTAGCAGGTGGTGAAAAGGAGTGGAGAGGGAGAAGGGGAAGAGCCGCTGGCCTGGCGTGGGATGGGGTGATGGTCGGGGAGGGAGGTGGTGGGAATCTCAGTGGTCTCTGACATTTTTCAGAGAGATCACTGAAACAGCAGAGCACCTGCTTTCTAGGTGAGGGCGTTAGTTCTCCACTCCTCTCCTTGGTTGAGAAGCGGGCTGAGGGGCCTTTGCTTGTCTCCAGTATCTCACTAGAGGAGACCTGACTGGAGGCAGGAAAGCTGAGTCTGCATTAGAAGCTGGAGTTGGAAGTTGCTGGAGTTTGGAGCTGCCAGAGTTTTTCAGAAACTGATGGACACCCCAGTGCATCGGGCATGTCATGGGTTTTAGGACAGGGCTTGAGTACCAGAAGTTCCTACAATATGGGATCTGGCTTCCCAGTAGGTCCTGGAGACATTAGCCTGCCGGCCATCCCTAACCTGGGTCTTGTAGCAAAGTCATCTCAGTTGTAAGTTGCCCATCCAGCTTTGGAACAAGCAGTGGCACCTGCCAATCAAGTTCCCTCTGGGCCTTTCACTGTGTTCCTCTGGCTGGCTTTTCAGGGACAAGAATAGACTTTAAAGATGGACGCTCAGTTCTGCGCTAATCACAACTTAATGTGTACAGTGAGTTGGGCACATTTGCCCTCGACAGAGACTCTAGGGAACTGCATGCCAGTGAGTGCTACCATTTTGAGTAAAGAAAATGAAGTTGACCTTCTAGAATGTTCTCACTGAGTTAGCTCGCCCAGAGAGGTCCCATTATACAGATAGGAACAATGACATATAGCAGTAGTGTCGCCCTACTGGAAGTGTGTTATTTAGGCGATAGGATGGCTACGCTGGTGAACACGACTTCTCTGTATGGTGCTGGTAAGAATGCTAGGTTGGAGAGTTCAGGTGCGCCTTGCTTTAGGAAACCACACGCATTCTTTCCCATGGGCATAGAGGCCTTGGTAGTGGGAATAGTCTCAGATACATGTATCATGAGCTGAACTGAAAGTTGCTGCTTCTCTGCTGGCTTGGGGTGTCTTCCCCATCAAGACGAACCTTCTTCTTCTTCTTTTTTTTTTTTTAAGATTTATTCATTTATTCTATATAAGTACACTGTAGCTGTCTTCAGACACACCAGAAGAGGGCATCAGATCCCATTACAGATGGTTGTGAGCCACCATGTGGGTGCTGGGAATTGAACTCAGGACCTCTGGAAGAGCAGTCAGTGCTCTTAACCACTGAGCCGTCTCTCCAGCCCGAGAACCTTCTTTTTAATTTAATTTTGTGACTGACTAGACAGAAGTCTAGTTTACTTAACTGCAAAATGGCTGGAGTGGAGAGGAGGGGTGGATGCTCTGTATGAGTCTCCTGTTGTACAGGGGAACAGGCCTCACATAGTTCTTTTTTTTTTTTTTTGATCGTTGTCCACCAAAAAGTCTGCATTTTTTGTGACCTCCTGACCATCCCACATTTATGGAGCATTTGCTAAAGTCAGATGCCATGGGGAAGCTTGTGTGTGTGTGTGTGTGTGTGTGTGTGTGTGTGTGTGTGTGTGTGAGAGTGTGTGTGTATGTGTGTGTGAGTGTGTGTATGTGTGTGTGTGTGTGTGTGTGTGTGTGTGTGTGTGTGTGTGTGTGTGTGTGTGTGTGTGTGTGTGTTGTGTGTGTGTATGTGTGGGTGTGTGTGTGTGTGAGTGTGTGTGTGTGTGTGTGTGTGTGTGTGTGTGTGTGTGTGTGTGTGTGTGTGTGTGTGTGTGTGTGTGTGTGTGTGTGTGTGTGTGTGTGTGTGTGTGTGTGTGTGTGTGTGTGTGTGTGTATGTGTGTGTGAGTGTGTATGTGTGAGTGTGTGAGTGTGTATGTGTGTGTAGAGTGTGTGTATGTGTATGAGTGTGTGTATGTATGTGAGTGTGTGTATGTGTATATGTGTCAGTGTGTGTATATGTGTGTATTTGAGTGTGTGTGTATGTGTGCAAGTGTGTGTATGTATGTGTGAGTGTGTGTTTGTGTGTGTGAATGTGTATATGTGTGTGATTTCGTGTGTGTGTGTGTGTGTGTGTGTGTGTGTGTGAGTGTGTGTCTGTCCCTTCAGTTGTCATCATAAGCCAAGAGGAGCTAGTACCATTTTCTATCAGAGGAGTGAAGACAAGACACAGAAAGGTTAAGACTCTCTCCTAAGGTCACATGACTGGAACCTAGTGGAGTTTGGAATTATATGTCAGCAGCGGCCCTATAGGCTCTTTTTTTTTTTTTTTTTAACCATGGTGTGCAATGCCAGAATACCATGGGCACTGAATTCGCCTTGAGCAGACCACCCTGGGTGCTCACACAGCAAGCTCATCTTTGTCATAGCATCTAGGGACATGCTACTCCAGGCACAGTTCTAGGGCCGGGTGAGCAGCACTGGCACTCCCAGAGAGCTTTGCAGAGATGCTTGCCCCATCTCAGAGCTTCCTGGGGCTGGAGGACTTGCTGGACCAGCAGACTACCCAAGTCCATGGGAGACGTCTCAAGTATCCTTTGTTGATGGAGACACAATGACCTTTGATCCTATTTGCTGGCAGCCTGGATAGGTTTGGCAGAAGCTACTGAGTGTTTCTGAGGAGCAGCGGGAGATGGCAGGCACTGCTCAAGTTTCCTGAATGCTGAGTGGGTGTGTACCCACTTGTGCTCTGGCCGCATCCACAGCAAACTCAGATAAGGTGGATGCTGCTGCTTTTTATTCCACAGGGGAGGGAAGTGAACTTGACCATGAATGTACACAGGAGGAAAAAAGAAACCTGTCCAAGCGTTTACTGCTCTGTAATGCCAGAGCTCTGATTATAAGCCAGGGCTTGGGAAATCAGGAAAGCAGGGAAGTGGGCTGTGTCTGACCCATCACCTGTTTCTTGATGGCTTTCACGTAGAATGCTATTTATTTATGGAAGTAGTGAAAGAATGATGCTCTTAGGACATGCAAAAAAAAAACAAAAACAAAAACAAAAACAAAAAAACCCATGAAATTCGGACCCAGTGTCCAGAAATCAGGCTTTATTGATACCCATTATTCGCATATGACCATGGCTGTCCTTATGCCACCAAGGTACGGTTGATAGTTGCAAGGAGACGGAGCGGCTCATAAGGCTGTTCTGTAGCACTTGCTATCTGACCCCGCACAGCAAATGCTTGCTGACCCCTCCTATAGACCTTAGTCATTGGAATTCAGAACACAGCTTCTAACTGTTCTTCTCCATTACCCCCACATCACTAACCACTTCATTTCTGGGATGAGTCCCTGCCCGCCCCGCTCCAAAGTAATTGTTCAATTATTTAACAACCGCTTTAAGATTCGGAAGGCTGAGTTCTAATATTGTGCCCCAGTGGCTGACGGCATAGCCCACACTAAACATAACGCTCGTTTGATCTGTTAGTGTAGAAACAAAGCCCACCCTAGAGCTGAACTGAAATGATTTGGAGATGTTCTCTCCCTGGAGAGACCAGGGCGGGGTAGAGCTCAGAGGAACCCTGTGAACCGAACCACTTGGTTGGTGGGTGTTTGTTCTCCAGGAGAACGAAAGGGGGGAAACAATAGGATGAGAGACTCAGGGCTCACTTGGAACTTTGCTGATCTGGCCAGAGGACATTGGAAGGTTTAGTAATGGCTGTGAGCTTCTCCCCAGCCCCTCCCAGTCTCCTGCTTCTTTACCACTGCTTCTTGGGGGCTTTCGAGGGCTGCTAGCTTTCTTCTACAGGCTTCTATGTGTCTCTCTATAGGAAGAGGCCTCTTCTACAGGCTTCTATGTGTCTCTCTATAGGAAGAGGCCTCTTCTACAGGCTTCTATGTGTCTCTCTATAGGAAGAGGCCTCTTCTACAGGCTTCTATGTGTCTCTCTATAGGAAGAGGCCTCTTCTACAGGCTTCTATGTGTCTCTCTATAGGAAGAGGCCTCTTCTACAGGCTTCTATGTGTCTCTCTATAGGAAGAGGCCTCTTCTACAGGCTTCTATGTGTCTCTCTATAGGAAGAGGGCTCTTCTACAGGCTTCTCTATGTGTCTCTCTATAGGAAGAGGGCTCTTCTACAGGCTTCTCTATGTGTCTCTCTATAGGAAGAGGCCTCTTCTACAGGCTTCTATGTGTCTCTCTATAGGAAGAGGCCTCTTCTACAGGCTTCTATGTGTCTCTCTATAGGAAGAGGCCTCTTCTACAGGCTTCTATGTGTCTCTCTATAGGAAGAGGACTCTTCTACAGGCTTCTATGTGTCTCTCTATAGGAAGAGGACTCTTCTACAGGCTTCTATGTGTCTCTCTATAGGAAGAGGGCTCTTCTACAGGCTTCTGTGTGTTTGCTCTGTAGCACAGTCTGTTTCCCAAGAAGTCAAGTCCAGCAGCCCACCTTTGAGAAGCCAATAAAAACAGCCACACTAATGGTACAACACAGGGAAGGGAGAGTTTTCAATGTGGCCCCACTGGGAAGTGGGACAGAGAGATCTAGTGACCTCTCTAGTTTGTCTTTGAAGTCCCAAAGTGAGATTAAAGTTTAGCTAGGGGATACAAACACCTAAGATTCCTGGTCAGGGTGTGGTCTTGCCACTGGGTCATTGTCTGGGCTTCAGGCTCACAAGACAGGGGCCTGACAAATTGTTAGACCTGTGTTACCCTTCCTAACAGCACCAGGCTCACCCAGTCTTCTCCCTGTCCCAGCATGAGACTCCTCAGGGAAACTCCCCCTTCTTGTAGTCTGTTACTCCAGTCCTTTTATAGTTAACATGGGTGTTGCAAGGGTCTCAGAAGAACACCTTCATCTTCCCCAGGATAATTACAGCACCACGAATGGGAACCAAGCACCATCCAGGGTGCACGGGTGGAGTACTTTTTGCAGTTAAGTCACAGTGTTGCCTATTGTTCCCCGGTTCTTAAAAAGTTACTTATTACTATTGCGTCTGCTTGCGTGTGTGCCTTTGTGTGTATGCGTGCGGGGAACCAGGGGCCACAGGGTGCCTGTGTAGGTCAGAGAGTAACTTGGTGGAGGTGGTTTCCACCTTCTATCTTTATATAGGTTCCAGGGATCAAACTGGCTGTCAGGCCTGTTTAGGAAGCATCTTTACTTACTGAGCCCTCCGTGTGTGTGTGTGTGTGTGTGTGTGTGTGTGTGTGTGTGTGTGTGTGTGTGTGTAATCCTAAAACTTAAATTGGCATTCCTGCTGTTGCTTCCAAGACCTGGTGTGGGGGTGGGTTTCATAGGTTGAAGAAATTCACAATCCAGAAACTGCTATTTCATTTCCTGATCCTAGCAGCAGCCCTGTTCGACAGTCCATCAGGGAATGCTGGCTCAGAGGGACTCGCCTGCCCTCAGAAACCAGCTCCTCCGAGGGTGGCAGCCCTAAGGGAAGCACTGAAGCTTGCCACGACTCTCAGGCTGGCTGTACAGCGAGTGCTCAATATGCAGATGTTTGGAGATTTTCTTACGGTCCTGCTCAGCGCCATTGAGCTGAATAGGTTTTGTGCCTCGTCTCTTCCCACTTTCGCCTAGGTGTATTTCATGTGCTCAATTATCATGCTTCCCATATTCTCTTTCACTGCTCTCCATAAATGGGCCGGGAACAATTCCCCATAGCCTGAGTGTTCCTTAAGAGGAGATTGGCTCTGCTAGGCTCAATTAGGCAGAAAAAAGTTAGAACCGGTTTATGCCCTAAACCGTAAGGACCTTAAATGCTGGTGATCCACATGCACACGCATATGCACACACACACACACACACACACACACACACACACACACACACATGCTTGCTTGTCTCTGGCTCTGGGTTGGTCAGCGAGGGGCTTGTTCACCTCGTAGTTTGAGAAACAAAGTGCTTTCAAAGGGGGGGGGTGTCCACCGAATTCCTGCCTTTACCCATATTTTTCACTTCAGTTGAAGAGCTGGTTATTTTAAACCATCAGAAATCCAGGAAACTGTGGGTCTGAGTCTAGAAGTTTGATTAGTAAAGGGTTCCCATGTACTAAATGGGTAATAGCTAAGATCCTCTGTTTACTGCACAGCATCATCTATATCCACAGGGAGAGAGGAACGATGCCCGCCCACCCTCTCCTTCCCATGAGTGGGACAGGAGGAGCTGCTGGTTGCTTGGCCACATATTTGTCGATGGTGGGCTAGACATTGTGTGGAACATATTCCCGGCCACAGGCTGAAGCTTTTTTTGCTCTAGTCCACCGTACCATCTCTGTTTGAGTTTCCCGAAGTATGCTTTTCTTGACTGACTAAGAGTCAAGGGAGAGAGAGCAGAGCTTCTGGGCCAGACAACTCCCCCAGCCAATGGTCAGGAGAGGCCTCCTTGGGATAGCATCCGCTAAAAGCAGAGGTAAGGCAGAGATCAGCCTGCCGAGCAGATCAAGTTTGTGAGCCCCAGCTCTCTCATAACGTCGAGCTGACCGCTGCTGTGTCCAGCTACCCTAGGCCTCAGTTCTCAGACTGTAAATGGGAGATGGCAATACCATCTTTCACAGGAGGGCTTTGTGTAGAGTGCAGTAGGTCGCCTTGTACTAAACGGCTTGGCGTTTGGAGTTGACGCACGCCGATGGTGATTGCCATGGCCCTGCACTTTAGACAGAGACTCCAGCAGGGCTTCCAAGGTAGTTAGTGCTTCATAAAGATCTTAGCATATAGCATACTTCACTTGGAATCTTCCTTCCAGGAATAACCTCTGAGACCCACCCGTTAATCAGGCAGTGCCTCCCTCTGTTTCTGGGGGAGGGGTTGCCCGTTCACATCGTGCTCTTGAGATGGTATTCTATGATGCCTCGGATCAGTGAACCTATGCCGTGTAGCAGACCCGTCCGCAGCCTCTTGGCTTAGAGCAGCAATCGTTTTTTACCAAATGCGATTCTGTCAGCTGGCGGTTCGAGCAGGGCTCAGCTGGCCTATTCTGTTCTCATCCGTGTTTCCGGAGCCTGCTGCTCACGGGCAGGGCAGCCGCTGGGTGGTCTTCATTCACTACTCAGCGTGTCCAGTGGTTGGTACCAGCAGTTGGCTGGGGTGACGGGTGTGACTGAGACCTTCAAGTCCCCTTCAAGTTGATGGAGGCTGATTTTCAAGGTCATCACCTCAAGGTTTCCAGAAATTACAAGGAGGTCCAAACCTCGGTGTCAAAGTGACTTTTGAGTTTTCTCGTATGTCATGTTTGCTAATCTCCTATTGGACAGAACAAGTCACTCGACAAAGACCTGCATAAACATGGGGACTTTCAGGACCACAGACAGAAGTGGCTCTTATTACAATGCTGTTGCCACTGTCTCTGTTCTTTGGTGACTCTCAGCTGAAACACTTCTTAGTTAAGGGTCTCCAATTTAAACAAAACACTTGTGATGCAAGCTTTCCTTTTTTTTTTTTTTAATCTTTCGTCGGATATGGTATTTTAATACCCCTGGCATCTGGTCGATATCGTTGGATTCTATTGCTGACATGTTTCTTTCTTTCCTTTCGTCTTTTATTCCCTTTATTTGGGAAATTATAGTTTGCCACAGGACATGGTTCTTTTTATAGGAGGCACAGCTGTGATGTCATAGCTGAGCGCTCGGCCCCCACGCACATTTGGGATGCGATCTACAACCAATTTGTTCATCTCTATTTTGGTCTCTGACTCCATATTGGATCAGGGAAAACATGGGCACTAAAACTGCAATGGCTGATAAATTAATCTTGGAAAAGAGAAGTTGCCAGTTACTATATCCTTTCTAATTTCTAGTCACTGAGCTGTGTAGTAGATATGGGGGTGCTTTCAGAAGTTAGCGTTTCCTTCAGCAAGGATCATTTCGAATGGAGTTGCACAGACCCAGGTGAGAGGCAGAGCAATAATTTTTGTTCAAGGGTTTTTTTTTTCCCCCAAGAACAAGTGTTCAAACAGGAGATTTTAGGGAAAAACAAATAACAATCATATGACCAATAACGGAAAAGGGGAATAAATAGATTACAGAGTCCAGACATTTTCAGGAATGAGTCCCTCATTGCAGTGTTTAGCTTCTTATTGAGTTTGGGTACAATTATGCCTTACTCCCCACACAAAACAAATTTTCCTTGATAAATGTTTCTGGACAGCAGCAAGATTCAATTCAGTTTATTTCAAGATACAGATTTATTTGGGAAATTAGGAGAAAATAGCCACCTACGAGGACCTGGGGGAGCCCTAACTGTCCTCAGCTCTTCGGTCGGTTGGTATTTCACCCAAAACATCTCGGGGATGGACGCGCTTCTCCCAGGGATGAGAGAAACTGCAGCTGGAGCAGAAATTAATTTGTATTTATAGTGTAGCTACCTACATGAATCCTTAATCTGCTTCTTTTTTTTTTATGATTTTAGGGGGATTTATAGAATCGTTTAGAAGGGAAGAAATCTCCAGTGGGTCATCAAGCTCTCTCCCCTTATAATGGCAGTCGTGGTTTTATTTTCCTTAAAGCCGCCGTGATAGATGGGTGTCAAGTCTGGTTCGTGTTTCATGCATTTAAAGATGTGCATTCCCTACCCCCCAGTGCATTTAATGGAGGAGACAGACTCGAAACTGCCTATAGACCCAGGAGACAGCTTTCCGAGTTCCTGACACACAGTCTCTTCTGGAACAGATGCCAGTGTGTAGCGTATTAAATGTTACAGTGAGGCCATCAAACTTACTTTGCTTCTGGATTCTGACAATTGGGAAACCGGGACTCAGTGTTCTCTCCATCGTGAGCTGAGGATGGGGATTTTTGCTTCACTCTCTGTGCATCTCCAGCGATCTGCTGGGCCCACAAGCAGGAGAGCCCGCTTAGAAGACTAATTATGACTCAAAGGGCGTTTGGGGGTGCCTGTCTTGCCCCAGATGCTTGTGAGATAGAGGCATATAAGACACGCTCCCTGCCTGTAAGACATTTATAGCCTCTTTGGGAAGAGTCCCGAGGTGTCTCTGGGAAGAAATGAGTTTGGTGTCTAAGAGCAGTGCGTGAAGAATCCAGACCATTACTTCGTGGTTCCGTTTAGTGAACAATGGTGATGACAGCTGTTCACATTATACTGGGTACCGACGATGGTGAGGGCCTATGGGTCAGCCAGAGTTTCTGCTGGGACAGCAAAAAAATAATAAAGTATTTGTCTAGACGAGAAGGATCAAAGAATGGGTGGGATTGGAGAGTCTTACCCTTACTATGCACAATCAAGGGTAATACAGTGTCCTATTTGCACGGATATTATTAGCTTAAAGTAGGAAAGATAATTTCACGTGCCCAGGACAAAGACCGAAGCTTGGGCCTTGAGAACTAAGGGAGACGCTGGTGGAGGGACGGAGAAGGCAATATGGAGAGCACAGATGTAGAAAAAGGCAAAGGATTTTCAGGCTGAGGAGAGACGGGGTCACAGTTCTGAGAGCGTAGGTCCAGCTGCTGTGTGGGGCTGTGTTCTAGTTGGCTATCTTGTGCTGGGGTGTACCTTCGGCTGGAGCATGGGAAACCCCATATGGTCTTAGAGACAAGGGGCCAATTAACCTTGATCTGTAGGACTACTGTGGACTCCGTCATGACAACAGCCACCATTCTTATGGTGACAGTTACACGTTTGAGTGCTTCAGTGTTGTACGTTCCCACTCCAGTGACTGGTCCTTTGTATTATAGCTGCCGTATGGACTATTATCAATGCTTTCTATTATTAGCCCCGTGTGATAAATAAGGGAATTGAGTAACGTGATCAAGGCCCTGTAACTACTCAGTGACAGAGTTGGAGCTGAAACCCCTCTAGATGGCTGTAAGAAGTGTTGCTTGGCCTTCTTAGCCTGTATTCTGTATGCTAATTAGTTCTGGGTGGGACACAGGGAGAGTGAAGGGGAAGGAAGATGCAGAGATCAGAACCAAGGAGGGAGTAGTAGTTAAGGAAAAGTTGCCGTTGGCCAAAGCAGCAAAGGTGGTGTCGAGGACAGGCCCCGGGATGCAGAGGAGGAGGAATCATAGAAGACCTTCAAAGGACCATGGGTGGGGAGAATGCACTGGTAAGGACTCGGTAGAGGACAAAGGCAAGGGTGGTTTCCATTTTCTTCTTGATTCATGATGACCGAGAAGTTGGCAAAGCTGATGAGATGCCTTGAAGGCTCATTATCCAGAGAAACACAGTCCATGGCACATACAGGCACACACACACACACACACACACACACACACACACACACACACACACACACACAAACACACAGACATACACAGACACACAAACACACAGACACACACACACACACACACACACATAGACATACACACACACACACACACACAGAAACACACAGACATACACAGATACACAGACACACAGACACACACATACACACACACACACAGAACACACACACACACACACAAACACACAAATACACAAACACACACATATAGACATATACACACATACACACATACACACACATACACACACACATAGACATACACACACACATACACACACACACACACACACACACACACACACACACACAGACACACACACATACACAGATACACACACACATACACACAGACACACACACACACACACACACACACACAGACACACACACACACACACACACACATACACACACACACACACACACACACACACACACATACACACACACACACACAAACACACACACACACATACACACAGACACACACACAGAAACACACAGACATACACAGATACACAAACACACAGACACACACACAGACACACACACAGAAACACACAGACATACACAGACACACACATAGACATACACACACAGACACACACATATAGACATACACACACACAGAGACATACACACACACAGACACACACAGACACACATACACACACATAGATATACACACACACATATGTATTTTAGTATTTGTATGAGTGTTTGGCCTGCATGTATGTCTAGGCACCCACCTGCATGCCTATTGCCCATACAGGCCAAGAGAGGGTGTCAGATCCCCTTGAACTACAGTTACAGGCAGTTGTGAGCCACAGGTTAGGTGCTGGGTACTCTGGAAGAGCAGCCCAGGCTATTAAGCACTGAGCCATCTCTCCAGCCCCAGTCCACCTCCCACCATTTCTTAATCATAGAAAAAGTAGAAACTCCAGAAACACTTTTGATCATACTTTATAATTCCTAATGATACCCTTGGTAAGATATAGGCAGTTACAAAGAACAAATCTTTCTCTATTATATAATCCAATGGGTTATAGCCATATTGGAAACTTGTTTATTCTTGTTTACTCACTTTCCTTCCTTCCTTCTTCCTTCCTTCCTTCCAACAAAGTCTTCAGAATAAAGTCTTTACTTATTTATGTGGACATGTGTGCCTGGGTTTGGATGTAAATATGACTGTGGATGCCTGTGGAAGACAGATAAACTGTTGAATCCCTTGGAGCTGTGGTTGTGAGTGGCGAGTCACCAAAGTGTGTGTTAGGAGCCGAACTCAGTTTCTATGGAGAAGCAGCAAACATTCCTAACCATTGAGCCACTGAGAGGACAGCTTGGAGACAGCCCCTCTGAGACAGGGTCATGCTGTTTGACCCTGGCTGGCCTGGAACTCAGACCAGAACTCAGAACTGGCCCCAAACTTACAGAAATCTTTGTGCTTCTGTCTTTCAACTGCTGGGAGTACGGACTCGTGATATTGTTCTGGCTTCCTTTTGTGATAAAACACATGGACCAGGAGCAACTCACGGGAGATGAGAGTTTGATTTGTCTTACACTTCCAAATGACAGTCCTTCACTGGAGAAAGCCAGGGCAGGGACTCAAGGCAGGAACCTGGCAGGAGGAACCATGGAGCAATCATGCTGTGTGCCCTACTCTGCTCTGGTGACTGTAGGCTATGTCCCCTTGACAGCTGAAGCTAACTACAATACCCATCATGCACTACAATACCCATCATGCTCAGCTCCTACGTGCTCATATGCATGCAGGATTGCAAATAAATATCTTCTCATGATAACTAGCTTCTTAAGTCATTTTTCTAAGGTCTAGAGAGACATAAATATCCTTCTTAGTAAGAAGTGATGATTTGATTATTGGAAAAATTATTAGAGTTGTTTTTATTTTATGATATAATATTTTTATTTACTAATACCAACCATTAACTATTAGCTGGAAAAATGAAGATGATGATGTTTTACAGATATTTTTATTCTTTGAGGATTTCCTTCAAGATGTTTTGGTCATGTTCGCGTCTCTCACCTCCCCCATAACTGCCCCCAGATTCGTGCTCGATTTCCTACCCCTTTCATCATTTTATTAAAAAAAAAATCAAGTCCCTTCTGTGCTGCCCACATACTCTTGTGTGTGGGATCATCCACCGGAAAGTGGGAGATCATCAGCACCATACCCTCAAAGAAAACTGACTCTGCCTCCCCAGTAAGCCACCAACTGTCCACAGATCCTCCTTTGGGATTGGCGGGATCACGAGAACACTTCTTCCTTCATCCTAGAATGTAGATTGGCTCGACCCTGTGTGGGTCTTGTATAAGCAGCAACTGCCGTGAGGTCATAAGTATAGCCCCGTCCTGTCCAGACGCCCCTGATTCGCTCCCACCAGTCGGGACTTGAAGGGACTGCTAGAAATCAGACAAAGGAAAGGTAATAGCCAGGAAATGACTATGCGGAAATTGTTTTGTTTATAATCCCTTAGGAGATGGAAATGAAAGAGACCAGGAGAGAACATTGTGGGCAAACGATGACTTTCACAGCTCAAGCCAAAGTCTGTTGGCCTAATGGAAGGTCATCAGGAGCTTGACTGTGTTGGCGACAGAGCTTGATGCTAATTGCACTTTGTACGTCTGAGAAAAGGTGAGAGGATAGAAATTAATTAGAACTCTCAGTTTATAAACAATTCCAGGAACCTTGAGTCAGAAGAAATTAGCAGTTATCTTCATTCTCTTGGTCTAGCTACAGGCAAAATATCACAGAATAATTACAAATTATAAATGGGCCTTCAGTTGACAAAGCAGTTTCACGTAGATTGTCTCACTTGGTTTTAGCGGCTCCTCGGGGTAGGGCGGACGGAGATAGATGCGTCCAACGTCTGTCCAGCGAGACGTATTTTGCAAAGCATTTCTATGTTTGCCACTCCCACTCGATGCTCACAGCCATTACTTTCTAATTACGCATTTGAGACACTGATGCTACCACGGTTTTCTTGCCTGTTGTTGGAAATGAGACTCCTTCTCTTGGGAGTGCCCGTCTTCCTGTCTGTGAGCCCTTATCTAGGTCAGATCTTGATGTTGAGCCTTTTGAAAAAGGCAGAAGCCACGGGGTAGTAACGGGGAGAGGAAGCTTGATCCAGGTGGCTTAAGAAGGATGGACCATGTCTTGAGGTCCTTGGTGGCTTTCAGAGATGGAGGGTGACAAACATGCCCACAGGTGACACTGGAGGTTACAGAAACTTTGCATTGACCACAACTCTGGATGGGAGTAGTTGGTGCCCTCTTTTGAGGTCAATGCTTCTTATGCACCACACATGAACACATTCAGAAGCTCCCTATCCTGTAGCCACCTTCTTATAACACCCCCTGCTTAGATAAACCTACCGTCCTTTATTTTAGGAGACAGGAGGGTAAAGTCCTTCGGGGACTTGTGAGTCTTTCACGAGATGCTCCTGAATTTGCAATGAAGCTTTAGAAGGCAACCGCACCGAGGGCGGGGTTGGTGATGGGAAGATGGGAAGAAGATTCCAAGAAGCCAGCAGCTCATCTCTGTTAGGAATTGGCCAATGGACAGAACTGAGGCACAGTGTGGCCACGCGGTCCCCACAGGTGGCCTTGCAGAGCCCAGCTATCGATGATAATTGGGTAGAGACGCTTTGGTGGCAAGGGCTCAGAAGGGAGAAGAAGTTGAGAAAAGGAGGCTGTGGGCTTCTGTTTCTTTCTTACCTTGTACTAGAGATGCACTTATGAAAGAGAGAATCCAAGGCGAATTTAAATACATAAACACCACAGATGTGTCCTGGAAGCTGAGCTGAATAGTGATACAGACTAAGCCACACTCAATGCCCAGTGTATACGTGTATGAAAATGGCCTTATGTAGCACAGCACCAAGTACAATAAATACACCCAGCGGAGACAGAAGAAAGCACAAACTGGGGAAACAGATGGCTCTGTCAGTAAAGCGCCTGCTGTGTAAGCACGAGGACCTGAGTTCAGATCCCCAGTGCTCACGTTAAAACGATAGCTATGGAGACACACGCCTGTGCTCTAGCACTGGGCCGTGAGCAGATCTTTGGGTCTTGCTAGCCAGCTGGTCTTCCTGAAATGGTGAGATCAGGTTTACCCTGTCTCAAACAGTAAGGTCAAGAGTGACAGAGGAAGACACCTGACAACAACCTTTGTTCACATTTACTGGTTCATATCCTCAGGCACATGCACATATGTGCACATGTACCTACTCATGTATGCACACACACACAGACACACACAGACAAAAACACACACTACACATAGACACACACAGACACACACACAGACACACACACAGACATACACATACAGACACACACACACACACACAGACACGCACACACACACACACACACACACACACACACACACACACACAAACACACACACACACCCACACACAGACACACACACACACACACACACACACAGACACCCACACACCCAGACACCACACACAACACCACACAAAACAGAGACACACACAAAAAAACACACACAAAAACACACAGACACACACACAGACACACACACAGACACACACAAAACACACACCACACACACACAAACAGGCACACACACAGGCACACACACACACAAAACACACACACCACACACACATATAACACACACACACACACACACAAAACACACACACACACAGACACACACAGACACACACACACACACACACACACACACACACACACACACACACACACACACACACACACACACACACACACACACACACATCCCACACACAGCGCTGTGATGTGCCTACAGCATGAGAGAGTTAAGTGTGACACAGGGCACTGGGAAGTATTCCCCCGTGGAACCGAGGAAAGAGAAACAGAACAACAAAGCCAGGAGGTTAATGGGCCGAGTGGAGTGGGAGATGGGGGACTGCAGGTCTCAGCGAGCACAGTGAGCAGAGGAGGCGGGGCAGGCAACAGCGTCCAGAGGGGCACGGACTGCTGAGCTGGCTCTCAGATTAATGACATTGGTGTCCAGCTGGCTAGGGGACTGGAGAGGTAATAAATTCGTCCACCAGATAAAAGCAAAAATAATAAAAATACACGCTGGAGCCTCCCGGAGCACAGCAGTCCCGATCCCTCAGAACTGCCTGTCACAACGTCTTTGCTGTTTAAGAGCCTCTCGGTGAGCGCTGTCTGTGAGATCGATATGTGTTCAGATGGCACCCATTCGGGAAAGCCTCCATCCCTCTTTGATATCTCATACACCTATCACTCCCTGACTTAGGAAATCCTTTCTATTCGACCAAGTCTGACACAGTTTGAATGGCTCCTAGGTCAGGAATGACTCGGGTACTGGCAGACGTCGTGCGTCTCTCTCATTTCATGAGCCTTTGAGCTTCCTGTGTTGTGCCTGAAGTCACTTCACTTTCCCACTCTGGGTTCCAGCTTTGGCCGACTACACAGGGCACCAGATAATAAAGCCTTTGGTCCCCTCCTGCTGGAGAGGGTCAGGACTCTGTGTGCTAGGCCGGCCTCTGTGCTCGGCTCAGGCAGGGTCTACCCAGGCTAGGGCAGTTCTCCTGGCTTTTATGGCACACAGGAACAGGGAGGGGCAGCCATGAAGGGAGGTTTCCAGGACATTTGAAGTTGGAGGTGTGAGAGCAGCTGTAGGAAGAGTGAAGGGGAATTTTAAGTAGGCGGATAGGGTGTCCCGTTGACATTGCGGAGAGACATCTGTTAGTCTTTGTCCATGATAGCTCTGCGGTTGGATTGGGGGGCTCTCAGCGTCTAGGGCCTGTACTGTGTAACTCTAGGATGGCATAAATCGCAGGAGCTGCAGGGGGATGACCCGTCTGTGGGCTCCAGTCACCTGAGCACAAAAGCTCCCCTCCTCTGCGGCTGTTTTCTATGCTCCCTTCTCTCCTTATGGTGTTCTTTTGGAAACAAATCTACTTTGCATTACAGAACTTAATACACAATTTTCCACTTCCCTAAAATTTTATTAAGTGCTTTATGGAACAATTTGCACAAGGTCTAATTTTCCAAGTTGTCGGCTGTGCGGCATAATGACCTCATACTTTTTCATCTAGTTTTCGTGCCATTATTTATATAAAGGGGCGGCTGGTTTGCATTCAGATGAGGCACATGTGAAAGCCGCACGGGCCTGTTCTATAATTTTAGATGTAAGGCAACATTGTTGCTCGATTTCAGAGCTGTCCAATAAATTTATAGTGTGATCCCTATCTGTGATGTTAAATCTCCTGGTACCCACAGTGAGGAAGTGTGGAAAGAGCTGGGTGAGACTGATTTTGATAATGTATATTGATTAACTCAATTTATTCAAACTAATGCCGCTTCAACATGAAATGAACTTTAAGTTGCCAACATGTTATTCTACATCATTTTCCGGTGCCATAGCAACAGAGCAGAAAGTGTGTATTATCCGATGTATATTAAAACTTAACAACAAACATCGGTTCAGACCACGAACAATTGAAATGCTTGATAACAAGTGGCTAGTGGCTGTCACACCAACTAGCACGGTTCTGTTTTTATGGACATTCATTAGGCATCATCTTGGCTGTAAGTTCTTCCCGATTGCCTGAGACTGTTTGATATAATCTGAATGAGGGTCTTCACAGGACTTCAGAGAATTGTTTAGTCATATAGTGGAGTCACCCATCCACTCATCCATCCATCCATCCATCCATCCACCCAACCACTCATCCATCCACCCAACCACTCATCCATCCATCCATTCATCCATCCATCCATCCATCCATCCATCCATCCATCCATCCACCCATCCATCCATCCACCTATCCATCCATCCATCCATTCATCCATCCATCCATCCATCCACCCATCTACCACCCACACATCCATCCATCCATCCGTCCATCTGTCCATCCATCCATCCATCCATCCATCCATCCATCCATCCATCCATCCATCCATCCGTGATGGCTAGTCTACTTGTCAACTTGATAGCATCTAGAATTATCTGGAGGATGAGCCTCTGAGCGTGCCGGTGGTGTTATTGTGTGCCAGCAGAGGTGGGAAAATGACACGTCATGGGCAGTGCCATCCCCTGCCTGGGTCTTGTACCCAGCATGGAGAAAGGGAGATGACCAGCACACATGTGTTCATTGTCCTCTGTTCCTGTTTATAGACAAGATATATCCTAGTTTGCTTTCTGTTGCTGTGATAAAACGTTGATGAATGTGACTGGGGGGGTTGAGGAAAAAAGATTTATTTGGTCTACAGACCCATCACTTCAGGAAGCCAAGGCAGGGACTCAAGTCTGGAGCCTGGAGGCAGGAGTGGAAAGGAATGGAAGCAGGGAACATGAGGGGAATCTGTTTACTGCTGTACATTCAGTCTCTCTCTCTCTCTCTCTCTCTCTCTCTCTCTCTCTCTCTCTCTCTCTCTCTCTCTCTCTCAGATAGGGTCTCTTTGCACAGTTTGTCTTGGAACTTGTTGTACAGACCAGGTAGGTCTGGAACTCACAGAGATCCCACCGCCTTCTCCTCCTGAGTGCTGGGATTAAAGAAATGTGCTAACACATCCAGCCACAGGTACAACAAAGATCACATGCCCAGGTGTGGCACCACTCACAGTGGCCTGGATGTTCCTTCAGCAATCAGCAACTAAGAGAGTGCGTCCCAGAATATCCACAGATGATTCTGATAGAAGCAGTTCCTTAGTCAAGGTTCCCTCTTCCCGGGTTACTCTAGTTTGTATCAAGTTGACAGAATCTAAGCAGCTCACTGAGGCCTCTGCTCATGTGGCATTCTCTCAGAGATAAAGACTATGATCAGGGACTTTGAGGCATCTTAAACCTTTTCTCTCATAAGCTGCATTTGTTATGATATTTCATAGCAATAGGTAAAGAAACGACACCATTTACCTGTCCATCATCCATCCATCCATCCACCCACCCATCCACCCATATCCATCCATCCATACACCCACCCACCCATCCCTCCCCTCCCTTTATCCCTCCCTCCCTCCCTCCCTCCCTCCATCCACCCACCCATCCACCCATATCCATCCATCCATACACCTACCCACCCATCCCTCCCTCCCTTTCATCCCTCCCTTTCTCCCTCCCTCCCTCCCTCCATCCATCCATCCACCCACCCATCTCCATCCATCCATCCATCCATCCATCCATCCATCCATCCATCCATCCATCCACTCATCCATCCATCCATCCACCCATCCATCCATCCACCCATCCATCCATCCATCCATCTGGCCACTTCATGCGTTCACTTATTTAACAAACAACGAGAATGAGGTCGTGTGTTCATTGTAAGATGTAAAAGACACAGAAATGGTCCTTAATTTGGCCTGAGAAAATCTACTGGAGGAGAAGGGGGTATAAACCAACAACTACAGTATGATATAGAGACCCAGAATGGTATACAGTGTTAGCATTTATGATCGAAAAACTTAAGTTAGGTTCCTTCTGTATACACAAACAAAATTTTGAGAAATATCACAAGTGTTCTAGAATAAAACAAGTGAATTTGTATATAATCTTGGGGTTGGAGGGTCTCTCCCTCCCTCCCCCCCCATGTGTGTGTGTGTGTGTGTGTGTGTGTGTGTGTGTGTATTTGTTTTGTTTTAGCTTGGGATACAACATCAGTACAGAGAAGCCTAACATATACACCTTCTATCCATTCCAAATGGCAAATTAAAAATATTTTCTTTTTATTATTCTAAATTCTTTGCACGTGTGTGCCTGTCTGTGGGTGTGTGCGTGTGAACGCAGTTCTTTGCACGTGTGTGTGTGTGTGTGTGTGTGTGTGTGTGTGTGTGTGTGAAGGCAGGAGCATTTCAGGGCTGTGGCACTGGATCCTCCTGGAGCCAGACTCCCAAGCAATTGTGACAGGCGCCATGGATGCTGAGAACTTAACTCAGATCGTTTGCAGACCAGTGAGCTCACTCAACACTGAGCCATCTCTGCAGTCCCTGAAGAGTTTTGTTTGCTTGAGACAGGGTCTCGCCTCCTAGCTGGCCTAGAACTCTCTAAGTAGAAGACCAAGTGGCCTCAATCTCACAGGCATCTGCCTGCCTCTTCCTCCTGAGTGCTAAGGTTAAAGGTGTGTGCGCCATGCCTGGCCCCAAATGGCAAATGTTAACATTGTGTCACACTTGCCTCTGACTGTAAAGATTGACTAGATTTTCAAAATCAGGTGAAGACTTCTCTTTCTCTCTTTCACAACCTCATTTCCCCCTGCCTTTCCTGCAGACAACGGCTATCATGAGTTTGATGTGTGATCCTTCTATATATTTTGGTACATTTACTGCAAATGGATGTACCTACCAGCCGTAGACGGGGTGACTTGATGTATTTTATATCTGCACACGGTATTATATGGCACCCATTATCACTCATTTCCTCGCATACGAACTCCACGTCATATTTCTGCGATCTCTCTGTGTGAGTACGCTTCAAGCCGTAGATAATTTCATTGTATATCTCTAACAAATCCATCTTTTTAAGAGATGTGATTTGGTTTAGGACACTTTCCTTCCAGTTTTCACGTAGAAAATTTCAATGGGCATTCCTGGGGAGGTGTCCTTGTGTGATAGATGAACTTTTCTCTGGAAGCACGGAGAGGAGCAAGTGCATAAAGGAGAGTGGGGCCCAGCAACTTGGGAGTTTAAGGCAGGATGATGACACATTCAAGGCCTGTTTATGTTTGAGAGAGAGCTCCGGGATCAATGGAGTGAAGGCCCCACTTCGAAATCGGTAATATTTTTAAAGAGTTTGAGGATGTAGCTCAGTGACAGAGTACCTGTCTAGCAAATAGCACATTCTAGGCTCAATTCCCAGTAACCCTTCTGTGCTCCAAATCAAAGCGGTGACCTGGGTTCAAGTCTTCACGTTGTAGTTTATAGGCATGCAGTCTTGGACACATGGCTTAGCTTCCGTCAATTCCCGATCTCACGATGACAAGGTGAAGTTGATATGAGAGGGTCATGTGACTAATGTGCAGGAAGTGGTTTCTCCCGAGCTCCTGGCAAGTGATCAATAGAGCCTAGCTGTTATCGCAAGCACCATCTTTAATGTAATTGGTATCAGCTTGTCCTTTATTAGTCCCTAGGGGATCATTCATATCACAGGTCAAATTAACTCTGGTTTTAGAATTTCCATCCTGGTTCCTGCTTCAGGAGCATCTTAGAGAGAGGAAGCTGGAGTTTGCTGTCCAGGCTGACTCTTGACTCCCGGAAGAAGAGTGGAGGAGGCCTGGAGTTATAATTCTTTTCCCCCCCCATCTTTATTAAATTGGGTATTTCTTATTTACATTTCAAATGTTATTCCCTTTCCCGGTTTCCAAGCCAACATCCCCCTAACCCCTCCCCCTCCCCTTCTTTATGGGTGTTCCCCTCCCCTTCCTCCCCCCATTACCGCCTTCCCTCCAAGAATCTCATTCACTGGGGGTCCAGCCTTGGTAGGACCAAGGGCTTCCCTTTCCACTGGTGCCGTTACTAGGCTATTCATTGCTACCTATGAGGTTGGAGCCCAGGGTCAGTCCATGTATAGTCTTTGGGTAGTGGCTTAGTCCCTGGAAGCTCTGGTTGGTTGGCATCGTTGTTCATATGGGGTCTCAAGCCCCTTCAGCTCTTCCAGTCCTTTCTCTGATTCCTTCAACGGGGGTCCCGTTCTCAGTTCAGTGATTTGCTGCTGGCATTCGCCTATGTATTTGCTGTATTCTGGCTGTGTCTCTCAGGAGAGATCTACATCCGGTTCCTGTCGGCCTGCACTTCTTTGCTTCATCCATCTTGTCTAATTGGGTGGCTGTATATGTATGGGCCACATGTGGGGCAGGCTCTGAATGGGTGTTCCTTCTGCCTCTGTTCTAAACTTTGTCTCCCTATTCCCTCCCAAGGGCATTCTTGTTCCCCTTTTAAAGAAGGAGTGAAGCATTCTCATTTTTGGTCATCCTTCTTGAATTTCATGTGTTCTGTGCATCTAGGGTAATTTGAGCATTTGGGCTAATATCCACTTATCAATGAGTGCATACCATGTGTGTTTTTCTGTGATTGGGTTACCTCACTCAGGATGATATTTTCCAGTTCCAACCATTTGCCTATGAATTTCATAAAGGCATTGTTTTGATAGCTGAGTAGTATTCCATTGTGTAGATGTACCACATTTTCTGTATCCATTCCTCTGTTGAAGGGCATCTGGGTTCTTTCCAGCTTCTGGCTATTATAAATAAGGCTGCTGTGAACATAGTGGAGCATGTGTCTTTGTTATATGTTGGGGCATCTTTTGGGTATATGCCCAAGAGAGGTATAGCTGGGTCCTCAGGTAGTACAATGTCCAGTTTTCTGAAGAACCTCCAGACTGATTTCCAGAATGGTTGTACCAGTCTGCAATCCCACCAACAATTGAGGAGTGTTCCTCTTTCTCCACATCCTCACCAGCACATCCTCGCCAGCATCTGCTGTCACCAGAGTTTTTGATCTTAGCCATTCTGACTGGTGTGAGGTGGAATCTCAGGGTTGATTTGATTTGCATTTCCCTTATGACTAAAGATGTTGAACATTTCTTTAGGTGCTTCTCAGCCATTCGACATTCCTCAGCTGTGAATTCTTTGTTTAGCTCTGAATCCCATTTTTTAATAGGCTTATTTGTCTCCCTGTAGTCTAACTTCATGAGTTCTTTGTATATTTTGGATATAAGCCCTCTATCAGTTATAGGATTGGTAAAGATTTCCTCTGATTCTGTTATGTCTCCCTTTTCATTTCTGATTTTGTTAATTTGGACACAGTCTCTGTGTCCTCTGGTTAGTCTGGCTAAGGGTTTATCTATCTTGTTGATTTTCTCAAAGAACCAGCTTTTGGTTCTGTTGATTCTTTGTATAGTCCTTTTTGTTTCTACTTGGTTGATTTCAGCTCTGAGTTTGATTATTTCCTGCCTTCTACTCCTCCTGGGTGTATTTGCTTCTTTTTGTTCTAGAGCTTTTAGGTGTGCTGTCAAGCTGCTGATATATGCTCTCTCCTGTTTCTTTCTGCAGGCACTCAGAGCTATGAGTTTTCCTCTTAGCACAGCTTTCATTGTGTTTCATTTCAAGTTTGGGTATGTTGTACCTTCATTTTCATTAAATTCTAAGAAGTCTTTAATTTCTTTCTTTATTTCTTCCTTGACCAGGTTATCACTGAGTAGAGCATTGTTCAACTTCCATGTATATGTGGGCATTATTTTCTTATTGTTATTTAAGACCAGCTTTAGCCCATGATGGTCTGATAGGACGCATGGGATTATTTCTATCTTTCTGTATCTGTTGAGGCCTATTTTGTGCCCGATTATATGGTCAATTTTGGAGAAAGTATCATGAGGTGGTGAGAAGAAGGTATATCCTTTTGTTTTAGGATAGAACGTTCTATAGATATCTGTTAAGTCCATTTGGTTCATGACTTCTCTTAGTCTGTCTATGTCTCTGTTTAATTTCTGTTTCCATGATCTGTCCATTGATGAGAGTGGAGTGTTGAAATCTCCTACTATTATTGTGTGAGGTTCAATGTGTGGTTTGAGCTTTAGTAAGGTTTCTTTTACGTATGTAGTTGCCCTTGTATTTGGAGCATATATATTTAGGATTGAGAGTTCATCTTGGTGGGTTTTTCCTTTGATGAATATGAAGTGTCCTTCCTTATCTTTTTTGATGACTTTTGGTTGAAAATCGATTTTATTCGATATTAGAATGGCTACTCCAGCTTGCTTTTTCAGGCCATTTGCTTAGAAAGTTCTTCTCCAGCCTTTTACTTTGAGGTAGTGTCTGTCTTTGTCTCTGAGGTGTGTTTCCTGTAGGCAGCAGAATGCAGGGTCCTCATTATGTATCTAGTTTGTTAATCTTTGTCTTTTTATTGGGGAATTGAGTCCATTGATGTTGAGAGATATTAAGGAATAGTGATTGTTGCTTCCTGTTATCTCCGTATTTGGAGATGGGATTATGTTTGTGTGCTTGTCTTCTCTTTGTTTTGTTGCAAACGATTAGTTTCTTGCTTTTTCTAGGGTGTAGCTTGCCTCCTTGTGTTGGGCTTTACCATTTATTATCCTTTGTAGGTCTGGATTTGTAGAAAGATATTGTGTAAATTTGGTTTTGTCATGGAATATCTTGCTTTCTCCATCTATGTTAATTGAGAGTTTTGCAGGATACATTAACCTGGGCTGGCATTTGTGTTCTCTTAGGGTCTGTATGACATCTGTCCAGGATCTTCTGGCTTTCGTAGCCTCTGGTGAGAAGTCCGGTGTGATTCTGATAGGTCTGCCTTTATATGTTACTTGACCTTTTTCCCTTACTGCATTCAATATTTTCTTTATTTTGTGCATTTGGTGTTTTGACTGTTATGTGATGGGAGGAGTTTCTTTTCTGGTCTAATCTATTTGGAGTTCTGTAGGCTTCTTGTATGTTTATGGGCATCTCTTTAGTTTAGGGAAGTTTTCTTCTATGATTTTGTTGAAGATATTTACTGGTCCTTTGGGTTGGGAGTCTTCACTCTCTTCTATACCTATTATCCTTAGGTTTGATCTTCTCATTGTGTCCTGGATTTCCTGTATGTTTTGGGCCAGTAGCTTTTTCCATTTTACATTATCTATGACAGTTGTGTCGATGATTTCTATGGAAACTTATGCTCCTGAGATTCTCCCTTCTATCTCTTGCATTCTGTTGGTGATGCTTGTATCTACGGCTCCTTGTCTCTTCCTTTGGTTTTCTGTATCCAGGGTTGTCTCCCTTTGTGCTTTATTTTTTCTATTTCCATTTTAAATTTGTTCACCTGTTTGATTGTGTTTTTCTGTAATTCTTTCAGGGATTTTTGTGTTTCCTCTTTAAGGAAACTTGTTCTACTTGTTTACTGTCTTCTACTTGTTTATTTATGTTTTCCTGCATTTCTCTAAGGGAGTTCTTCATGTCTATCTTAAAGTCCTTATCATCATGATCAAATGTGATTTTAAATCTAGATTTTGTTTTTCTGGTGTGTTTGGATATTCAGTGTTTGCTTTGGTGGGAGAATTGGGCTCTGATGATGCCATGTAGTCTTGGTTTCGGTTGCTTGGCTTTCTGTGCTTGCCTCTCGCCATCAGTTTGTCTCTGGTGTTACCTTGTTCTGCTATTTCTGACAGTGGCTTGACCGTCCTATAGGCCTGTGTGTCAGGAGTGCTGTAGACCTGTTTTTCTCTTTTCTTTCAGCCAGTTATGGGAACAGAGTGTTCTGCTTTCGGCGTGTAGTCTTTCCTGTCTACTGGTCTTCAGCTGTTCCTGTGGGCTTGTGTCCTGAGTCCACTAGGCAGGTCATTTGGAGCAGAAAAGTTGGTCTTACTCTGGTCTCGGGCCTGAAGTCGCTCCTCGGGACTAGGTTTCAGCTCTCGGTGAGGGCAGCAAGCAGAAGGGCCTGCCCCTACTTCTGGGTCCCTGTGCGCAGGGGACCCTGATGGCGGTAGGTGTTTTCCTCTAGAGTCAGAATTATGGGCAGAGAGCAGTCTCCTAGGTGTCCCAGGCATGTCTGCCCCTCTGAAGGTCTAGCTCTCCCTCCCATGGGATTTGGGTACAGGGAGCTGTTGGACAGAGTCTGTTCAGATCCAGGTGCAGTGTAGATCGCAGTGCTCCTGCAGCTTGACTACTCCTATCCTCCTATTCCCAGAGCCCTATACAGTTTCCTCTTGGGCCAGGGATGTGGGCAAAGGTGGGCAGAAGAGGCGGTCTCTCCTGCCCTGCAGACTCAGGATTGCCCACATGTCTGGGGGATGAGCTCTCTCTCCCACGGGGTTTGGGAGCAGGGAGCTGTGGGCCTGGAATTATACTTCTAAGGTATACTCAGACAGGGCTTAGAGGAATACGTTTCTCTTAGGACCAAAGAATCTGAGTTTGAACGAAATGGATCCCTTGACTATGTCTCTGTAGAATCCCAACAACACACTTGCAGCCTGACTTATCTTATCCCTGTACAAAGTACTGAGAAAACAAGTTTTAGAGAGATTGATTCAGGGGAAAAGGGATGTATGGCCCTAGCCAGGGAACCTTTGAAGTGTAATCTCTTGTGCTCTTGCAAAGTGATGGAGTATTTATGGGTGATGGAGTGCCAGGGGCCTTTTCTGTTCAGAGATATCCCTTCTCTGATTTTTAAGGTCATTTTATTATTGTCAAGAACTCCCCTTATCACAACGTACCCTGGAGTCATTTGTCTTTCTCTCCTGCATTAGATTCTAAATTCCTTGATTCAGAGGAAGGACCAGGGTCTCTGGGAACTAACTGGGTTCCCTTCACAGCTCTAGGATGAGCGATCCTCTTCAGGACACATCTTCTTATCAGTGAGGTGAAGCTTGTGAACTGTAGACTCTTTGAAAGGGATGGATACTATTCGTAAAAGGAAAAATGGGACTGGCCTGTAGCCGTTGCTTAGTGAATGATATCTGGTGACTTGGAGGGTGGCTGTGGATGCAGAGATGATAATGTTGGTGTGGTTCCTGGTGTCTGGGGGCAGCGTGTGTGTGTGTGTGTGTGTGTGTGTGTGTGTGTGTGTGTGTGTGTATAGAAGAGTGCCAATGAATGGCGGAGTGTGTGTGCTTAAACAAATGGGATGCTGCTGCCTCCCTTGTCCCCCAGGCTTACTGAATCAGATGCTACCCACTCCCTTCCTCTTCTCAGAAGTCTGTAGATGCCCCTCCCCAGCTAAGTCTTCCCTTTTCTTCCTCCTTTGCTTTCTGCTCCTCCTTGTCCTGTTCTCCCAGTGGTAACCACTCTCCAGGTCATATCCTTGAATATACTTCTTTTTTTTTTTCTTTATTAACTTGAGTATTTCTTATCTACATTTCGAATGTTATTCCCTTTCCCGGTTTCCAGGCCAACATCACACCTCCCTCTCCCCCTCCCCTCTATGTGGGCTTTCCCTCCCCATCCTCCCCCCATTACCACCCTCCCCCTAAGAATCTAGTTCACTGGGGGTTCAGTCTTAGCAGGACCCAGGGCTTCCCCTTCCCCTGGTGCTCTTACTAGGCTATTCATTGCTACCTATGAGGTTGGAGCCCAGGGTCAGTCCATGTATAGTCTTTAGGTAGTGGCTTAGTCCCTGGAAGCTCTGGTTGCTTGGCATTGTTGTTCATATGGGGTCTGTAGCCCCTTCAGCTCTTTCAGTCTTTTCTCTGATTCCTTCAACGGGGGTCCCGTTCTCAGTTCAGTGATTTGCTGCTGGCATTCGCCTATGTATTTGCTGTATTCTGGCTGTGTCTCTCAGGAGAGATCTACATCTGGTTCCTGTCGGCCTGCACTTCTTTGCTTCATCCATCTTGTCTAATTGGGTGGCTGTATATGTATGGGCCACATGTGGGGCAGGCTCTGAATGGGTGTTCCTTCTGCCTCTGTTTTAATCTTTGCCTCCCTATTCACTCCCAAGGGTATTCTTGTTCCCCTTTTAAAGAAGGAGTGAAGCATTCTCATTTTGGTCATCCGTCTTGAGTTTCATGTGTTCTGTGCATCTAGGGTAATTCGAGCATTTGGGCTAATACCCACTTATCAATGAGTGCATACAGTGTGTGTTTTTCTGTGATTGGGTTACCTCACTCAGGATGATATTTTCCAGTTCCATCCATTTGCCTATGAGTTTGAATTTACTTCTACTCATAGAGAGCTCACTCCTGTGAGGGCTTGACGTACCATCTATGTGAAGCGAAAGCCACGATGATTTTTCTGGACTCTTCTGCAACCTGGGCTTAGATTCCTTAGCACTTTCATGGCGAAAGGATGCCCTGTTGATTCCTTCATCCTAGGCACCCTCTTCTACCTGGCACTGCTGTGAGCGTCTATAGGGTGGCAGCTTCTTCTAAGCTCTGTGGGTTGAAATGAGAAGCCGGCGTTGACTCAGAGAGTCTCTTCCATTCCGGCCGCTGCTGACCACTTCAGTCCATTACACACTCTTGCATCGGTCTCCAACTTATGGCTTTGTTCCATCTGCCCTCCCTGGCCTTGCCCTCATGCAGATCCTCTCTGTGGCCTGAGAGCACCTGGGACAACGCACTCTGTGTTAGAAGAAAATACAAAAACATCTGGATGTATATGCATTGTCATCTGTCTTTATAATGCTCTGATTTGTATACATTTCACCACATAAATAGCTCATTAGAGTACATAGATAATATATGATGCTATTAATGTAAGGGTAATATTAATACCAAGAAATCCCCATAGCTTGCCATTGCCCGGAATTAAAGACAGACTCGTCTTGTGTTCTTAGAGACACATGCTGTCCTCCTGCCTAGTCTAGCAAACTGTTACAGCCCTTCCTGCACACCCGCCGGCTTGAGCCACCTTGGCTGCTCCACGGATGCTCTCACAGTCTCACATCCTCACCCCTGCGCCTTGCTCCGAATCGTTCTTTTTCACGTAGCAGCCGAGAACAAAGAGAAAACACATTCTCATCCTAGTCCAAAGGGCTCCACTCAGAGTCAGTCAGTCTCACTGACACTCTGAGCTCCTTATCTGGAACACAGTGTCCAGTTCATGAACCAACACATGCCACCTGCTGTGTCTACAACACTGGTTCAGTGTGAGGGGTGAATTGCTTCTTACTTTTTTTTTCACCCCAGTGTGCTTTGTCCAGTTTTCCCAGATTATGATATTGTTCAGGGAGCTGAGTGTGCCATGACTTGCAGGCGGTCACTAGGAAGCTCTCTGTTAGCCTGGTCCCTGTGTCTCCCTGCGTCAGTGGTCTGTGTTGACAGCACTGGTATCTGTTGCTCAGAGGAATTATCCACGCCCATTGAAATCCAACAGTACGACGAAGATACAGTGCAAGGCACTTGTAAGGTAAAATTATAACCTTTATAACAGGCGTCCCATGCCATGATGCCAACATAGGTAGCACCAAAAAAATGTTGGAATCATATTCAAAACCAGTGACAAAGCAGACTCTGGTTGGAAGAACAAGTTAAACAGGCAGACGTGCAGATGGAAGGTAATGTTAAAAGATCCAGGAGGTGTAAAGAGATTTGCGAGAAATTAATGAAGCCTTTGAATATTTCTACTGAAAGAAATCTTTTAAAAACACTCAGCCAGAGTGCTTAAATGAAACACAAAAAGCATTAACCATAAAAGAAATTATAGCTAAATCTTACTACAATAAAATTAAGACCGTCTGTTCCTTCAGGGAAATCATAAAGAAAGTTAAGGCATAAAATTTATATCTCCAGCATATATAAACAATTACAGATCAATAAGTGAAAAACTAGTCTACACTAGGAGAGGGGAATGGCATTGAAAAGACATTTCTTAGGGGCTTCCTATTGCCCATAATTGAGGACAGTGACCTGTGCGTCCTTAGAGATACCCACAGTTCTCCTGTTTACTACAGGAAGAGAGGAAGAAGAGAAAAATGAAATTTATAACCACGTTAAGATATTATTTTGTGGATAAAAGTTAAGATGTTCATTTTAGTTCTCTATAGATCCATTGGAAATTGCTACAAATACCTAGTAGCTTAAAATAACACAAATTTCATGAGTTCATTGATTATTATAGCTATGACATGTGTGTATATGCTTTCATGGGTGTGTGTGTGTGTGTGTGTGTGTGTGTGTGTGTGTGTATTATTATAACTATTAGTAATTGACTTATTTGTTCCAAGCCACACATTGCTACAGTTACAATACAAATCCTATCACAAAACAGTTTTAAAAATAAATTTTAGTTCAATGTTACAGGGAAAACAAATGTCATCAACAATTATTTTTAAGGCTAAGGTTTGTGGCACAGACCTGAGTCCCAGGTACTTGGGTGGTGGAGGCATTCGGATATGGAATTCAAGGCCTTCCAGGGCACAGTAGTAAGACGGATGTCTCAACATAAAAAAGTACAAATGAGGGCCAGGGTGTGGTACAGCAGCCGGTCCTTGCCTTATGTGCTCCAAGGCCTAGGTTCGTTCTCTAGAGCCAGAGCAAACAAACTTACAGCAAAAGACCCAATAAAACATGTGAAAAATAAATGTTTCTTCCTTTTTCCATCCCCTGCTCCTGGAATGGCGACTCCAAAACTATTTATTCATAAACGCCTAGGCCACAAGCCTTGGCTTTTTCCCCAATTAGCTCGTAACTTAATCTCCTCTTCATTCTCTCCTGAGTTCAGCTACCTGCTGGTTCACATCTTTCTCCTCACAGATGTCATCTCAAAGGGTGTTATCCAATAAACCTTTCCTTTGGTGGCAAAGATGTTTTCTGGCCCACAGACGCAGGTATTACTAATATGTTTTATGATTACTAGTTTACCAAATAGACCCGGTGTCTCTGCTGTGGCCCTCCAACTAGATGCCATCTCTGCGCTGAGCCTGCCTGTCTCCTGTACATTATACCGTCCACGCCTCTGGGGACCTGGCATACTTTAATCTTTATAATGAGCCGTTTGCTTTTCTGGACGGTAAGCTTCTTAAAGTTTCCGACTTTCCTTCCTTTGTGTGAACATTACATAGATAAGTCCTTGCTTATTGGATCTCTCTGCATGTTTCCTTAATGGTTTCAAGGGCTGTCATGCTTTAATAGCAGCAAATTCCTCACTACAGTTCCCAAGGAAGGTTCAAAAGTGACCCGGACAGTCTCGGCTCCCAAAGGGTAGGATGGCCTAGTGGGTTATCTACCTTGCGCGGCAGAATTTCGTAAACATTTGTTTGTATTTAGTAAACAAAGTCCCTTTATAAAAGAGATCCTGTTGAAAATTTGTGTTGATTTGGTCAGAAGCGTTTTTCCCTCTTGTTGTAAACATGGTGGGGGTCAGAGCATGCAGACCCCTCAAATGCCTCACAGAGTACTCAATCATCTACATGTGAGGCCGGGGGCCCACCGTGTAACCGACTAGTTTCCAGCTCATGGCAAGCAGGCCGAGGAACTCTGTCTCATCCCCAATCCTAGCGTCTCGCACTCTCTCCAGGGGCCTTCGCCACTTCATGACATCATAAACAAGACGGGCCCAGGGTTCAGTTTTGCCGACATTTTCCTTATAAAGCCAATAAACAAGACAGCCTCAGGAGAACAGCCATTACTTTTCCTTCTCCAAAGCCATGCAGAAATGCGATTTGTTTACAGAGCTTCTAATCCATTTTTCCTGCTAATGAAAACAGGCATTTTTAGACACAGTAGACAGCATTCCAGACTTGCCTTCATATGAGGAGGAGGGAGTAATCTGCTTAAAAATCAAATCTAACTTTGTGTTTTATTAAGAACTATAGATGAGAGTGTGGGGGAGATGGAAAAATAACTGAAACTAAGTCAAGAGGCCAAAATGGACATTTTCTTTTAATTCTGGAAAAGAGTTATGGTGCAATCAGGACTTCCGTGTTTAAAAACATTGCTAAAGAGCTAACACATTACTTTTATTGGGGAAAGCAGCTTAAGGCTTACCCCTGAGTCTTCATTGATATGATCTGTGTGCACATGCACCTTCGAGGAGTGCTGTCGGAGCCAATTAATCCATATTCATTTACAAGTCACACGAATTTCAAGAATGTGTCTGGAACAGAAATATTAGAACCCCCTGAAAACATCTAATGAGGAGATAAGGACGCACACCAAGTAATTTCCTGAGTCGTGAACAAGTCAACACAATGAAAAAGCTGAGTTCAAGGTGCTGAGGCTCACGGCACCAGCGGGCAGTGCGAGCTCTGCCCACTGAAAGATGCTATCCAGAGGGCTAGGCTCATTCAAGAATAGCTCTCAGCACAAATACACCCGTACCTCTGTCTAAGCCTACTGTATATAATATGGGGACCTAGAGAAGCGTCACTGTAATTGCAATTGGGGAAAATTACCAAGCACCTAAAAACGGGCGGAACACAAGAGTAGGTGTGAGGGACTCAGAGAACTCTGTCACAGTTCTGACCACAGGTTCACAGAGTCCAAGTGTGGGAGTTAGGACCTGAGGGGACGCCTGTTGACGTTCAGAAAAATCAGCATTTCTGTATATTGTGTGAAAGAGGTGTTTTTAGAAGTGGTGGTGGTAAGAGTTTTAAGTCTTAATTCACTGTGTTTTCAATCGGCCCAGGCAAGCCTAGCATAAAGAGGGGACTGCATGATTGTCTTGGAGGACTTGGTACTCAGGAGGTCATGTGGGTGGGTTTTGCCCTGGTAGCACAGATCAGTGTCTGCAGCTAGGAGGGAGGTTACCTGCTTCCTGTGCATCGGCAAGTGTCCCCAACTCTCACCCAGACAAATGGCTGATTCCAGGGTGAGCAGAATGAAGCGCTGGCATTTGCCAAGCACAGATTGGGATGAAAACAGAATAAATTAGTACCGCTCCGTCAGTTACTGTTTCGAGTGGGCGGGTCGAGGAAGAAGAGGTGCCGAGGCACGGGCTGAATGTGAACTACTTTCTGTCTCCAGCCGAAGATTCAAAGCAAACGACGGAGACTAAACAGTGATCACAGAACCATGGCTGGGGAGGCCAAGGAGTCCCGTGAGCAACTCAACCCCTTCCTTCAAATGGTTGCGGCCACACTACTCGCTCTTATTCGCACACACTGCTCACAATATGGATCGTTAACTTGCTGTCAGAGAAAATACAAATACCCGAGGTTTAAGTGATTGTTTATCTGGAGTTTCCAGTTGAGGTTACGGACTGCCACCAAGGGAGGACAACATTATTAGAAGCTAGTAGTATAGTTAATTGTCTTTCCATTCTTTTCTTTTTCTTGTGTATGTATGTAGTGTGTGTTCCTGTATGCATTCACACGTCGGAATGTATGTACACATACTCGTGTGTGCACAGATGCATGTGAGCATGTACGGGCATACCTGTTATGAGCATAGGCTGAGGTTGGCCATCTTCCTAGATCACCCTCCACTTTGCTCAGTGAGGCAGGGTCTGTCAGTTGAACCCAGAGCTCCCTGAGGACAGTGTGGCTAGCCATCTTACTCGGGACTTCCTGTCTCAATTTTCCCAGTGCTGGAATTGCAGATGGGCTACCAGACTTGTTCTGGGAACTGCTAAACCATCTGTCCAGCCTCTGTAACTGCATCTGGCCGATATAGACAGTGCAATGCGGATAACATATCTACTGTACCTTGGTGCAGCCTCTTGCAGCCAGAGACTCTATGATCACGTCAATGATCTCTCCCACAGAGGGGATACAGTGTCAGGGAAGAGAACATCAGTTTTAGCATGGACTCGGTGAGGTTAACCTCAAGATAAGCTCAGCCGAGGAGGACGGCAATTCTTTCAGTATGAATAGTCTAGCTTTAGTCTGGTATGGCTGTTCATAAAATAACCTAAGGACTAAAGCATACTGCTGAGTATTGATGCACATTATAAAAGCTCTGAATAATTAAGAAGTGAGACCCTAAAGATGCAGCTCTTCGTCGGCGAGGAAATAAAGTATTTATGATTTTTCTTATGATATTCCATTGACATACGGTGCTGCTAACCAAGTGACAAATTAATTGATTAGGTTTAAAGAGAAATGGATGTGGCTTAATGAAGAGGGACAGGCTATGTATCCTGAGACAGCTGGTTCTGCGACTGCTGGCTTATGGAGACAATATACACTGGACAGCTAATGAGTCTCTGTTGCGTAAGATAGATTTTCTTTATAATAGAATTGCATGCTTTGTCTCCAAATGGGGTTATTATACACACCATTGCACAATGTTTGAAGAGCCTGGTTGGACCTTGTAGAGGGTTCGGAGAGAAATAAATTGGAAGACAATCGTGCTTAAGACTGTCAATCCATCAAACTCTCCATATTTATCTAAATTACCGGCACGTTCTCCCCAAATACAAATCTGGATGATACACATGGCTAGAATGTTAATGATGACTGGACTTCACTTCGGTTCTCCCAGTCAGGGTCTCCTCTGTAAGCACAAACTGAAACCTGGCAGCCAGTACCACCCTACCACTCTCCACCATGGCCACGCTCCTGCATCCCTCTGTGTCAGCACCTGAGTTTCTTTCGGCATTTCTTCTATCCACTGCAAACGCACATGTATACCACTTACCTTGGGTGATTTAACTCTGGTTTTGAATAATTGATTTTAATGGAAGTCCCTTCACTTTTCTTCATACCTGTGGCCTCCTTGCTGTTCAGTTGCTCAGGTATCTATCTATCTATCTATCTATCTATCTATCTATCTATCTATCTATCTATCTATCTTCTATCCATCCATCCACCCACCCACCCGTCTGTCTGTCTATCTATCTATCTATCCATCCATCCATCTATCTATCATCCATCCATCCATCCATCCTACCTACCAACCAACCAACCAACCAACCAACCAACCAACCAACCAACCAACCAACCAACCAACCATACATACATACATACATACATATCAATCTATCTAAGTTTCCAGTGCTCTGTGTGTATGCATTCCAGGAGAGGCATTAGATCCCTTTATAGATGGTTGACCATAAGCCACCATGTGGTTACTGGGAGTTGAACTTGGGACCTCTGAAAGAACAATCAGAGCTCTTAACCACTGAGCCACTTTGCCAGCCCCTCTATTTCCTTTCTTAGGGTTTTACTTTTGCACTATGTGTATGAATGTTTTGCCAGCACATCTGCAGGTGTCCAGTGAGTATGCCTGTGCTGGTAGAGTTCAGATGAGGGCACCAGATTCCTTGGAGCTGATTGGTCGTAAGCAGTCATGTGGGTGGCGAGTCCTGGTCTTCAGCTAGAGCAGTAGAGTGCTCTTAACCACTGAGCCATCTTTCCAGCCTATGCACAGCTATTCTTTAGGACAAATTCATTATACTTCATTTTGTAACACTGAGAAACAAAGCTGGATGTGGCAGAATAGAGTGTCAATCACTCTGCAGCAGAGGATTAGCACCCAGGCGGGGTCCTCTCAGATGCTGTGTAGAGAAGATGGAGGCTTGAGTCAACTTTACCCTCAACATTTATTTTGTAGTGGCTTTGGGTCTAATTTACCTTCTGCTTGTTTCTTTATTGATGAGGAGTCTTCAGGGATTTCGTAGCTCAGTTTGAGCCAGATTCCCCACCCCCTACATGCAATTGTGTGTCTTCAAGCCCAGTGAATTACAGGGAGGGGGATTCTTGGGGAGCGTAGCTATGTGCTTCGCTTGGGAGAGACTTTGGGCATTATTAGTTCCCACTGACCTCGGCATTGCCCCGTCTGAAGTGGGGCGAGGGGCATCTGCTTCTTCTAACTTCCCTCTGTGTGTCGTGACTCCCAGCTGAGCATGAGTAATTGAAACATTACACATGGGAAATAGTTCATGGTTCTTGGAGTAAGATGATCTTTTCAGCCAAGAGATCCTTCTGTCCTGAGCTAGATTGCTTCCTCTTCGTCATCCGGAGGTCCTTTACTTTGCAACCCCTCTGTGAGTCTGTAAGAAAGCAAGGTGAGCCGAAAGAAATGAACAAAACACTTTGACGGGCTTCGCCGCATAGGTCTCAGCCTCTCCAAATTGAATCTTGGGAGCCTTGTCAGAAGTGTTATTTTTCCAACAGAGACGGCGTTAAGAGGCTATAGAAAATAAACTCACCTCCTGATACCGTTTTCTTTGCTTGCTACATCCGTTTACTTCGATGAGTATATTGGAAGGTGCGACAGGCAGGGTTATACGACAGAGGAAAATCACCTCGTTCTAATTCTATTTGTTCGTGTTTTCCTTAATATGGGCTCCCAGTTTTCCTCATCATTTCCAGATTGACGTCTTACGTAGGCAGCTTCTTCTTGTTTGGCGAGGGGGTTTATGGAGACTCTTAAATTCCATTCACTTAATTTTGAAGCCTCATGCACTGTTCTGTAGATTGAACTACGTTTTTTTTTTTATAATAATAGTTCTCAGATTTGGCCAGGGGAAAGGAAAAACCTAAAACAAATGGTAATGTGCCCAGATAATGGATTTTACGATTTTACAAATGGATTTTATGTACTCTGGTAAAAATAGATATTGGATGGCAATATCAAGGTGGCACAGCTCTAGGTAGAAATGAGCTCCATTTGACCGGATGTTTCATTTAACATGAGGGCTTGTACTTCTCCTGGTTTCTCCTTTAGCGTAATTACCTTCAGGAGATCGCAGTGCTCAGAGACCAAGAGCATAACATATATAAGCCTTTGTCAATGCCCGTTAGGTTCACCCCCACTCTATGCATATGAGGATCTAGAAATGGGACATGATACTGAAACACACTGTGTGTAATGCTTTTAGTTTAAAGATCTGAAAGACCCACCACCGGTGATTAAAATCCGGTGTAGCTATGAAAAGCTGGCATTCTTCGGATCCCTGGGAAATCCTTTCTGTTAGTCCTGTGAATATGTCTGCCCCAATTTTCCTAGGATTTTTGATCCATCCCTTGAGCCATTTCCTGATTTCCTTTCTTCCCATATCCTCATGTTTCTTGAGGTGCTCTCTGCCGGGTGTGTTATTTCGGAATCCCATATGTCACTGAAGCCAGCCCTGAGGGAAGTGGCCAATCAGCTTTGCCTCGGATTTGTTCGAAGTTCTCTGGTTTCTTCTCTTTCTCTCACTTGATGGCTACCATCCCTCCTGTTTCTAAAGCATCTGCTTTGCTTTGCCTCCGAGGCAGTCTTGAGCTGTTCCCCTTCAGTTTTATTTTTTTTTTTCACTCATTCTGTTCTGTTCCAACCATTGTATGCTAATTACTGCAGGGGCTGGGTGCTCTGGTCCAGTTTGCCTTTGGCTTCCAGTTTTGGACTGCACTTTCAGTTCTCAGATGTATGACCTCCCCTCCCCACCCCACCCCCGTTAGTGATCTCAGTCTCCTTAGCCTTTGAGATTTCTACTCCTCCCCAGCTTGCTCCCTCCCATCACCACGGCTCTCCCCTCCCCCACGCAGGGGCAGATACCAGTGTCTTAAGCAGTCATTGGGTCCCTGCCTTTCACACTTGTCTGATCACTCAGCAAAGCCCACCAATTCTACCCCAGCGATATCTTCCCATCTACCTGTGTTTCCCCCGATGATCCTGAAGTTCAGCCTTCCCTGTCTTCTGTCTGCATGGAGGCCCTGGGACTGTTCCCCCTGCTGCAAGCTGCTTCTGCTACTCTCATTTCTGTGGGCAGCCCAGGCATGCTCGTTCCTGGTTCCCAATTGCCTGAAAGACGAGGTTCTCCATACAGCTTAGACTCACCGCACGATCTGGGCTCCTCTCTCCTCTTCCTGACTTGTCCCCTGGATTCAGTGTGGCGAGGTAACTCCTTCAGAGAACCCAAGGACTCTTAAAGTCACACCCCGTTCCACCATGGAATTTTGGCCTGTAGTCTCTCCTCTCCTCGTAAAGGAAAGTGTCTACTCACGGTTAGAGAGGACAGTCACGTGATGTTTTTCCATGCCCTCCCCGACCTCCTCGGATAGTAGTCACTGGACCCTACGGCACTGCCCTGTGGTCTTACGTCCAGATAGAGAGGACCTTTATCTTGCTCCTTTGTCTCGCTCCTTGTCCCTCGGACCCTAAGTGCTGGGCGCCTTCTTCGACAGGTGTGGGTGCGCCAGCTACCGAGCGGATGTGATCAGTGTTCAGGGGCGGAGTCTCCGGAACCACGGGGCCCTGGGTGCAAGTTTGGACGGGTTGTTTAATTTCTGCTCCTGGTTATGCCTTTCCCCCAGGAGAAGGAGAAGCTGTACGTGGAACTGAAGCACATCTTGGCCCGGCAGCCCGGCCCGGAGGCTGCAGAACAGCTGCAGATCTACCGGTACACGCTGCGGGAGAAGACCAAGCAGCTGAAAGTAAGCCGCTCTCTGGGTTGTTAGGACGACTGCCTTGAGAGCCCTCCTGGGCTGCTCAGCGAGTCAGTCTACTACCCAGCCAGCTTTTCCCAGAGCCCATTAGACTCTAATGATCCCAGAAGGAGAAGAGTGTGCACCAAGGAAGGAAGCGGTGTAATGTAGGAAGGGCTTGCGTGGAAGCTCACAGATTGGTTTAGACAGCTCAGACGGTAGAAGGGAGCAACATTAAACACCACTGCCCAACCAAAGTACATTACCACACCAAGGCTGCTTCCTGCGATTCCCTTCCACCCATAACAGACATTTGCAAAGCACCAACCAGGGCCCGGGACCTTACTTCATGTCCACTTATCACATAAATAGTCACAAAAGGGATATAAAACCATGCAAATTTTTTTGGAACGATTTCCTTCCCAGTGACACAAGGGCCTCAGTCAGAGACATGGGGTATTTTATTATTCTGTGCACTTCTTGGAAGTTGTGTCAAAAACTGTATATCTTCAAACCACCCTTTTAGCTTTATCTTCTGAGCAAGCATTCGCTATTCTTAGAACACCAGAGATGTTTTCTGCTCACACATACGTGCATGGACTTCTCCACAGGTCAGCTGACTTCTGGTACCTGCCCTGCCCAACAAGGGGATAATCCTAACCTATTTGGGATAAATGAGATGACACCCTGTTCGTATAGACTTGACCTCTTCCTAAATGAGACTTTATAATGGTGTCTTCTTTGAGGCGAAAGGGACACACACAGCCAATCTAATTAGAACATTAATTTTCAAATTACTATGAGAGTTCATTTCACATGAGGAACCAGAGACATAATTTGAATTTTGCAAAAGGCACACAGTCTTGATTACTTTTGTTTCTTGCAACAATTGAATATTTTAAGCCAAAAAAAATGTTTCCTTCTCATTTTCTCATGGTGAGTATAAATTAGAAAAGCACATGCCTCCTTTGTCTTCCCCACAGTTGGCTCTCGATAGTCCTCGATGGCTCCCCTGGGGCTATTATGTTACAGCAATCCTTTACCTCAGGAAACCCTTGTCTTCAGCTCAGAATAAAATGAAACACCTTGTAGCACAGGAATGGGGAAATTCTGAGCAAGTCCCACGGAGCGAAGCCATTATCTGGATTCTCAAAACAGGGTCTTTGTTCCTAAGAATCGAACCACCGAGACAGGCTTTCTTTCAACATGAACATCATGTTCTTTGGTGCAGCCAGCACGGCCATAATCATATTCACAACAATTAAGAACGAAGAGTTCAGAAGCAGACAAGCTGGCAAAAATGATGACCGGGCTTTCACGGCCATCCTCAAGAGAGCAAGTGCGTGGCCCTTAGAACAACTGGCTCCCTTTCTTGCTTGGATTTCTATAGGGAGCACAGCTTAGCTCTGGCACACTTCATGCCCTGCCTGAAGGAGTAAAGCTGTGCTCCAGTGCAGCCTTCTATCCCTTAGCAGTCATTGAACCCAGCCATGGAGAGAGGTGGGGGTCAGGCTTTCTATTACAGCCTCTCTCTTGCATTAAGATCTCCAAGGCACAAGCTCCCTGCTTTTTAGAGATAAGGTATCCCACTGCTTAGATACACAGAGAGTCCGGGAATAGTCCCACTGAATAAAAAGGATGATAGACATTCAGCAAAACAACCACCCTGGTGTACACATGCATTCAAAGCCTGGTTAGTGGCAGTGGAGAGACACTTTCAGAAGGGCTTTTACCGTAATCCTCAGACTCTTACTCCCTACCGGTATTTTCCCTTGAATGTATTTTTTTTTAAAGGCCAAGAGCTGTTTTAGATGGTGTGACTGTGTTCCGTCTCCACTTGTAATATTCCCTGAAACACATTACGAACAGAGACGAGCGGTGGTTCATCCGAACCCACTCGTATGTTGCTGACGGCTCTCCCTTTAATACGGGATGATATTTAATTCACATCTGTCACTCGGTTATGGAGTCATCAATTCTCAGCCAGATTAACAGCCAGATGTGAGCCGCGAGCCTGTGGAAGCATTCGGAAACATGTCGGTGAAATAGGAAACTTGAACTGGACAGTGGTCTGCCCCTTTAAGCACCCCCGAGATGAACGGTGGCAAGTTAAAAACAAACATTTCAGAACAGGATATCATCTAACCTTCCCTAACGCCGCTTCCCATGTCGCCTTAGGTTCTGTCATCAGAGTTGAATATGTATGAATCGCAGAGCCAGGAGTACAAGTATGAGATCGAGAGACTTAGCAACGAACTGGTGACTTTAAAGAAGAAATACCTGGCCCAGAAACGCAAAGAACTCGTTCAGAAGTAAGACGCAGTGGAACACTCTAATCTCACTATGCCTGGGGTCTGACTGTAAGAAAATATTTGAAGGAGCTGGGAGTGGTGATGCTGGCCTTTAATCCTAGCACTCAGGAGGCAAAAGCAGGCAGATGTCTGTGAGTCCAAGGCCAGCCAGGTCCACATAGAGAGTTCCAGGCCAACCAGTGGCACACCACCCTGTCCAAACAAAACAAAACAAAACAAAACAAAATGAAACAAAACAAAACAAAAAAAACCAAAAAACAAACAAACAAACAAAAAGGTTTGATGAATTCTCAGAGCTGCCGATCTCAGTAGGGTAAACTGAGTCATGGGTCCAACAACCAGAAGTTCATACCACATTAAAATTCATGTCCTAACTGACATTGATCTCTCCTCTCTCAGGTCTTACCAGGGATTCACCAACACCTGCTCATTGGTGAACAGAAAACATAGGGCAAATGGAACAGGGTTACCCAGCCACACACACTGTCCTCATGGCTTGCCAAGGGCCAGGTCATAACTGTTTGCAGATGAGACTCAACCACCAGCCTTCCCTGGGCTGAGTCGTACCCGCAGTCGAAACCTGTGGAGGGGACAGGGCTTCCTAAGGCTTCCGTAATGGAGCGGCACCTCTGGGATTAGGAACACTTCCTGTGTTTTAGACATGACTGACTCGGAGCATCCATGTTTGATCCATGACTAACTTATCTGTGGTGGGGGGTATCTCCTCTTCCAGGAGATAAAGATATGAAGATGCACATTTTGGGTTTTGGGGTGCCGGAATGCTGGGAAGCAAGTGTCCCCTTAGCTTTGTCATTTCTGTTCCCCTGATCCCAGGGAGCCCAGTTGAGTCAGGAAGTTTGAAGCTTGGTCTGATTGTGTGGCCTTGCCAAAAACGGGTCCAGCTAATTCCACAATGACTCCCATTCTGGACTGAAAGTCATATTTGGTATTTCATCTGCACGGACACCTCAGGGACAGGCTGAAATATGGTTTGAGTGCGTCTGCCTACAATCCGTTAGCAGCACACAGCATAGAGAGTAACTGGAAGCAAATTCATTTGCCAGTAAAAATCTGCCCTTCTTGTAAATCAGAATATTCCCTTGGTCCACATTTAGATGGCAGCTTCTCGGCGGAGTGAAATACCGCCGTGATTTAGAGAAGTCTGTCCTAACATGTGGGTCCCGTGACTGACTCTGAATCTGTAGTGAGATTGATTAACCATGCAGATTCCAAGGCCCCATTTCCTGATAGCAGGACTGAACCTCAGGAGTCTGCAACTTGAAGCTTTCTGGGTTGTTTTCAGCCGAGAGAGAGAGAGAGAGAGAGAGAGAGAGAGAGAGAGAGAGAGAGAGAGAGAGAGAGAGAGAGAGAGATATGGGGGGTGGGTGTGTTAAACTAGGTCACGATATAAGCAATCAGAAGGTCACATCACCTCTGGTATCTTGAGGCTGCTCTGATAAAATATCATAGGGATGGTTCCTTGTGAGGGAGGTGTTGAACTCAGATCTTCCAGTCTTTTTGAGTTCACATTCTGAACAATAAGTGGTTCTTGAAATCATCACTCCCCCTAGAATGTATGTGTACAGACATACATTTTTTTTAAATGAAAAAGATTTTTAGATCCATTTCAGATTTACCTTCAGAGTATTTTAATTTGCAGGCTGCACGCACGTACTGTCATCGTTTTGTAACCACAAGCAAAACAGAATGCTTGGTTTTAAAGAATAAAGCATGACTGGACCTGATACCTTCTTCCCATGGCTGGGAATCATCCCACTTGCTCTAAGGGTCCACACACTCCACTTGGAGATCAGTGGCATAGTTTACACAACTCCAAACAGCTAGTGTCGTTAAGGGGTTAGTCATCTTTTAGAACCAATTTACTTCTTGGTGTAGCTCATGGCTTGCCCTCACCTCCTTCTCAAAAAAAAATGTTAAAGTTGCATGTATTTAGTGTGTATGTGTGTATGCATGAATGTGTGTATGTGCATGCATGCATGTATGTGCATGAATGTGTGTGTATGTGCCTATGTGCATGCATTTATATGTGTGTGCATGAATGTGTGTGTCTTTGAGTTTCAACAAATTTAAATCCAGCTGAAAATTCTGTGCCTTGCCTTCACCAGCTGCATTTAGAGTGTCAGGTAGCCATGCACACTTGGTGGCAAGCCATTGGATTCAGAGGTATCTCTTGGTTAGTGTGACTTCTCAGGCTATGTGTTCACCCGTCTTCCCTCTCAGTCCTCTGGCCTGGCTTTGGTTTTCCTGGTGGTTCCTTCCAGTGGAGGCGTCCATAAGCCAGGAGACAGGGAGAAGAGTTCAGAGGAACACAGCAAAGAAGATTAAGGTGCAGAAGAAGATGCAAAGGCAAGAACAGAAGTGCTGAGATGGGTTAGACTGGAAGGAAGAAGGCTGTAGGGAGCCATTATAATGGTCTATAAATACATTAAACAGATAATGTAGAGGAGACAGCATTCCCATTAGTCAGCTTAGACCAAGCCAGAAGCATTAAGCCTAAGTTCCTTCAGAAAGGAAAATTCAGGTTATTTAAGGCAAGGAAGTGCAGGGAAGGGGGAGTGAGGGCTGCCTGCGTCTAACACCAATCAGGAGCTAGACAGAGTTGCCAAAGTGGGGGAAGGAAGGAATCCTCTTTGCTGGATCCACTCAAAGCTAGAGCTTTTGTCCTATTCATGGAGGATGGGGTTTCACAGTAATGAAATCAAAGCTGCTAGGAGCAGCAGAGTTGACTAAGCGATGCCCTACAGGTTCTTTGCAGATGGAATTATCAGAGCCTCCCCTGTGGGTGCTCTCTATACACACACCCTTCAGAAACAGCACCTTGCATCATTTGTGCCTTTTGGCTTCTTTCGTTTGTCTCAGATACACTCTTCACCAGACATTAGTTCCACCCACACCCCAGCCACATCCATCCCACATCCCTCCGTGGGATCCACCCACATCCCTCCTTGGGATCCACCCACATCCCTCCATGGGATCCACCCACATCCCTCCATGGGATCCACCCACATCCCTCCATGGGATACACCCACATCCCTCCATGGGATACACCCACATCCCTCCATGGGATACACCCACCCACATCCCTCCATGGGATACACCCACCCACATCCCTCCATGGGATCCACCCACATCCCTCCTTGGGATACACCCACATCCCTCCATGGGATCCACCCACATCCCTCCATGGGATCCACCCACATCCCTCCTTGGGATACACCCACATCCATCCATGGGATCCACCCACATCCCTTCATGGGATCCACCCACATCCCTCCTTGGGATACACCCACATCCCTCCATGGGATCCACCCACATCCCTCCATGGGATCCACCCACATCCCTCCATGGGATCCACCCACATCCCTCCTTGGGATACACCCACATCCCTCCATGGGATCCACCCACATCCCTCCATGGGATCCACCCACATCCCTCCATGGGATCCACCCACATCCCTCCTTGGGATCCACCCACATCCCTCCATGGGATCCACCCACATCCCTCCATGGGATCCACCCACATCCCTCCATGGGATCATGGGATCCACCCACATCCCTCTGTGGGGTCCACCCACCCACGTCTCTCCATGGGATCCACCCACATCCCAGCCACATCCATCCCACATCGCTCCACCTGATTCCTGCAGTCTTCACTTCCTATGCTGGTCTGTACTTTGCAGGATCAAGCTCTTCCCCCAAAGTCAGTATTCATTCCTCTAAGCTCAATCAGGCGTTAGTTAGACCATCTAACTGATTTTGGTCTTAGAGTTTGCTTAATTTTTGTCTTTTATAATTCAAAATAGGTAACTTGTATGCTACCTCTGCAGGAAAGGGACCTGTGTGTGTGAGTGTGTGTGTGTGTGTGTGTGTGTGTGTGTGTGTGTGTGTGTGCATGGATGTGGATAAGTGTATATGTATGTGCATATGCATGTGTGTGTGTATAAGGAATCCAAATAGAAGAATATATTGCCGATTTGTTTTAGGCAGATTTTTTTTTTATTTATTACCAAGAATACCATCTTTTCTTTTATCTCCCCAGATTTTCTTGTATCTTGTACTGTTCTACTACATTCTGATGCTTGTCTGGAGTTATAGGAAAGTTTGTACATTATATATGTCAAAATTTGATAAAGGTACTCTACATGGAGTAAATATTTCTAACATTTCACAAGAATTTGGAAATGGACCAGGTGTAATTGACTAATTAGTCATTATGGCTAAGCCAAGAGGAAGTCTTTTCTGACTGATCTTTGGGACTAAACAAATATTTTTAAAACAGGAAGATAGTGACAAGCTAGAAAGTACCAAAGCCAGTGTCTGAGCTGTAATGAGGTCCTCTGTCAGTATTTGGACCACCAGTAGAGGCAAATCTTTCATATCTAATTATCTCCCCGTAATTCTATATGCTGTCAGAAAACACCTCATCAGATTTCCACAGCCTCCCTGTCTCCAACCAGAAGCTCTAATCAGTTGTTTTCTGGGGCTAGCTTACCCTAGGAAATCACAGAACATGAAACTGAGAAGAGGAATGCGATGTTGGGGAAGCTAACCATGTCCTTTCCCTTACAGAAACAAGGACAGGATATCCATAAACAACATCTTCTCAGACTCCAAGCAGTCCGTCCCTCGATTTACTGGGGGTGGATTTCCCCTCAACCAGCCACACAAGGTGAAGTTGTAACTGGAAGCTGCTCGATGGCTCAAGCTGAACAGCTCGGCTGGAACCTTGCGGAGGAATCGTCTTCAACCCCTCAAATCATAGATGTATAGAAAAGGCTGGTGCCCAGCTTTTCGGAGTTGGAAGGGATGGGCAACTATCAGTGTCTTGTATATAAGAGTGATGATGTCGTACCTGAAGCACACGGACATTAACAGACTGTGATTGGAGCTCTTTAATTAAGCTGGCCCTTGCCATAGAGCTGATCTTTCGTTACAGTCGCACTGACCGACTAGAAATGTGCTAGGTTTAGAAACTCAGGGTGGATGAAGCTTTGGGCATCAATTTCTCTATTATAGATATTTGAGCACTTGAAGGTTTTTTTTGTATGCAAAAATATTTTATATGTAAAAAAATGCAATTCATGCCCTCACATCTTATTAGTGAAAATCTGTTTTAATTATTCCTCATCAACAAGCCGTAACACGAGATGAGAAAAAAAGGACACATGACTGGGATTTCGAAAAGTGTATATTGAGAGTGATTTCCATGTGGGACCTCGTTCCAGGCCTCGGGTAGGAAAATCTGTTCTGAAGAAGAAATGCCAATAAATACTTCATCATAAAAAAAATTCTTTGTAAAGATTTTGATCTTTGCTTTGGTAGAGCATGCCATTAAAGTTTAAAATGACTGTGAGAAATGTTTAACATAAGGATTTGAGTCAAAGGATCCAAGCCAGTGAAATGAAAGGGCCAGCTGATGTGTTTCAGAGGCCTCGTGCTTGACAGTGGAGGTGTTTAACCCCATGATCTGCTTGGCTCTCGGGTTGCCAGACAGCCATTTTTGAGCTACAGAATCCATTGTGAGTTTTGCTGTTGTTGTTGAAGCCACAATTATGTGGGCATCTATTCACAGTTACCTTGTTAAATGTTCATCTAGCGACACCGCGCCCATCTCTTCTTCAATAACTTGGTTTCTGCAGGTTTTTGTTTGTTTGTTTGTTTTAATTTCTGAGGCAGAAGCATTTCAGTGATAAGCAAAACCGTGTTAAGGGAAGCATTAGAACGTTCACTTTGTGTTCAGTGACCATGGTTCCCATTGTTGGGAGCAAGGGTGTTAGTCATCCAAGATGTTTGTCCAGACCGAATAGGAAAAAAAAATAGCTTAATGGGATTCTCTGGATAGCCTGTGGTTCCCCTCAGTCCGTTGAGACTGGTGCCATTGCCTAGGTGAGATTCCCCAGAAGCTGATCAATGCCGGGGGAAGTCCGTGAAAGTGATTTATGTCACAAAAGCAGGTAAGAGGATACAGGAGGGAAACAGCAGAGGAAAATAGGCCAGGCCATGAAAGGAGGGCAGGTCCATGATGGGAGACTTGGTCTGGACTCGAAGAACAACTCTGAAGACACTATAGTTGCTGCTCAGAGTTTTGCCATGAGAAATGAGGGGAGTTGGTTGTTTATATCTTTACTCTGTTAGTTGCCAGCCAAGGGCTACTTTGGAGGGGCACTTCTGATTCTCTCTCCCTGTAGGCAATGCAGGCCCTTACTCAGTGGCAGCCCTCGAACAAAGAGACTTCTTTGCCATCCTATGATGCTCTCTCCTTTGAACTGAGTGGGAACATCACAGGTGGAAAGCCACCTCAGTGTCCCTGGTGATACTGTGGTGAGGTACGCTCCTAATCGCTTTGAGCACCTTACGTAAGCGTGGAAAACGGGCGGTCTCCTGGAGGTTACCAAGGGCATTTTAAACCCAGAGGATCACAACAGGAGTCATTTGTGTGTGGGTGGGGGGTGCTTTAGCCCAGTGGAAGAGACAGGAAGATAAAGAATTCAAGGCCAACTTTGACTACAAGGACAGTCAGATTTGAACCCTGGCTACTGGAGATCTTGACTCAAAACAAACAAATGGCCGTGAGTCAGTAGTTAGGCGAGACAGTGCGTGCCTGTGATGTCTCCAGTTGGTAGGCAGAGACAGGAGGATCACAAATGCTATTTCAGATTTCAGTCTGGACAAGAATGGGCTGAGCATAGCTCAGTGAGGAGCCCTGGCCCGGGGTGTACGGGGATCTATGCTTCATGCCCAGTACTTCAAAAGAACCCACAGTGGGGATGACATTTTCACTTCTAAGATGTCCCCGATGATATTTTCCCTCAGAGCGATGTGTGGTGTAGACAAAGCCTACCCTTAGGGCTTCCAATCCATGCAGAGACATTTTCTGAAGAGCAGCCAAGGCCAAGTTCATGGAGTTGTTTCAAGGGCTCTATAAGAGGTTCATCTGTGATCCCTGCTCTATCCCAGAATGGAGAAGACTCTGGGGGACAGGCACTGGGCTCACAGTCTGACTCCTGACAACGAGCTGTTCTGCAGGGTGGATGCGCTCAATCATGTAATCATAGAGCACCGTCAGGCATAGAGTGTGCAGTATGTACATGTAGGTTTATATATGCATGCAGATGTAGACCCAGAGGAGACAACCAAGGTTTTGGAATTGGAGAAGAAAAGATGCTACATAATCCTTAAAAATCTATAAAGGTGATTCTAAAACGCTCGTACAGCGTGGACGTCACTCAAACACCTGGATGAAACCTGATTTGGTAATGTAATTTATGACTGAGTATCTTCTAAAGTGCCACATTGGGTGCCTTATGAGATTTCTGCATATTATTAAAATCTGAGGGGGGAGAAAGTCTGATATAAAATAATAATGTATCATAATAATTTGCATACAGAAGAAAAAAATATATGAGGATAAGATGACCTTTCATCTTTAGAAGTTGGAATTTTTGTTGTTATTTTGTTGCCTTCTATCCTCTTCTTTTTGAGTTGTCAGCCTGCTGTTACAACAGGGATCCTATGATTAAGGGCTGAAGAGGACTCTGGGAGCTGCGTGCAGCCCCATTAGATGGTGTTGTATGTTCAAGTGGAGCAGTGAGTTAGGCTGGAAATAGTAGAGGCCCAGTACTCAAAGCACTGTCTGAATAGATGCATGTATTTCCACCATAGCCATGGCACAAAAACGGTTAAAGGCACAGAGCTTTCCAAAGCATTAACAATAACTGCGAGCTCACCTGGACTTTTGCCCCAGGGTTTTCTGAGTTTGAGAGAGGAGTCCTGTCCTTAAACCATAATGACTTCTAGCTGGGAAGATGGGGAGCTGGGATGGTTTCTCTGTTAACCAGGAGTGTGATCATGGGCATTTCCTGGCCATCCCATGCTGACTGGCACTTCTCAGCCACTACTCTCCTAGCTGCATCTTTTTTTTTTTTTTTTATTGTGCTTGCCTCTGAAGACTGGTTCAGAGCAAAGGTTTGCTGCTAGGTTATGCTAGCTGTGCTAGGAAGAGATGTTGGCAGGAAGTTCCCCTTGTCATGGTGGAAATTCTGCTGGGAAAATTTATTCAGGGTTCCTAACTCTCACTGGATGTCCTGACTAGCTCCGAGTTTGAAGTTTCACCTAGGCCAGGATCCCCAGAAGGAAATACTGCATGGTAAATTTTGAATGGAATGGCATTTCAGAGGCAGGACAATTTGCAAAACAGGGTACCCTATCTTCATTAAGCATAGTCCCTTACGTGGCCACCTACCTGCTATTGGAGCAAAGGAAGGGTGTTTTTAAATATTGAAATTGTCAAATAGCTTAAGATGCAGCTCGTCATTCTCTTTATAGTAGATGGAAATATTTTTATAGCATTATCCATTTTTTAACTTCTAATTCAATGCTGTTTTAGTACGCCATTCCTTACACCAATTATTTAAAGGTTCCATTAGGGTTTTGAGACCCATTAGAATTTTATAACAGTAGGGTACGCCGTACCAACAGGACACCATTCTTCTTTTCTATAATTAAAAATAGATTTTCCCCTTGTTTTGAAGTACCCCACTGTAACAGAAAGCCAGGAAGTAAGAAGTAAAAAGGAGAAGAAGGCTTCCAGTAATCCCCAGCCCTCATCTCTTCCACCTGGGGCTGTATCGATTGCTTATGTCTGCCATTTGTCCTCACTGGGGAGGGCTCAGGATGCCAAAATTGTAAATATTTTGAACACTGTCCGTAAAATACTTCTCTTGCATACTTCTGAATGTATCTCTCTTGCATTTAAAAATCATCTGATTCTATCCAAATGCATGTTTTGCCTATGTGAATGTCCGTTTATCACTTGCACCCTGGGACCTATAGAGGCCAGAATGTCTTCCTTCATCCTTCTAGATTGGATTTTTTTTTTATCTTTTCTGTAATATCCTAAGAAGAATGCACACACAGTATATTCATTTGGACTTGGGCCTGTAAAATACAGGGCAATACGTTTGAGATCAGCTATGTGGTTGTATATGAACCTCCATATAAAATGGACTCACTTACTGCATGGTGATATTCCACGATATATAAATAATGTGATTTGTTTGAGTTGTTGACGGGAGCTGAACTTCTAGATTTGAGCTTGTATGAATAACGTTGTAACAAGGTTTCATGGGTGAGCCATCCCGTGGAAAGGCATCCCGTTTCTCTTGGGAGAAGTACTAAGGAATAGAGTTGCTGGATCTGCACAAAAACATGTCTTTCACTTGGTGAGGCACTTTCAGGGTGTTCCCTGGATTGTATCAACGAACCCTCCTAAGGACAATGTGTCTGGACTCTGGTTTCTCTATATTCTCGTCAACATTGTGGACTGTCAGCGTTGGTAAGCCATCCTACCCTGTAAACAATGATGTCTCTGTGTGGTTTATTCCCTGATGACCAATAGCATTGAGCATATCTGTTATTGTCATGTTGCTCATTTATAAGCCTTCAAACCTGGAACCCACTTTATCTTCTCACTAGGCTGGGAGATTTCCCGGTTCAGGCTGGTGGTGCACAAGCTTTGTCTCGTCCACGCAGGACCAAATTTTGTTGCTGTTGCCGTTGTTGATTTTTGGATTTGGATTGTTTCTTTGATTGCTTGCTTGTTTTTTGCAAAGTTTGTGGCTCACCCGTTCATCATCTCAGCAGTGTCTTTAAGGAACAGAAGGGCCCATGTTAGTCGAGTGTCTCACGCCTTCAGTTTTCCGATGTGGCCTTCACTTCCATCGTCTTAAGTCACTTCTGCCTCCTCTATGACTGTAATGAATTTCTTTCATCTGTATTTTGCTTTAGAAGTTGTTATACTCTTGGCTTTTATGTTTATATTTATGGACTTAGAGCTAACTTATGCATAGTATGAGGTTTCAGAGCAGAGGTCCACTTTAAAACCTTTTTAATGACAAAAATCGAAATACAAATTCTTATGGGCGGTGGTCACTCTGCTGTACACAAGGTGTTCGGGATTTTATCCTAGCTGAGACTTTGTACACTGTGATCAGCCCCTCCCCCTTTCTCTCCCCACCCCCACAGCCCTCGTTAGACCACCCGTCTCCTCTCTACTTCCTCCAGTTCAAACTTTTATGTCTTGAGTATAAGTGAGATTTTTAAAGAAAGTGTTTGTCTTTCCGTGTCTAGCTTATAGCAATTAGTGTGAAATACCCAGGTTCCTTCATGTGGCTACAGATGTAGGAATTTTCTCCTTTTAAAGGCTTAAGAGTATTGTGTGCATTTGTACCCTATCTTAATGTGTTTTTCACCTGTTTATCTAGGTAGAGTACTGGTGATTGATTGGAAATAGTGCTTCAATGAATATGAGAATCTTTCTTCCCTCCCTCTCCTCCCTCCTTCCCTTCCCTCCTTCCTCCTCCTCCCTCCCCTCCCCTCCCTCCCTCCCTCCCTCCCCCCTCCCTCCCTCCCCTCCCCTCCCTCCCTCTCCTCTCCTCCTCTCCTCCTCTCCTCCCTCCTCTCCTCTCTCCTCTCTGTCCCTCATTCCTTCTCTCTAAGTTCTCCCCATGTAGCCCAGGCTGGCCTCAGACTTCACCCCTTCCAGTCACCAAGCGCTGTGATTGCAGACCTGTGTGGTTACCACACGCCTCTGAAAGAATCATGTCTTAATTTGACTTTGCACTCTTCCAGTTATAGCTATTCGTTCTAAGTCAGGGCAAGTTAACTTCCCCAGCCCTCAGATTCTAATTCACAAAGGGAAGACCACAATTATGCCCGGTACCTACCTCATAGAACCCCCCAGCATTATGGGGTGCTACATTTGATGTTTGCACAGTGCTTTGTGCATAGTAAATGTAGAGGAAAATTTTGCGAATATCAAACGATCATCTTGCTCCTAGTCGGAAGTTTGAAAAGTTGAAAAACTCTTTTGAGTGTTCAGTTGAGTGGAGGATAGTAAGCATCACAAAAACCCCGTCCCTGTTATCTGGATAGATACAGGGTCAAGAATCGCCACTGGATTATGGGGCCTTCTATTATGCCCCTTAAATAGACATTAAAAGGTTGAGTGCCTATTAAAGTATATTGTGTCGTTCAGTCTCTGTCACATTAGTGATTGGTCTTTTTTATACTTCATTTGAGACCGAGTGCCAGGAACTCTTTCTTCTGGTTCCAAAATAACACTGTTCACATCTACAGCTTAAACCGAGGCAGCTGCTTTTCTCTTCCCTGCTGTAACGATGCCAGGGGATTTCATAAGGGTAACCGTGAGCAGGATCTCCGTAACTGCAGCAGGGTAAGGCTTTGGCAACCTGGATGACCCACCAGGCTCCAGCATCTTTGGGCGATTTCATTGTCTCAAACCTAACAGCACTAACTCGCAAGTTACCTGGGAAGTTTCCATACTATTGATGTCTAAGTCTGTCGCAGTAAAATAAAAAGGGGTGGAACCGGTTCGCGCCCGAACTCTGCCGGTTTTGATAATTTATCTCAGATTAGTATCTCTCCCGCCAGCTCTCTGCTATCCGAGAACTCTCTGGTTCCAGCTACCCAGCAAAATCATGGTTCTAGAAATCCAACAGTGACTGGCCTATCGCTGCTCCCTGCCACGGACGCTGCCCACACTCCCAGCAATCGCCCCTGGTAGTTAAAGAATTAACTCTCAACTACCTGGTAAAATCAAGACTCAACAAACTGTAACCCAGCAATCAGATTTATGAGTTAAATTCTCAATCTACAATACATCCACAGAATAAATTCACTGCCAATTAATAAAGATAGAAACCGCCCACATATACAAGGTAAAATTGACCTAGACTAACTGGATCGGAATCCTCCTCCTCTTCTGTCTTCTTCCTCCTTTGCTCCTCCCTCTCCCCCTCCTTCCTAGGCTTTTCCCCGCCTACCCTTCCTTCTCATCCAATGATAGGCTTCGCCTTATCCTGGACCCGCCTTATCCTGGCTCTGCCTAATGACATCACCCTACATAAGTCTCTCTTGATAAGTTAGTTTCATTGGCCTGGATGTGGTGTGTACAATGTTTGAAAGCCCCAACCAGCGATGCTCAGCCAGGCTGGAGTTTCACACTCGGTGTCTTCTGAGGGAAGCTCCCATTTACAGACTCCCAGCCTCCAAGGTGGTTGTGCTTGGTTTCTCAGAGTAAAACATGGATTGCTGAGCCTCTGATTGATCTCACATAGCTTAGTCCAGTCAGCAACCGAACTGGCCTTGCCCATTTTCTGTCTTCTTCCTTCTCCTCTTTCTGCTCTCATCTTGGACCTCTTGCCTGTGACCAGCCTCCCGCATGATGTCCTCAACCTCCGCTCTGAGCATAGGTTGCTTTCCTTCCTGTACTAACTGAAGTCAGGCTTCATTTTCACCCTCTTAAATGGCACCATTCTTGTTAAATAGCACACACATCATACTTTTCAGGCTAAGGATATGGGGTAGCTGCCATCTTTGCTCTGAAAAATACTGCTCTCATTCTTTCTTGATCTCTTTACTCTGTACCTCGAACCAACGGCGATCCTCCTGCCTCAACCTCTAGAATGCTGCCACTACAGAGGTGGTTACCCTCGTTCAGGCTCTGCTTCCTGGCTCATAGTGGTGTAATCGTCCTGCAGTCACAACAGGTGGATCCTGAGGTGGGAAGAGAGGGGAGGCAGGAATAGTGAAAAGACCTCAGGCAGGGGGTGAGCACTACTTGAACAGAGTCCCAGAAGGCAGCTTCAGGGCGACCTTTGTGGGTGCAGAGAGTAGGGGCTTTGGAGTGAGTGTGCATTTTTGGCTGGGGCTTGGGTTCTGGGGATGTCTCATTTGCATAAGGAGCTCCATGCCGCCAAGGGAAGAGGAAGTTTAACCTGGGTACCAGGGTATATGCCCTCCTCTGATGGGGCAAAGGGCTACTTGAGCTGGGACACAAAGGCCTAGGGCAGAGCGGGGTGTGTGTGTGTGTGTGTGTGTGTGTGTGTGTGTGTGTGTGTGTGTGTGTGTGCATGCGCATGTCTCCTACTCCTGCTGATCTTAGAATGAGGATACTGAGGTTCAGATAGGCCTTGACTCTTCTCTTGCTCCGGAACAGCTCCCCTGTTTCTACAGCTCCTTGGCCCCACAGGCTATCAATATACCTGGCCTAATACAATTTGTTTTTAGTACTAAGGAGTGAACCCAAGGCTTCATGCATGCCACATAAGAGCCTTACTCTTGAGGTACATCTTTTTTCTTTGGAATAATATCAGTATATTTAAAGTTGAACTACCCATCCACACCCACTAAATATTTGAATTGCATTTGCCTCTCTCTTTCCCTGTTAGGCTCCCAAGGCCTTGCTGGTTGGCTTAGAAAACTTCTCTGTACTTATTTCTCTAGTGCCTCTGCTGTCTTCAGTGCTCCGTGGAGGCTAACACAATGCCCTTGGATTTCTCCATCCTAATGACTTTCCTCCTACCCATCTAGGTCAGTGTTCAGAAATTCCACCAATCATAACATCCTGACTTCAAATACTCTGTTCTCTGATAGCAGGCGCCTAGTCTCCTAGATAAGTGGCTCTCGACCTTTGAGTCACAACCCCTTTGGCAAACCTCTATCTCCAAAAATGTTTACGTTGTGTAGCAAAATTACAGGTATAAAGTGGCAACAAAAAATAATTTTACAGGGGTTGGGGATTTAGCTCAGTGGTAGAGCGCTTGCCTAGGAAGCGCAAGGCCCTGGGTTTGATCCCCAGCTCCGAAAAAAAAAATTTACAGTTGTGGGTTCACAAGTACATGAGGAACTAACTGTTGAAGGGTTGTATCGTTAGGAAGGTTGAGAGGCACTGACCTAGAGAATGTTTTAGACTAACTGGTGCCACAGTTTTCCAGCATCGCCTTTTCAAACAAGAACACGACTATCTAGTCACTATTCATCCCTTTCTTCCCTCACCCTCCTGGCTGGACCCTAATTGCTACTGTACCCATGTAAACACTTTTAGCTCCTTTAAGCCCATCTCCGCCATGATGAACTAGCAAGACTTCCTTCTTCCCCTGCCCTTCCTCACCCCTCACCTTCCTAGTTTTACCTCATGCCTTGTTTTGTACTTGACTTAGGATGTCAAAACCATAACCCCCACCCCCAGCCAACATGAATCACACAGTGGGGCTTCCCCATTTCCCTCCCATTAAGAAGTAAGACAGAATCCTCCACCCACCAAAGACTGGTAGCTCTTCTTGTACTCTGGATCCCGTCTCCTTGTTTTCTTTGAGTATTTGCTTCTGTGGCGTATTTCTCAGTCATTCGCTCCTCTCTCCAGGAGCCTTGTCACCAGCCCGTGGGCATTTATTGTCAGGGCTCTTCAAAGCCCATTCATCCTCCTGACTTTCACTTCCTCTCATCTCATATTCCAGTTTTGCATCTTTTCTTCCATCAATCCTTGAGCCCTTTATCTCTTCTTCGTCCCACCCATTCTTCAACTTTCTCTATTCTGGCTTTGGTCTCCGATCTAGTTCTAGAAACATTTGCATCCACCTAGACTTGTTTGTCTTAATCTTATACAGTCTCTCAACATTTGACCCAAAGGGCTGCTTTCTCCTCAGAAATGTAGTCTGTAGAATGTCCCTGCGTATGTCACTTGCTGCCTGTGCTGGTTAGTTCTATGTAAATTTAACCTAAACTAAAGCTACCTAAAGGAGAGACCCTCAATCGAGAGAATGCCTTCAGAAGATCTGGCTGTTGAGTATTTTTCTTAATTAGTTATTGATGGGGAGGACCAAGCTCCTTGTAGGTGGTGCAGACTCTTGGATGGTGGTCTTCGGTCCTATAAGAAATCATGCTGAGCAAGCCAGTAAGCAGTTCCTCTCTACGGACTCTGCATCAGCTCCTGCTTCCAGGTTCCTGCCCTGCCTGAGTTCCTTTCCTGACCTTCTTCAGTGATGGACTACCATGTGGAAGTGTAAGTCAAATCAACCCTTTCCTCCCCAACTTGCCTTTGGTCACGATGTTTCATGGCAGCAATAGAAGCCCTAATGAAGACAGTGTCTCATGAGTTGGCTGGAATTATAGCTTTTTGTTTTGTTTCGATAACCACAGGATCAAAGTGCCCTTCTAAGGTGATCATTTTAGGGGTGGGTGGTAGCCATATGACTTTATTGGTGACATTCACCTTTGTCATTTGCCTTGGCTGATAATTTTTAGATCACTTCATTATGAAAAAGATTTACCCTTTTCCCTGGTTTAGTCTTTGGAAACACATCATCAACTCTGGCAAACTGTCAACCCAGAAATAGGCAGTAACAAGTTCCTCCAAAGAACGTTTTATAGCCCTGTCTCGTTTGGGGAAGCTGAGGCTCAGAGAGGGTTAAATGGTGTTTCTAAGGCCACACACAGACATATGCTAATGATGTTGGCTTACCGCCTTGTAGCTAATATTTGTACAGACAACCTTGCGTGGCAGATAAATTTGCCTGCCATGCTGTAGAAAAGGAAAACCTCCAGGCAAATAAAAATGTTCTCAATAAGGCTCTTAATCGTTCCTTCTGGCCTGTGGGTAGGACAATAAAATTTTAAAAAGAGACTCCCCGAGATGTTCTCTTTTGTAATTGAGTCGATCACTGCTCGTTTGTAGAAAAGACGTTAGCTTCTACCTCATGGTCTGTGGCTCGGACCTGGTTGGCAGATGTATTTTTGTTTGGCTTACAGGATCTTTAAAATCATTTTCTGTTCTGTCTGTCAACTTTCGAAAACTGCGATTTCATATTCAGACCAAGATTGGTTGGTTTTCTCGAGAGTTTGAAAGATCTGGTGACGTTAGGATAGCATTTGATTAGTCTCTGGTCATAGTCATGTGACCTAGGCACAGGGCTGGTTTGTATGGATGAGCTTTGGTTCCCCTCAGTCACTTGTAGCTGACTTGGTGTGGTTTGGGGCTTTTGGGGTCTGAACCCACACTTGCTGAAAAGTATGAAATCGCTATTCCCTAGGTCTACTACCTCACAAGGAGAGTGCATTGCCTCTTCTGTAGAAATCCTGCGAGGAGAACCCATATCAGGGATTTAAGTTGCTGCCTTCTTTCTACCCAAAGTGTTTGAGTGAGGAGAGAACACTGAGAATCAGGCCTATCAGAGGCAAGACTGGGACATTAAAGAAAGTTCAGAGCAGAGATGCTGGAAGAAGGAATTTCAACTCCAATATTACAAAAACTACATTTTCCCAAAGAATCAGTAAACTTGATAGCATGATAATTCTACTTATAAAGAAATAGTTGTATCTAATAACTGATTATATGGGGAAGTCCACATTAAAAACAAATATGTGGACAGCAGAATTTGCGGGGAGCTGAAGTATATGAGCTCCAGGAGGTGGTAAGCAGTGAGCAGGTAGAGGTGTGGGGGAACAGCACAGGCAGCAGGAAGTTAAGCAGCATGGGTTCTGTTTCAAGTTAAAAACAAAGGCAGAGGGGAGAGGTACTGGAGAGACACTGGACGGCATGCTTGTTACTAACCATTAGATCACCTTTGCGCTTAGATGCCATTCTCTGGTCAAACGGTCTTGACTCTCTTGAGCTTAAAAAGGAAAGCCAGGTCTTGTGTAAGGAGATGGCAGCGTATCATCAGAAGATGTGTCTCAATATTTCTGTTATGGTGTGTTGTATAAGCTGATACTGGATGATGACGACGATGATGACGACGATGACGACAATGATGACAATGATGATGATGAAGACAATGATGACGATGATGATGATGACAATGACGATGATGACGACGATGATGATGATGACAATGACGATGATGACGACGATGATGATGGTGACGATGATGATGACGACGACGATGATGATGATACGATGGCGATGATGATGACGACGACGATGATGATGATACGATGGCGATGATGATGACGACAATGACGATGATGACGATGATGATGACGATGATGATGATGAACTCTTTAGTTGGTTGTCCAGGGTGGATCTAGTTTGGACCTGAGCCAGAGCATCGCTGTACTGCTGAAGATTTTTATGTCAACCTGTCATAAGTTCAGTTCATCCGAGAGGAGGGACCCTCTATTGAGGAAACGCCTCAATGAAATCAGCCTGTAGGCAATTCTATGAGGCCTTTTTAATTAGTGATTGGTGAGGGAGGGTCGAGCTCATGGTGGGTGGAGCCACCCTGGGTCGGTGATCCTGGATTCTATAGGAAACCAGGCTGAAGCAAGCCAGTAAGCCATCCCTCCCTGGCCTTTGTATTAGCTCCTGCCTCCAGGTTCTTGCCTTGTTTTAGTTCCCGTCCTGACTTCCTTCAGTGTTAGACCATGATATGGAAATATAAATACTTTCCATGATAAGGGAAATAAACCCTTTCCTCCCTTACTTGCTTTTTTGCTTCACGGTGTGCCATCACAGCAAGAGGATTGGGCACAGTCACCTTCCCATAGTCTCTGGTGTTAAGTTTGTGCTGCGTTACAGAAAGTCTAGCTGGTTTAGCAAAGAGGCTCTCTCTGCTTACAGAATGTGAGAATTGTCCCGAGGAAAGCATTTCACCTCTGTAACCCCTTTGTCCAAGACAATTTGGGGAAATCATTTAGAAATTAATTCGGGATATTGTGTTACTGAGTCCTGACAGGTAGAACGTTCCCGTCCATGAGGTGGGTTTTATCAATCCTAGAGGTGGACAGACGATAGAGACATTAACTTCCCTGGCTTCGGTGGTGTTTGAGATAAGAAAGGGATAGCGAGGCCACTCATCAGTCTCTCTGTGTTAATTACCATGTTAAGTGACCGCTTTGTCCACACTTCACTATTTCTGTTAAAACAAAAGGAAAAGGACAATTTTGTGCAGTTCTCTGAAGATTTGGAACAGGAGCCTCGGCTCCTGTCCTTAACAGATCTCAGGTTTGAAATAAGAAGACGAGAGAGCCACTCCACTTGTACTTGGTGGTAGCTTAATAGAAGGAAAAAAAAATGACTTTTCATCTTATTTCGGCTCAGAAGGCTACCTGAGCTGTGATTTGAAGTGAGCTCCCTATTCGCGACTCCCCTTGTCGAAGACCTGGAGATTTATCAATATCTTGCAAACAACAAAGAACACCGCTCAGTGCAATTTGACTCGGGAGCTGCTTTCTCCTCTAAAGAACTGTCACATGTCTTCTTAGCGTCTATAGATTGAAGCAGGATTTGTACTTCATAAACCCAAGTGTACATCCAAATCCTCTCGCTATTGTAAGGAACAACAAAGCCCCCTCTCAATGAGCCAGCCTTTATTATTATTATTTTTCCCTTCTGTAAACCTCTAAAGAAAGATTAGTACTCTCCCCGGTCTGTACTCTGAGAAGCCCGTTTGGCCAGCACCCCGTGAGAAGGCCGCATCCGACTACAGGTGCCCCAGCCTGTAACTTTCCTAGTGGCCGGAGACTGAGTTTGTCACGGGGCCCTCCTTGTTCAAAGCAGGCAGAGATTTACATTCATGGTTGTCTTTCTGGGGATGCTGGTATGTGCTGCTGTTATCCAGGCAGAGACACTTTTACTATTTCCTTATGGGATTTATCACTGCACTGTTTATTTCCCAGCCATCGTTTAGTGTTCTGTTTAGAATTATGCTCCCTTGGCACTAAGAAATTCCCTCTGGAAACATTGTATTTCAGCCAGAGATGGGCAGGCTGGTCCAGAGCCGACTGTCCAGCGTGGACGTCCAAACCCGTTGAGCTAAGCCGATCTCTGTTATTCAGAATCAGCTCTAAGTTATATTTTTACTTCGGTCTTCTCACTCGGTACCTTCCTCTGCCTACATTTGAACTCGTAGACCATGCATAACGTAGGCTGCATGGGATGGGCACCACATGGCCACGTGTGCTCTGCAAGGCTGCAGCCTCACCAAGAAGGATGCGTAAGTGTCCTGTAGGGAAGATGGGACCTACCTGAGGTTAAATTCTTTTTCTTTCCATTGCTGGTCTTGTCTACCGATGTCCCTCATTTCAAGGTTGCTGGAAAGAGACTACTTGTAAATAACATGTGTAAGTCTTAGGGGATGAGTGATCAATGTTTGCTTGTTTCTGAGTGATAGCCCTTTTCTCTGGGAAGCATGTCAGATTTACCACAGATTTGAGTATTATATATGTACATAGTGCAGCTTTTGGTCATTTTGGTGATACATCTAAAAAAAAAATGCAAAAATGTCCTTTCATGATTTTAGTCTTTATCTGGCCTGCAGTCCTACCTTTTAAAGGCGACTGGGTATAGATGTTTAAAATACTCTTTTGAATGACATACTGGTGAACCACCATACCTGTGTGACAAAGGACTTCATAAAAAAGAACTGTATTATACCAAGGTCCTTTGATCCTATTCAAAACATTGAGATCTAAGTTTAAACTATTTCAAAGGTCTGGTAATTTCCGCTTTTATTCCCATCTCAGAAAATGATTCTTATGTACCCCTTGCACCAGCTGGAGTATTTCTTGTTGCTCCTGCTCCTAGGAAGGTGAATCCCTTTCATGTTCGGTGTGGACAGTTGCTGACCACCCCCTCATGTGGGTGACAGAAAATGCACTGACTTTTATTTAGCTGCTAATGAGTAACTGCTCCGAGGACAGGCTGTAAATGTGGCAGTCACAGCAGGGCTATTGTAAGTAGGCAAACACTCTTATCCTTCAGGTCTTATGATGTTGCCAACGTGATGGGCCAAGGAAAGGCTGGTTGTTGGACCAGCACTTGGTGAGTGGATTTATAAGTGACACCTTGTTATATCTGAGACCCAGAAAAGGATGCATAGGCTTGCTTAGCTGGGCACCATTGTTATTTAAAAAATAATCTGCATAATTCACTTTTTTCTTTTTGTAAATGGACTTGGGAAACCACACAAAGTCCAAAAGGGAAGCCAAAGGGACCCCTTAGGGACAGCAATTGTTACTGTTTTGCACCACACGTCTCATGTATCTTTGTTGAGACTTGCGTAGTGTAGGATTTGAGGAGAATTCTGAAGCATGTGGCTCTGTAAGAGCAATTGTTTTTCACAACGGTGGCAAAAAAGAGAAACATTCCCTCCCTCTAAAACCAACTCATGCTGGAGAAGTAGGTGGTTGGGTGGGTGAATGAATGAATGGGAAAGAGGATTTATCAGGACGCCCGAAGATAAGCTAGCAGGGTCTGTTTGAGTTGGACAGCTTTTGAGAGCAGGGCAGGGTTTTTTCTGCTAGCATGTTGCTTGGCCAGATCCTCTTTCCTCTTAGTCAGTGTGGCCCAGGAAACTGTCAAATGGGCTGCATCTTCCTTCTCTCCTAGCCTCCCCACAGAAGCATCCCCAGGACTATAACCTTGTATCTCCTTTGAATATAAGGATTGATTCATAGCTAGATATGCGATTCCAACAGGGCCATTCAGAATCCCCACTTCTCCACCAAAGATGTTAAATAAACACCAGAAGAGGTAGCTCGGTGGGGAATATGGCTCCCAAGGGCAGCCTGGTGCCCCCTCCGTGTGACAGACAGCTGGTTCAGGAGGTGAGGTACAGAGACAGAGATAAAGAGAGAACCAACTGTTGGCCTTGCTTGAACCTTCGGATCCGCTCGAGACGTTCGGTAGTAAATTCAAGCTGGTTTGCAGGAAGTGCAGCCAGGAGTCCTGCCCTGCTTGCTTCCCAAGCCCAGTCTCACCCAGTACCTCCTGGCCCCTGGCCTGAGCTGCCCTCAGCACCTCCTGGCTCCCGGCCTGATCGGCCCTCTCACATTCCTAGCTTCTTTCCTTACATTTTCCAGCTTCCAGTTCTGCATTTTGTGGAAAGGGTCAGCCTCTTCTTGAGACAGGAGGAGCCCGGAGCACCCTTTTGGCGATGGCCACAAGGGTGGAACCTGTGACTCCCCTCATTTCTGATGGGGTCAGATGGGTAAGGAGGGGGCCCCCGCTTTGATTGATATGCCTATAAAATGGAATTCTGGGACTGACCTCCACTCAACTCAAGCAACACAAAGATAATTGACCTTTGGAAACTGCCTTTGGCAGTCATTTTATTATTTTTATAGAAAAGTCCTGCAAACCAATTACATCTCACAATGGGCCTTTTATGGTGCTATTAGTTTAATGCAGCTTTCAGAGAAATTAGCCCTCAGGGAGCCTGAAATTCTAGGGGAAAAAAAAAAGCCCTCTATGGACGTATTTGACTTTTGGATTAGTAAGAAAGATGGATTGGTCGTCCAGCACCCCCAGAGTTACTCTTGGCATTCCAGTCTTCCGACCAAGACACCAAGTCCCATCTGGGGCCCTTGGTGTCTGGACCAAGCAAAAGGAAAAAAAATAAATTCAGAGAAGAAGGAGCTGTCTCTTTAAGGAATTCTGTCTACAAATCAAAGAGGGTTTATTCCCTCCTTGGTCTGAGGCTGAAGAAGAATGGGAGAGAGAAAATTGAAATAGCACTTCCATTTGAGAGTTTGAGCTTTCTCGAATGTGCGATTGCAGGTGTCTGCCTCAGACCCTCTGCTTGGCCTCGCCACCTCTCACCCTGGCTGGCTGCAATTATTTTCCGAGTAATGGCTCTGAGGCCATAGTCGCAGGGTCAGGCTGTGAGTCCGGATGAGAAAGGTGGAAGGTACCATCGCGGCAGACACCACACCCTCTGTCAGGGGCAAGTGCAGGGGGGTTGTGTGTTGTGGAGCGAGAAGCTAGGAGGTTGCGTGGAGACAAGGGACTGATTTTGGGGTCCTGTCCTAGGCTCAGTGTCCAGCTCTGTTGGTAGTCATGTCAGTGAGGGACAGAGTCTAGAGAACTTCCCTTTAACCCCTGCTTATCTTTGGGTCATGGGGTCATCAACCAGGTGCATCTGTGACCTCACCGGCTGTCCAGCTCGTAGCTTTGAGGCTTTAATGTGTGGTTATCCCTCCCACTCCGATTGCATTTTCAGTTCCCAGGTACCACCGGAGCTCGTCTTCAGGCCTCCCCTGCTTGCCCGCCTGTGGGGGGTCCCTTGGCCGTGGGAAGACTTTGCTTAGCACGAACAGGAAGCACAGATGAAATGCTGGCAGACACGGTCCATCCATTAAGGCTCGGCTACCGACGGAAATAGAGTGAAGGTTACCTACCCTAGCCCAGGCCCCAGGGTTCCCACAGGGAGACAGTTCCCATATGTAATCTGTCGTGTCCCAGAGAGAGCAGTACCATGGAGCCTCAATCACCCTACGGCACGGACTTCTTATCCATGCATCCTGTGTTTGTGTCTCCCCCTTCTTTGGCTCAGTTCTGCGCCACCCTGATGCAGCTTCCCGGACTCCCCCTGCGCCCCCCCAGTTCCCCTGCCTATCTTTTTTTTTTCTTTTCTTTTTTTTCCGGAGCTGAGGACCGAACCCAGGGTCTTGCGGTTGCTAGGCAAGCGCTCTACCACTGAGCTAAATCCCCAACCCCCCTGCCTATCTTAACCTTGGGGCATCTATTCCAAGCCAGCCCTAATGTTTTATTTCCTGTCTTAGTGCTTAGTCCCTTCTCCCCCACGTGAGGAGCGTGTCTTACACCACCATGGGCTCTCTTTGCCCTCCCATCCTCATCTTGAATTTGTATGGCTTGTTGGGTCCTATCCTGGTTGTCCGTTTGTTTTACTTTTTTTTATTAAGCGGACACAACCTAGAGTCTTCTGAGAATAGGGAGCTTCAACTAAGAAAATGCTCCTATCAGATTGGCCTGTAGCCAGGCAGGAGGATGCAGCCCACAGCCCAGCCGGTGTTCTCACCTCTGGGCAAGTGGTTCTTGACGGTGTGTATAAGAAAGATGGCTGAGAAAGCCAGTAAGAAGCAGCCTTCTGCGATCTCTGCTTCAGTTCTTGCTCTGAGTTCTTGCCTTGGCTTCCCCTGGTGATAGACTATAACCTGTAAGCCAAATAAACCCCTTCCTCCCAAGATGCTTTGGTCACGGTCTTTATCACAGACATAGAAAGCAAACTAAATTTGTATTTGAACTGGGAAGGAGAAAAAAGGAGAAGGTGTGTGTGTGTGTGTGTGTGTGTGTGTGTGTGTGTGTGTGAGAGAGAGAGAGAGAGAGAAAGAGAGAGAGATAGAGAGAGACAGAGACAGAGACACAGAGATAGAGACAGAGAGACAGAGAGACACAGAGAGGTAGAGAGAGACACATACAGAAAGATAAAGAGACAGACACACAGAGAAAGACACACAGAAACAGACACAGAGACAAGACACAGACACACAGAGAGAAACACACACAGAGACACAGAGACATGCATACACACAGAGAGAAAGATAAAGAGACAGAGAGATACATAGAGAGAAAGAGAGACAGACAGACACAGAGAGACAGAGAGACAGAGACAGACACAGAAAGACATACACACAGAGAAAGATAAAGAGACAGAGACGCACAGAGAGACACAGACGCTGAGAGAAACAGAGACACAGACACACAGAGACACACGCAGAGACAGAGAGACACATACATACAGAAAGAAAGATAAGAGACACAGACACACACACACATACACACACACACACAGAGAGAGAGAGAGAGAGAGAGAGAGAGAGAGAGAGAGAGAGAGAGAGAGAGAGAGGATGGGAGCTGGAGTCTCTGCACACTGAGATTGTCTGCATTCTTCTCTCTGGATTCTGCAGGAGGTGCTTGGGATGACCAACCACATCAGCTTTCTGGGAAGGCAGGGCTGGGCTCTCTTACAGCAGCGTCTTCTTGCAAAGCCCTGAGCTCTGGCTGCAAGTGCAGCCTGTGCAGCGTGGGGCAAGTTGTTTAATCTTCCTCTACAGCTCAGCATCCTCGTCTGAGAAACAAGGCTGGCGATATCGTCGTTATGAGGAGTAAATAAGAAAACGTGATGGAGCGCTTAGCAGAATGCCTTCCGCAGAGGAAGGGCTCCATAAATGCTGGTTATTATTAATGTGACATGCATCGCCTGGCGTTGTTCATTATCCTTTGATATTTCATCTCCCTGTGGGCAGCGGGAGAGCATCCCTCTTACTTTCCAAACCTGTGGTTGCCACAGAGAGTGTGGGGAGGGTCCATCTTCAGAGAGGTCAGGCGGGTTAACATCTTGACTGTCTGATCCTTGCACTCTCCTCCTGACCTTTCCAGCACACAGCACTTCCCTGCACTGTACAATTCCAAGTGTGGAGGAGCTACACAGTACCAGAGTTGCCCGAGGGCAGGTAAAATTCTCCCCCATGCTGCTTGCCCATCTGAGGGTCAGGGAAGAGGCACATCTAATTATGGCCAGGAACTCAGTCCCATCCCCGAGGGATGTAGACTCATTAGGATTAAGCCATTTTGCTGGCAGCATCCCTTCATCATGCTTAAAGCCCCAAGACACCAGAGGGGCTGGTCCCCCAAGGAAGACTGGTGTAGCAGTGGGCACATTCCATGCTCTGAGGGTGTGAAAGTATTCAAGCTGAACAAGTCACTTAAACAACAGCACTGTCTGCGGCTTCCCCTTCAGTGTTCCAGACAGATAAAGATAAAATAGCCAAGGTAATTGTGGAGATGGAGTGTCGCCGGCAAATGATCTGAGCACAAAGACCATTTCCAGAGACAGATGGAGTGGAGGCTCGGGTAATTTTTCTCGAATCATGTTTAAAGTGGCACAGTCTGAAAACCAATTCAGCAGGAGTGCTGCTCCGAGGGCCCTGGTCGAGCTGAACTTAGAAAATATTAAAGCCCAGAGGAGCTCACCAGTGACAAAGAGAGGGAGCACTTGCCTGTCATAGCTGGCATTCAAGTGGCTTGGTGGGGGGAGATGGACTATCACCCCTTGAGGAGTTCAATATCCACTGACTGGGTGGGTGTCTTGCTGGTGTGCAGTTTGTGGAGAGAGCCGGCCAAAGCTTAATCCCAGGGCTGAGGGCAGGAGTTCACGTTTTTGATTGGCTCACGACAGTCAACTCCCACCCCCATGCTACTTCCTCTGGCACCCCCACCCCCAACCCCACATAATTTGGTTTTCTCTGGGGCTTCCAGGCAATGGATTCCATGAGTCTGGCCCTTTGGAACTTGAATGAGATGCCAGTATCCTCAGGCCCAGTGCCAGGGAGAAAGCAGGTAGGGACTTCCCTCAACTCGATGTCAACCTGTTAATGAAGGAAGTAATGGGCTCTGAAGGTAAAATGACAACATCTTACAGAATGCTATAAGATGAGAGCCACGCTGTGGAAGAATGATAATAACTTGGGGAAAGGGTCATGCTACACAGCCTAGGGAAGAGCAGACTACAGAGTGGCACGAGGGAGCATCTAGGGCTTGCTAGAAATTACACACACACACACACACACACACACACACACACACACACGCAACCACATGTACATGCACACACACATGCACACATGCACACACATGCACACATATACACATGTTACACATGCACACATGCACAGTCATGCACGCACACACATACACACACAAAGAGACATACATACACATACACAGATGCACCATGTATACACACACACATACACGTGCATATACATGTACACATGCAAGCATATACATACACATGCACAACACAGATATACATACACATGCACAGATGTACCATGTACACATGCACACACATGTACACATGTATGCACACACAAACATGCACACACATATACACATGTATGCACACACAAACACATGTACACTCATGCACACGCACAGAGACATACACACATACACATGCACAGATGCTACGCATGCACACACATACACATGCATACACATGTACACATGTATGCACACACATGTACATAGGCACACATGTATGCACACACATGCATGTTCATGCATGTAAAGGAAAAATGACCAAAGGCTAAATTATAATTTTATCAGTCTTGTGAGTTATGTAAATGGTTATTCCCATCTTACAAATAAGTTCACAGCAAACCAGGGACTTGTGTGGCCCAATGCTGAACTGGTGCTAGACCCTAAATTTTATGTGTTTCTTTGTGCTGCAAATGAGGGAGTTTGAGGTAGATTAACCAACAGATCTATCACCTTGTGCTTGAGGTCTTAACCTGTGTCCCTTTCCTCTAGGAACATGATCCCTGTCACCCTACCAGGGACCAACTTCCTTTCTGTGCTTTTAGAACTGAGCTCATCCTTTTGGATAGCCTGGTGGTTATCTACTGTTTCCTTCTGAACTTAAGCTGATGAGTATTAAACGAAACAAAACATTCAGTTTCTTCCATTGCCTTGGTCCACTGGCCCCATAAGTCTAAAAACATGTCAGGCAAAGTAGACAGAGGATACTTGCCTCAACACAGAATGGCCTGATGGGCCCAACTGGATAGCCTATGGTCCTTTAGGATTGCACACTTACTGTTCAGTTATTACACCACTCATGTCTGTTTTCTGAACCGGGCTGTGGAATAGATGAGGTCAAAGACAGAGTCCAGAGTTAGTATGGCTTCCTAGGCCCTGCGCAGGGCCTGGCCTCTCCTACAGAGTCCTCTTCTAACCTACTTCCTTCTCTCCACCTCTCCTGTTGCCTTGAATCCTTTAGTTCCCTGGCTATCCTACTGTAATGTGCTGTCGAGAGCCTTTGCGCATGCTGTTCTATCTGCCTGTGGCATTTTCTCCACCATGGTCCACTGCTCCTCATCCTCCATGTCTAAGGGTTTGTCTTTCCCTTTCCTCTAGGCAGCTTTTTCTGGCTCCCCGAGGCTGGGGATGCTCCCTGTCCGCTCTCACTGTACCTGGTACTTTTCCCACCCTTCACCCAGCACACTGCCACTTACAGCTAGATGGTCAGCCTCTGGAGCAGAGCCTATAGCTTTTTTTAACTCACTGTTTGATTTCCTTGTGCTAGATCAGTACCTGCATAAAGGACTCAATGGGCCACAGTAAGTTTATTGGGCATGTGCCACACACGGGGAGCAATGCTAGGCACCGAGTGTCCATGAACAGACAAAAGGAGACAGTGTCCAGTTGTCACGGTCTCCAGAGCCCCATAAACACCACTTGTGGGCCAAGGGCAGAAGCTGTGTCTGGTAAGGTAGGCCTGGTCCAGGAGGTGATATTCTCCTTGACCTAAGACTTTGGGATTGAGGAGAAAGCAAACTGCAGTGGTTTGGCTCCCCGAGTCAAGAAGACAGTGATGGCGTGTGAGGGGATTGGGAGAGGTCAACTTCCAGTCCATGGGTGTCAGTCAGACAGAGGCTGCCCTCACCACCCTGAGAAACACTGCTGGTATATTTTGTGCGCATGGCGTAACTAATACATCCCTGGCTCTGCTCACACTAACGAATTCTCCCTCTTAAACTCTCTACAAAGGCGGTCTAATGGTCATCTCATAGCTGGACTCTAAGAGCCCAAACCCTGGGCTAAGGTCAGGGATTAAGTGAGGAGGGCTGGGAAGAAACAAAGATAGAACCATACAAGTGGGGAGTGGGGAATCTTGGAGGTTCTTGCTGCCTCCCAGGCACGTGCCTGAGCTTCATTATTTGACATTATTACTATCCATGAAACCAGAGAATGTTCCGGGGAAAACCATGGTCTAGTGCTACATTGTGGTTCAAGCTGCATATGACTCTAGACTTGGAAGGTCAGGGTTAGTTAGAACACCAGAGAGAACCCGAGGCAGAGGGGTACAAGGCTGGGGACCTCTTCAACACTGTCTTGGTTTGGATGCCATGACGCAAACTCATCTTTGTAGGATATTTTATTCATTTATTATTTATTTCGAGGGCCTGGGAATCACACCTGAGGCTTTAAGAATGCAACATACCACTGCCCTCATTGCATTACTCCAAGAAATGGGAATTCACTAAAAGATTTTCATCGGGTGGTATTTCCCCAGATGGAATGAGATTCAAGAATTCCAGATAGCCCTGACTTAGGAGGATGTCGGCCCGGAAAGTGTACCAGTCACCTTTTCTTTGCCATGGCATCTGCTTTCAAGGAACACAGGAGGAAGCATCCACTTTAGCTGGGGCATCCTTTCAAAGGAGTATGTGCCTTGCAATAAAAATAAAAAAGCAGAGGACCTGGTTCCCACTCGTTCTCTGATGGTCGCGCTCCCTTGCTAGTGCTGGCTCCAGTGGGCCATTTGAACTAGCGCTAATTTATCTCAGATTAGTGTCTCTCCTGGCGGCCCTCTGCTAGCCTCAAACTCTCTGACTCCTGCTACCCGTTAAGATCATGGTTCTAGAAGTCCAGCAGCAGCTGCCCTGCCTCGGGTCCCTGCCATGGACTCTGTCCACACTCCCAGCAACCGCCCCCTGGTGGTTAAAGAAAGTATGAACTCCTAACTACCAGGCAAAATCAAGACTCAGACAAACTGTAACCCAACAATCAGATTTATATGCTAAATTCTCGATCCACAACGCATCCACACAATAAATTCACTGCCAATCGATAAAGATATAAACCGCCCACCTAGACAAGATGAAATTGGCCTAGACCACCTGGATCTGGATCATCCTGCTCCGTGGTCTCCACCTTGATCCTGCCGCCTCTCCTCCTGCTCTCTCCTTCCTAGACTTTTACCTGCCTACCCTGACTTCTCATCCAATGATAGGCTTCGCCTTATCCTGGACCCACTTTGCTACATAATGACACCATCCCATCAAAAACTACTCTCTCTCTCTCTCTCTCCCTCTCCACCCTCCTTCTCTCCCCCCCCCGCCCTCTCGCACTCTTACTACCCCATCTGCTCACCTATTAAAACTCCCTAGTTTATCTGCTATTCTTAAACATTCCAGGTCACCCCCTTGCTTGGTGAAATGAAAACAGGATTATTCTCCTGGAACATCTTACAGGAGATGTCATCTACATCAGGTGTTCCCAGAACTCAGGGCTCATTTGGAAACAACTAAGGCTGGCTTGGGGGTAGGGGAGGGGGAGGGCCAGCGAGAGCAGAGGTAGCTGTCACTCTTAGGGAAGGCAGGGGGGAAAGCCAAGCTGGAAATGCCTTCAGGAGTTTGGAAAGCCTCCGAGTAAGTGGCCTTGGGAGTTGATGATCCTTTATCTGCATCTTTACCCTCCCAGGATTTAATTCATTTGTTTTAAAGTCTAGATTACACAGCTCCTTAAGAACGCCCTCCCCTGACCCCTGGGCCTCTCCACCTTTTATCTTCCCCATCCTTCCCGTTTTATTTCTTCTCTCTCTCCTCTAAGATTTTACTGCTTTCCTGGCCCGGCCTTGACTCCTCTTTCTTTTTTTTTTTTTGGTTCTTTTTTTCGGAGCTGGGGACCGAACCCAGGGCCTTGTGCTTGCTAGGCAAGTGCTCTACCACTGAGCTAAATCCCCAACCCCTTGACTCCTCTTTCTTTGGCACCTAGTTACTATGTATCTTTAGGTTGTGAACAAGAGCATCCTGGCTGCTAGAACACGTATTTCTAGCTCACCTCCTTCAGAAAACAGTCTGCTGGTCTGCCTGGGATGGGAACACCAAGGCATGGTTAGTTCAGAGCCGTAGTTGGGATTGCAGTCATTTAGGCCCCGCTGAACCAGACTGACTCCAACTTACAGCCAGCTGTCACCAGGGGGAGGTCTGTGAGTCCCTCTCTTCCTTACACCCAACCCTCAGAAGAGGCTCAGATCCAGTCAGGTGACACAGGAGATGGTGGCTTGCATATTCCAATGGCGGACTCCCACCCTGAGCTGTTTTTCTATCTGTGAAGGAAGGCGGTTCAGTGTGCAGAACGGTCCTGGCCTCCTCTTGTGGCATTGTTGTGAGGACTCAGTGGGACCCTGTGGGAGCTTCATTCTGGTTGTCCTTTTAGGAATCAAGGTCTGGTGGTGGGTTGGGATTCAGCTGGCAAAGCACCTGAATATTTGACTCTAGCCCAGGTGTCACGGGCTGGGCAGGAAGGGCAGATGAGGGCAGCATGCTAGGGTCCAGTGACCCTTCACCTTTCCAGGTGAAAGGTGAAGTTGGAGGCAAAGGAAGCAGGGCCACTCCCATCCTAGCACAAGAAGAGGCAGCCTCCTCTGGGGCCAGCTCTCTGTCACTCAGAGCACCTTTCCAGATGGTTGGAAAGTTGGGCACTTTCAAATAGAAAATTTGATAGTTCAACGTGTGTTCAGTCGAGACGGGAAGTGCCAAGTGGACAGGATGTAGATTTCTGTGTGAAAGGACTTCTTATGGGGCAGTATAGCCTCAGCCTCTGGCACCTGAACTGGCCCGGGTGCTGTGATGGCGGCGTCCAGGGCTGAGAGTTGCTGTCACCTGTGTTGGCACACTTCCCATTTCTTCCCCTCCTGACATTTCTCTCCACAGAATTCCTGCAAAGTAGATGAATTTACCCGAAGGATGCTCTGAGGTTGCTGTTTCATCACACGGCCGGTATTTAACACTCGTTGAGCTGTCTGGACTGCCCCACCTCCAAGAACCAAGAGGGATCAACATTTTAAGATCAAAGACTCCTTACATCCGGCCAAATCATTCATTTCCGCCAAAACAGAACGCTCAACAGTCACGGGTTAAAGGGAAATTTAAAATCCCTTCTATGTAAGCAGAGCTCGGCAATGCATACTCAATCTGGGTTCCTAGCAACGTCTTTGGCCTTTGCTTTTCCTTGGTAATGTGCTCTAGGATTTTGAATCCAGGACTTCACCTCCCTGGGGACAGTGGGTTCCACAGTGTTGCTCTCGTTCATCTCGGCACGAGCAGCCTTTTTGGATGGACAGAGCAGAAATTGGTGAACATGTTTTAGATCTGGAGCCAAGCATATCAGCATCTACCGGGTGGACACAGGCCTCTCTGTGGGCCAGGGGCAGCACCTTGCCCTCCCTCTTGGTGGTGCAGTGAGGAGACATGCCTTATGATATAGAACAGACAGACAAACACTCAGCACCATGGGACCCACACCGTATGTAGAAGAGGACAAGTGGTCTTTTAATGGCCGAAGTTTCTCTTCAGTCTCCGTGTCTTTTCCAGACACAGCAGTGTTTGTGGAGGGACATGAGCAGCTGAGCAATCGTCTGGCAGTTCAAGGTGTAGTGCAGCGGTTCACTACCCTCCTAACGCTCCCACCCTTTTCATAGTTGCTTTCAGTAGGCGACGCCACCCCAACTCTAAAATCATTCTAGTTGCTACTTCAGAACTGTGATTTTGCTCCTGGCGTGATTGGTAATGTAAATATCTGTGCTTTCTGATGGTCTTAGGCAAGCCTTATGAGAGGGTTGTTTCACCCCCACAGGGTGAGAACTACTGGTCTAGAGGCGCCTGTTAATCATGGGAAGTTCTGCCAGCCACTTGTAGAGCCTTTGCTCCAGCATCTGAACAAAGTAGGATCATTTCTGAAGCATGTGAAGCCCCCATTAGCATCTCGCCACCTGTTTCTCCATGACAGCAAGGTCAGGGCCAACTTCTTCTCTGTTAGCCTCTCTTCCTCTTGATGTCTTAGACACCTGGAGGGGAGACAGAAAGCCAACTTAATTTTTAAAATATTTTGCATATTGAGAGTTCAGTATATGCCATGTTCTGTGCATTTATCATATGAGCCTCGTGGCAATCATGTAGCATCGCCCATGATATAAATATCACTCTTACCCTTTTCTCATGGATGAAGACTTTAAGCTCATCTACAAGGCCTCTCCTACTGTCAAGAAGACAACTTCAATAGATAACAAAAGTAGAAAGTGTCACATCTCCATCCTATTTGTCTATCAGAAAACCAAAGTTTTAAAAGTAAATAAAGGGGTTGGGGATTTAGCTCAGTGGTAGAGCGCTTGCCTAGGAAGCGCAAGGCCCTGGGTTCGGTCCCCAGCTCCAAAAAAAAGAACCAAAAAATAAAATAAAAGTAAATAAAAATGTGTATCTGCCAAAGAAAGCAAGAAGAAATTAAGACTCAAGAAAATTAAGTAGCTTGTTTATGGAGATGCAGTGACAAGTGACATGTACACATGCATGTGTGTGTGCGTACACACACACATACACACACACACACTTACACATACACACATGTGCACACAAACACATGTATGTGTGCATGAACATGTGCATGCGTGCATACACACATATACATTACAAAACTTTCAAAAGGTGTTCTTTGGATCAAAGAGTTGTTTTCCTATTTGCATTGTGGTTAGCTGTTCTTGGAAGAAGGAAACTTTCCCACGAACTACAGGTTTATTGGCTTGGCAAAAGGCCAAGCTTGACCCATTCAGCTATGGTTTTGTTTCCTTCCCAGCTCAGGGAAGAGACAGCTCCAGGTTGCCTCTGCGGCCCTTAGAAAGCTGGCAGTGTGCAAGGGGCCAAAGAGAGCTCCTTTATTTTCCTTTTCTTATGGTTCCAGGCCAGCCCCTCTCTTATCCCCATCTCTTCCTTCCAGACAAGACATGTGACATCTTTAGCTCCCCAATGCCTTTTAGAATTTTTACAGTCCTGGCACAGGGTTAGATGGGAGGAGGACACGCACAGCCTTCCTTGATGAAGCACAGTGGACTTGGATGCTATGTCCAAAATGTTTGAGGCACACTAGTGTTTTACCACAGTGAAATAATATTAGATAAGAATGTGAGGAAGGGGTGAAGTTACTGAGAAAAAAAATGCTGAATTTCATTCCTCAATAAAACTTGAGTATCTTTAGGATTTTTTTTTTTTTTTTTTTTTTTTTTTTTAGTGCTTGGACTCAAATGTCTCTGTTCTGAATTGTTGAAAATCTTCAGAAAGATTTAAACATTTAAATTCAAATATGCTTTCTGTTGTTGCTGAGACCAAGTGGTAACAGGGACTAAATAACAATACTTTTAGAAAGGCTGAGACGTCAGAACGAGGTCTTTCATCCAAAACCATTAGCTCTCATGTTGGACTCTGGGCCATCCTCCTCATTCCTTCATGACGCATCGATGACAAATGGGGACCTCCTTTTGCAAGACACCATGGGCGCTTGATTGTGTTGCTTGAGCCCAGCTCCCACAGCCAGTGTCAGCATTTTGTCTAGGCTCTGCACCACAGTTACCTGGCTGAAGTTGTCAGGTAGTCTTCTCTTCTCCTCCCTCTTCTCCTCCCTCTCCTTCTCCTTCTCCTTCTCCTTCTCCTTCTCCTTCTCCTTCTCCTTCTCCTTCTCCTTCTCCTTCTCCTTCTCCTTCTCCTTCTCCTTCTCCTTCTCCTTCTCCTTCTCCTCCTCCTCCTTCTCCTTCTCCTCCTCCTCCTCTCCTCCTCCTCCTCTTCCTCCTCCTCCTTTTCCTCCTCCTTTTCCTCTTCCTCCTCCTCCTCTTCTTCTCTCTCCTCTCTCTCTCTCTCTCTCTCTCTCTCTCTCTCTCTCTCTCTCTCTCGCTCGCTTGCTCCACCCCTCCCTCCCTCTTCCTTTCTCTGTCTCCATTACCCTCTCAACTCCCCTCCCCATGCCCTGAATAAACTCTATTCTATACTATCTTCTATACTATACCTCAGCACAGGCCTGCTGAGGCACCCCCTTCCCCACACTTCACCACAATCCAATAAAACATATTCCCCACTCTCTATCTTTTATGAACATGGGATGTGTGGTGAGGTATGGGGGGTGTCTCAACTTTAGTCTTCAAATGATGAGCAAAGTGATTACCTGAGGAGCTGGCAGTGTACGGTGGCCACCGAGGACAAAAAGAGGCTTTCTTTGGAGGGGCCTGTTGGTAGAAAAGAGACAGTTTGGAGGGGCAGAAAAGGAGGTGGGAAGGGGCAACCTCTTTTAGTGTGGAAAAACAATATCGATCCTGTGGCATTGTGATGGGGAAGACTCTCCACAGTAAGGCTTGGGCATCCGTGTAATTTTTAAACATGGAGTAGTTTTAAAATTCAACTGGGGATGAGAATCATTGGTTTTTAAAAAAGAAATCATTCTGCTTTTGAGCTAATTATGCTCTTTGTGCAAATCAATTAGCCCGGAGACATTGTAAGGAGACCATTGAAATATAGATTTACAAGTGGGGGCTTACTAATTGGTCTGCCGTTATGATCAACCATGTTGGTCAGAATGTTGGGGTTTCTAGAAAGTTCTGGGGGAGAAGGAAGATGAGAATGATAGCAAAGGGGTCTGACAATCCAGCATTTGTCACAGACCAGGCCTATACTGGGCATTTAGGTCTTGTAAATGAGTCCTGTTGCTCAGACAAGAATATTTATAGATGAGGAAGAATCTAGAAGTGGTAAAGCCTCCTTGAGACATTGGTCCCAATCTCCTCACCTTGAGAAAGACTAAGACATCAAGGGTGTCATCTTAAATGCGGAATATTATTGATGGCTGTGAGTCTGAAAATTGTCAGTGTGTCTGCAAGCTAAAAAGTACAGACAGGCAGCAGTGATACACAATTTAATCCCAGTACCCAGGAGGCAGAGGCAGGCAGATCTCTGACTTTGAGGCCAGCCTGGCCTACAGAGTGAGTTCCAGAACAGCCAGAGATACACAGAGAAACCATGTTTTGAAAACCCAAAGTCAAACCAAATGTACAAATAGCTTTTTGTAGAAATCTGATATTGTAGGAGTTTTCCTAGAAAGGTCATCATGCTGTGGTTCAAGGTAAACCTGATGTGGACGGAAGCCAACTTTGTCCTCTTTGACCCAGGATCCCTGCAATGGGAGGGAGAAGCTCTCCTTTAGGGTGTGGCTAAGCACTTGGCAAAATGGCAGCCACTTTAATTCAACTATAGACCTGGCCAAAGTAGAAGTCATGGTTCCTCCCTCTGCCAGTCTGTTAGGACAGTTTGAGGCTGAACACAGGGATGATGCGCTGACAAGAGGACATTGATATTCCCGTGTCTGAATCTAAAACACACTTGGGCAGTTTTGCTTCCTGGTGAGCTCATTCACCAGGCTGTTAGCGCCAGGGTGAAGAACTCAGTCTCCAGAGCTGGTCCGCGTCAGTCCCGTTTCTGCTTCTCACTGACAGCTTAGATGCTAGAATATTTCATTTCCTGTGCCTCATTCCTATCGTCGATTGAAAGAGTCATATCCTCTACCTTTAAAACAATGCTTTCAGGAGTAAATTTAATTGAAGCATGTAAAATACCGAGAAAAGAGTCAGCCTTGTAAGGACTCTAGGATTAATTACTGTTCTCCTTTATGGGCAGGGAGTTTATAAATATAAATATTTATGTGGGCTAGGTATATAATATGAATAAGTGAAGCAATTTGTGTTTTGGTAAAATTACAACCGGATTTAGTATTGAGTGACATTGATAGCCTTAGGCCAGAGAGCCAGCAGGGAGGGGAGTGGCTGTGCTGTGGCTGACTCTGCCTAAAGAGAGATGATTCTGAGGATATTGCTGCCACTGGGAGTGATGGTTAAGGCTAGCTCATCTGTGTGTTTTGAGATCACAGTGAAGACCAATTCTGATAAGTCCAGGCCCAATCCACCGCGTAGCTCATTTCTTCTACTTGGTTTTCTTTGTGCTCCGGGGATTTGTAGTTTTCTCCTATGTGTCCATCACACATCTGTGTCAGCTTTGTGTCCGAGACTGGGGTTTAGGAAGGGATGAGGGACCCAGTTATGGCTCTGATATTCTCAGTTGCTTCTTTACAACCCCTGAACTTTTAGACATTGCATTTTGTCCCTAGAAGAATATTGTAGTGTCTAAACATCCAGGACTTGTAAATGTGACCTTGTTTGGAAATAAGATCTTTGTAAATATTCAAGTTCAGACGAAACCATTAGGGTGAGTCCAAATTCATTATGACTTCAACTTTCTTTAAAGGGAAATTTTGGCAAAGACAGACAGACAGACAGACAGACCACCCACACACAGAAAGAGAGATAGAGAGAGAGAGAGAGAGAGAGAGAGAGAGGAAGAGAGAGGGAGGGGGAGAGAGAGAAACAGACAGAGAGACAGAGAGACAGAGACAGAGACAGACAGAGACAAAGAGACAGAGAGAGACAAAGAGAGACAGAGACAGAGAGAAAGAGACAGAGAGACAGAGACAGAGACAGACAGAGACAGAGAGACAGAGACAGAGAGACAGAGACAGAGACAGACAGAGACAGAGAGACAGAGAGAGACAGAGACAGAGACAAAGCTAGAGAGAGGACATGTAGCTGAAGGGAGAATTTCAGGTGATTTGTCTAAAAAGGAAAGGTTTGTCTAAAAAGTGATTGACAGCAAACCACCAAAGGTAAGAGCACCTACCTTTCACAGGCTTCAGAATAAACCGAATCCTTCTATGCCTGATCTCAGACTCTCAGCTGATGAGTTTCTGTTGCATAAGCTACACAGTTGGTGACACTTTGTCATAGCAACCTGTTCAAGCTAATATGGCTTTGTCCCAATCCTGTGCCTTTGACTTAGTTTCCCTATGTAGATGCCAAATTTCTTGAAGGTAAAAACCGTGTCTTTCATGACTGTAATTCTTATTTCGGAGGTCAGGGTTGAAAGTACCTCACTGTCCACTGTGAACAACATTTAGTGAGTGAGAGGAAGGAGAGCTCTGTCACCCAGGAGAGAATGAATGTACACTCCATCATTACTATTAGACAGATTTAGGGAGCAATGCGCTTGATTTAATGAAATGAGAGGGGCTCGATAAGTTAGATTCAGTCACTGTTCTTCCTGTGTGGTCTCAGGCCTGTTTTTCAATATTCCATAACTGGATTTCTAAAACTAAAACGAGGAGGCTATCATCTGTTTGGGAAGGCAATCGCAACAGTTAGCTAAGGCACGGTGTACAAAGGGCTTAGGAAAGAGCGCCTGGATCTGAGCTCTGGATGGCTTTCAGCGACACTCAGTACCAGCAGTTAAAATGATGCTCTACTGGTGGGTGAGCCACACAGACCTCAGTGCGTCCAGGTAGTGTGACATCAGGAACGCACCGACAGCGAAGGAGACGAAGGTCACTGGAGGAAAGGCTCTCAACTGTGAATGGTGGGTAGCGAAGCTGCAGAAGCCCAGCGGCCCGGTGATGCTCAGCACAGAGCCCAAAATCCCCGCTACCCGGAAGACTTGGATGTGGCGCCAGCCATGACCGTTCAGCATGGCGGCTAAATCGAAGTTTTGATGATCCTCGTTTGGCAAAAAAATATTCAATTGCCCTTTAAATGCTCTCCAGAAGACAGCGAAAATTATAAAAATCTTTAGAAAGATTGCCACCGATGCCCATCAGTGGCATTTTGGTGTTCAGGTAACAAGAGTTCTCCGTCATCTGAAAGTGTACCCAGGATACCAGCTGTTGCCTATCTCTGACGCATGCAGAGGGCAGTTCTGTGGACTCAGATCCCTGTGAACGTGGTTGACATTTGATCATGATAAACCCCTGGGGTGGCTCCTTTACTGTGACCAGCCAGGCTGAGGGATCCTAGAGCTGCGGCGATATTGAAGATCCACAAACCCACTAGCAGACAGGAAGACTGGCTGCATTCTTTGGCTCTCTAACTGTTGCACTGATTTTAAAGATTTTATTTCTGACTGCCGGTATACACCAGCATGCCTGTGTGGGACATGTGTGTGAGTTGCAGATCCCTGCAGAGGTCAGAAGAGAGTGTGAAACTCCCTGGAGCTGGATGCACTGGTGGTTGTGAAGTACCAGCATGGCGCTGCGAACCCGACTTAGGTCCTCTGCCAGAGTAGCACAGTTCTTAGTGGCTAAGCCATCTCTCCAGCCCCCGATGTTTTAAATATATGCACCTCTTCTTGTGATTGGGAAATACCAATTTATTTAAAAGTGAAGATTTATTAAAGAGGCAGGGTGCATTTGATTTATCTGGATTTAAATATTTAGATGATATTTTACTTATTTAGGCTGTTATATAATTTACATATTAGAGATTATTTAAATTTTGATTTATTTAGACTTAAAATGGAATGTGTTAGAGTTATACTGAAGTCAGGATAGCTTTTTTTTTTTTTAAGGATAGCTTAGATGGTTTTCTTTATCAATGATTTAAGAAGTACTGGGTTTGTGAACATTGATTTAGAGTGTAGAAGCTCGCGGGGAACATCATTTATGTTCTGAGTTCCTACTGGACTCGGGCATTTAATAAACCCAGTCACACCTTCCTGCGCCCTCCAGTGCAGTCCTTCTCTTCCCCTGTAGGGGGCCACAGAGATGGAAGAAGGGCTTTCCTTTCCAACCTGCTTTCCTCCAGCTCCCCGCCTTCAACCCTCCCAGGACTCAAGCTACATCAAGTCCCAGGCTAAGCTTTCAGGCTGGCAGCAGGTTCCTGCACCCAGACAGAGGGGGAGGCCAGAGGGCTACCAGGCACCCTCGGGTGCTGCGCCTGTGTACTCCAGAATCCCTTCCAGGTGTGAGGCAACACACCTGGTCGGCGAATTAAGCTGAAAGCAGCATTAAGAAGCCCAACGAGGCAATTAAGACATCTGTTCCCCTCCATTCTCCACTGGCTCTGGTGTGAGATCAGCGCCCTTCCTCCCGAAGGCCAGCAGTAGGGGAGCACAGAGGGGTGGGGGAGACAATGGGCGCTGTGATGAGAGCGGGGTAGGCTGGGTACCTTGATGAGTAGTATTTCTCTTGCCCCTGCTGTTTACTCAACTCAGCGTGCACGTAGGTGGGGTCGGTCCCATTAGTTTATCCATAGCGCATGGGTCTGATTTACTTCTCTTCCAGCGGACAGCATTCCTCCTTCCCTTTGTTTCCTTTTGCCCATGGAGTGAGCTACTTCATGGCCCCACCCAAGACAAGAAATCAAGGCCATGGTCTGCATTATTGAGGCAGGAAGGAATCAAAGCAACATTTTAGCCAAGCTCTACATTTGGCTTCTAGTACCCGGGCAAATCAGATCAACAAAAGGCAGCTGTACACACCGCTCAGCATTTCCAAAATACAACTGCTGCAAAAATCACAGGAAACTCAAATCACCCCCAAGTCACGCCCCTGCCCCAGTTCCGCGTCGCCCAGGTGGGCACAGGACCGGGAGGAAGAAGGGAACACATTCACATTCTGCATAGTTGCTGGGTGCCAGTCAGTGGGTCATCTGTTTTGTTTTTGTTTTTACCCTTGCTCTTATGAAAAGCTAATGTTTATTCATGGAGTACCTAGATATGCCAGGCATCGTACTAAGTGCCTATTTATTTTGAGACAGTTTTGCTGGGTAGCTCAGGCTACCTTCAAACTCCATCCTCAGCTCCTATTACCAAGGCAGCTGTTGCGATCACCAGAGACTCAATTGCTGTATCCGTTGGGTTGTTCTGCTCAGAGTTACGCATGACAGTTTTGATCGCTGGAGACTCCCTAGTACCCGTAACAGTCGTTTGCAAACAACCAATTGTTGAACAGGAGAATCTTCAGATTATAGGCCATCTGCTTCTCAGAGCGGCTACCCTCCACCCCGTTTTGTGGGCTTGTTGATCCAGGAAGATGTCGGAGTTCCAGCAAGCTCGCTACTACTCCGGAGCTTCAGTGGGGAGCTTCTCTTCACTGCACAGCCTCCGGCCCTGCCTTTCACCGCCTCCCGTACATCTTTCAATTTGTAAGATACGCTAAGAAATCAGAGAGATAAAGATACGCCGATGAAATAAAAACTCACTGAGCCTTATGTATTTTAATCTTCAGAAACACTTGGAAGCCACTATAATTTAATGTTCCCACCAAGGTCCAGAGAGTGCGCGAATGTATTTATTAAATCTAAATCAGATTTTCACACCTGGCGTGCTTCTGCGATGTCCTGAGTCACAACATATCAAAATGAAGGTGTATCACATGAAGTGAAACATTAAGGAACGTTTTATTCTCAGTATAACCCCGAGTCTCCTCCACCTGCTCTCCTCCGAGCTGGGGCTTTTTAGCATTTCCTAACGATGTCTTGGTGGATGGAGTTAGCTTACACCCAGGTGATTCTTGGGATACTTTTTGAGCAGTGACCTAGTCCTTTTCAGGCCTATTGAGTACTCTTTTCTTGGTAGTGGCCTCCATCCGCCTGCCAAGTCTTCTCAGTAAAACTTGGAAAACAGCTGAGGGGCCACAGTGTCTCCCTTCTAGGTGGAATGGGGGATTTTATGTCTTTTAAAGTTTCTTGAATATAAACTTGTACATATGCATATATTTGTACGTACTCCTAGATTGCTGAATGGCTAAACTGAGTTATCAAGATGTTTAGTGTGTGTGTGTGTGTGTGTGTGTGTGTGTGTGTGTGTATGTGTGTGTGTGTGTTGAGGATTCTTAATGCCTACTCTAAGGGTTCCAGACACTGTATATAATATTAACTACGGTAGTCATAAAACTATAAACCAGGCTTCTTGAGCTTAGATTTCCCATCAGATTAGCATTTTACCCCTATTGGCCATCACATCCCCAAACTCCGCCCCTCTTCCCCAGCTCCCGGTGCCCACCACTCTCCTCACAGTTTCCATGCATTTATTTTAGCATAAGAATAAGAGAGATCATGTGGTCCATCTGTGCCTGTTTTAGCTCACTTTTAGCATCATGTTCTCCAGGTTCACTCAGGCTTATAGGGCTCTCCTCTTTCCTAAGGCCGAATAGCATCTCGTTGTGCGCACTTACCGCAGTTTCTCCCGATGGGCATCCTTGATGAGTGTGTCGGCCGGTCCTACGTCTTGGTTCCTGAAGAGCCCAGGAACATGAAAACACAGACGTCGCTTTGACGTGTTTACTTCTCTTCCTCTGAGACTTCTGGGTCATGTAAACTGTACAGCCCACCTCCCTTGACCCCTGCTGTCCTGAATAAAGTTAGATGACACTTCCTGTTGGTGACCATCTAGATAAACTTGAGCAAATTATTAAGGCTTCCTTTCCCCCTTCCTTCCCTGCCTCCCCTTCCTTCCTCTTCCTTTTCTTCCTCCCCTTTCTTTTCTTCCTCCCCTTCCTCTTCTTCCTCCCCTTCCTCTTCTTCCTCCTCTCCCTCCCCGTCCTCACCCTCCTCCCCGTCCTCACCCTCCTCCCCTTGCCTGTCCTCTTCCCCTTCTTATTTCTCCTTTTCCTTTCCTTTCATCCTTCTCCCCCTGTCTTCTTCCTTCATCTTGTCTCTTCCCCTCCACGGTCTTCTTTTTGTCCTCTGCGTTCTCCTTGCCCTTACTCTATCTCAGTGGCCCACAACCATAAAATTATTTTATTGCTATGTCATAACCACAATCTTACTACTCTTATGAGTTGTAACGTAAATGTCTGACAGGCAGGATATCAGATCTTTGACCCTCAAAGGAGCCAGGACCCACAGGTTGAGAATGACTGCTCTTATCCTCAGAGTTGAACTGTGGGCAGCATCGACCTTGATCTCACAAGGGCGGGAGTCGGGGAGCAGAGCCTGAATCCTGAAGCTCCAGGCTACGTATTAAGCATCCCACATTGCATTACTGTGTGCATTTACTTACGAAACGATCCTACTGCTCCTCTCCTCCTTAGCTATGAGTGGCAGTCCAGGCTGCTGGTGTGTCATGCTCATTCTGTGCCTAGACCCTGGGTGTCAGTCACCCATCACCTTTATGTACTCCTTGCCCTTTTCAGGAACAGGTGTCTGAGAAAGCACAGCCACGATACTTAGTGCTTGGTAATTGTCCTTTAATGTGGTGCTAAATGTTTCTCTGGAATGGAGAATGAGGAGGTCATGAGGTCCGGGCTCTTTGGAGCATACCTGTTTGCCCTTCTCTTGCCCCTGAACTGCTCCCCCTCTGCTGTGTGCAGTTCCAGCTCCCCTGTGGGAAGAGACACTTGCTGCTTATTGAGTCTGTCAGCACTTCCCCCGTGGATCTCAGACGAACTAATTAGCCTTCCCTGCCTGATTGCTAAAGCCACAGGGCTCTGCCAGACCAGCATTTTTCCACATGGCACTGTGGAGGGAAGCAGGGTTAGGTCTTTAACCCTGTCCTCGTCAATGCTGTGGTCCCCTTGCGTGTTTGTGGTCTGAGTGAGTATAGGCTGTGGTCTGGGTGTATATAGGCTCACGGATAGGAGGACGTCAGCACAAATTTGTGAGGCAAACGGTGTGGGCTATGTTAATGGGATTCATAGCTCTTTCCCTGGTTGTTCATGGCCGATCAGAGCTTTGCAAAGACTGGAGCCAAAGAGGCCCATTAATATTGAGAATAGTTTGGGGGGAATGGGTTTAGATGATTCAAACTATTACCCTGATTTGATGTAAAAGACACATTTAATATTTAACGTGGCCTCCTGGCTTTAAAATGAATCAGAATTCACTCAAAAAAGGTCAGGCTTGGCGCAGGAGCGTTCCCCCGTGCATTCCATGCGCGGCTCCTCAAGTGGTGGCTGCCGAGGTTAGAAGTGGCTTTCCTTGCTTCCAGCGGCTGAGCTTTCTTACCTCTCACCTCTCCCACGATTGCAGGCGCCCACTGCTTACTGATAGCTCATTAGGTGGTCCTAGGCACCAGGGACATCCAGTGTGGCTTTGACAGCAAGCCTGCCCATCAAACACAACAGGTTTCTGATGGGCACTGACAGTATGCTCGGCTACTACGCTTGCCCGGGGCAGCTCCTTCAATCTATCTGCGTCGACGCTGTCCCAGAGCACCACAGTCTCTCTTCCAAGAACACAGGACTCTCCCCCACCCCATGTGCATGTACACACACACACACACACACACACACACACACACACTGGCGCATCAGCAGCAGCTCTGGAACTTTCCATGTGCCAAACACAGTAATCTGTGACGTTCTTGGGAGGCGGAACGACTTGCTTCCCCTGAACTTTCTCAGAATGTAAGGCTGCAGATGCTGCCCAAACAGCACTTGTTCACCATTACTGCAGTCGCCCTTCTTCTGGGCTGTGGAACCTGAGCCTGTTTGAGGCTAAATGACCTGTTTAGGATGCACACCATATGCTCTGTTGCCCAGGGCCGTGCTGGAGAATGACAAATGACTTCAGAAACCATGGAATGCGGCCCACCGGTTAGTACAACACGGGTGTGACTCGGTTAAGGCACGGCCCGGAGGACGAAGTGTCCTGGGGACTTCATGCTGTTATGGAGTTCTGTTCTGCTTTCTGCCCTCGCGTCCCTCTCAATCTAAGCATTGTATGAAAACTCTAAGAGGGACTTTATACGGCTTGAAAGATTTTGCTGGGATATATAAACTATGGAAGAAAAAATTAAGTCGTGGGGTTTGGAACATTGTTCCTTGCACCAGTCAACTGTGTGTGTGTGTGTGTGTGTGTGTGTGTGTGAGAATATGTTGCAACATTGTTTCTTTCATTCATTAACTATGTGTGTGTATGTATGTATGTATGTATGTATGTATGTATGTATGTAAAGTTAGTGTGAGAGTGTGTTGAAACTTTGTTCCATTTACTCACTAGGTATGTGTGTCTATGTGCATATGTGCATATTTGCATATGTGTATATGTGCATGTGTGTCTATATCTATCTGTGCATATGTGTTTATGTGCATATGTGTATATATGTGCATATGTGTATATGTGCATATGTATATGTGTGCATATGTTTATGTATGAAATGTTTGGAGCCTGTTTGCTGAGCTTTGCTCCATCCATTCTATGTGTGAATATGCATATGTCTGTCTGTCTGTCTGTGTATGTATTTATATGTAGGAAGTTAGTGGGACCTGCTTTTTGCTTCATTTACTTAGTGTATATGTATGTGTGTGCATGAATTTTCTCCCTTTTCTTTTCTTTCTCCCTGGCCCCAAGGAGTTTAGAGTTCAGAGTTTTTCACTGGCCACAGGGAGTGTCAGCCCCAGGGAATCAAGCTTTATTTCCTCAGAGAAAAGTCTGCTGAGTAATTTCTCTAATCATGGCTGTATAGGCAGCAGCACCCATCAGTATCTGGACCACCTTCCATCAGTGGCTCTAAGTACTGACTCCCATTGCCTGCCTGCCTCAGTTTACCCACCTCACGGATGCCAAAACTGGACATTGACATTCTGTAATACTCATGTTGACTAGCTAATAGGACCCACACATTTCATCACAGGCTGGGGCAGGACGGGAGCCAGCAAGAGACCTCACACAGTCAGCAGAAGCTGACCTCTCCCTGCCCTTGAAGCCTTGCTGCTGGGTCAAAGGTTTCTTTACTCCTTTCTTGGGAAGTTCAGGGCCTTAGGAAGAGAGTCTGTGGGGCTCTGGCTCTTCTGAGGAGGTCTGAGCCCCAGAGCCCTCACTTTGGGCTTAGTGTGGGAATGGCTCTCTCATTCTTCCTGCACACCTGACCGTTTCACTTATCTGTCTGTTCATCTGAGCACAGTGGCTACTTAACATCTATCAATACATGTGTATGCTATACACATGTATGCATGTATAATTACAGCCAGCGAGCTAGCTTGTCTTGTGCTGTTGTAACTGACTGCCATAGGCTGAGCAATCTATAAGGGGAAAATAGATGTATTGATGTTCCGAAGCCTGGAGAGTCCAAGGTCAAGAGCCCCATATCTGGCAAAAGCCATCTCTCTGCACATTTCTCTGTGAAAGGGATGCCATGCACAGGACTGATGCTCAAAGGAGAGCAAGAGGCACTCTTACGACAAGTCTGCTCTTCATAACACATTGATCGACTCTTGGTGTTAATTACAGTGATCAGTTCAAGAGGGGCACAGTCTTCAGGATCCAATCACTTCCTAGAAGTCACACCTTTTAGTGTTTAACCTGGGAACAAACTACCCAATGCATGGGTTAGGGATTTAGCTCAGGGGTAGAGCACTGACCTGGCATGCATGGGCTCGGGCTTTTCTCTCTAGCATGGAGGGAAAAGTTTCCAACACATTCACACTCTAGCATCCATTAGTCTGGTGTTGTTTACTTTAGAGTGCCCACTGGGAGCCTAGTCATGCAGGATGTGCCGCAGGTGCGTCCAACCCACAGCTTCTGGGCACCATCAGTCAGGGGCTTAAAACACTGTGTGTGTGTGTGTGTGTGTGTGTGTGTGTGTGTGTGTGTGTGTGGTGTGTGTGTGTGTGTGTGTGTGTGTGTGTGTGTGATTTTTAACTTGGTGAGATTCTTGAGTGTGAACTTTGTAAATCACAATGTCATATTGTAGATGCCTGGAAGGGCTTTGTTCCCCATAATTAAGACAATTTATCTGTACAAGTCACCTGTCACCTGGAAGCCAGGATTTGCCTCTCCGAAGGGGTAGTCTGATAGTGAAGGCAGCCGCCTGCCTATCATGGAGGAGATTTATTTCCCTGAATAACCTGTGGGTATGCTGATGTCCCCCAAACCGAGTTCCCCCCAACAGACCCATTCGTCACTGGCTTTCCTGACAATGAATGCACACTCTGTTCTCCCCCCATCTCCTCTGCACAGAGCAGGCTAACCTGCCATATCATCGATCCTGCTATGCTCTGTGGAGGAGCCGGCTCCAGCTAATGCTGAACCCAGGCCTGGTGGAACTTGGTTTTCGGCGAGGGATTTGTGCATCTGCCGGGATACCTGCTGCTCTGGGATTTTCAGCAGCATTGGGTTGTCAACATCCCTTGGATCTCTTCCTTTACGTGGTGATGCCTGCCTGGACCCACTAAGCCACACTAGTTGCAGAGACTGACAGCCCACATGTGGGGAACTGGTAGAAGGGAGTCATCTCTGTGAGCCATACCCTGGTCATTTTCACACCCATGGATGATGCTTGGGGACTTTGATATTACTTCATGGGCATCTCAAGTTGGAGAAGCCATGTAGGATGGGCAATTCCTTTGATGCTTTCCGTAATTCTGTTCCTTCTCTTCCTACTTAAGGAAATGTATGAGTAGGCATTATGAAAGGTGATTGAGGGAGTTCCACAGAGAACTGAATGCCCTAGCAATGCACTGCACCCTGCAAGTTCTAAGCAGAGTTGCTTTGAGGAGGAATGGAGGACGATGCTGTTGCCTATGCTTGGGCTCCTACTACCTAGACATACATGTGCACACACACACACACACACACACACACACACACACACAAAATCCACTCCCAGAAACCATTCCCACACCACACCACACCACACACACACACACACACACACACACACACACACACACATATCACATGCCCACCCCTCACATAGAGGTTCAAATAGCTTTAAGAAAGACAGTCTTTGTGTATTTATAAAGGAAACTTTACCACTGGGAGACTGATTCTTGACAGGAGCCTACAATCTTTGCCTGGGGTTCCCAAATTGAGTGGTTATAGGAGTTGGGTAACTGACCTATGTATATTTCAGACCATGCTAAGCAATTAGGAGACTATTCACATTTCATATCCATCAGTAATCCAAATCAGGCATGCTTTCACGACTCGATGCACAAAGGTCTGTGTGTTCTCATAAGCAGTGAGTCACCAGGCTTCTAGCCTTCAGATGGCCCTGCAGCAGGGCATTCCAGGTCCTTCTGCCTGGGCCTCTCTCCTCTGCTCCCCCAGTGCTGGGTATACACAATACCCTGGTCCTTCTGCCCTTTCTTTCTTTCTTTCTTTCTTTCTTTCTTTCTTTCTTTCTTTCTTTCTTTCTTTCTTTCTTTCTTTCTTTTCTTCCTTCCTTCCTTTTCTTCTTCTTCTTCTTCTTCTTCTTCTTCTTCTTCTTCTTCTTCTTCTTCTTCTTCTTCTTCTTCTTCTTCTTCTTCTTCTTCTTCTTCTTCTTCTTCTTCTTCTTCTTCTTCTTCTTCTCTCTCTCTCTCTCTCTCTCTCTCTCTCTCTCTCTCTCTCCTCTCTCTCCCTCTCTCTCTCTCTGTTCTTTGTTGTCCAACTGGGTGTTGAGCTCTTTAGGCTGGGGAAAGCAAGCTGTAAACTTTAATTTCAGCTCTACCAGTTCCTGGCTAGGTCATCTGATGGTTTACATTCCTAGCACATCACTTTCCTATTCTATAAAACTGGAATAACACTGCTTTCAGTTGCTTATGGTCCAATAATAACATGTTACAGTGCCTGCCATGGTAGCAATGCTCCATATATCTTAGATATTACTACTGTTGTTGCTGTTGTTTTGATGTAGTTAACAACATCTATCATCCCTTCCATCCATCGCCCCCTTCCCCCCATGTATCTTTTCTTCCACTGACATTAAGTAAAAGAAAGAGTATGTGCTAGCCTAATGAATCATGCTGAGGGAACAAATTCCCTGCTTAGGTCCTCACAGAACATTCTAAGGGTCAGTGCCCACCCTGCTTGGGTACAGCATGGAGCAGTCTTTGGAAATTGAGGAGAAGGTTGGTATTTGTTGAGCAGACATAGACAGGGATAATCAGCTGGGAACCAGGCTCGCCTGGCCCTCTGGCTTCTTTTCAAATCTCAGGATTTGTTACTCTGCAGACTACAGGAGAGTGTACCGCGTGAGCATGGAGTAGAGAAGATCAGAGACTCCTTTGTGCATCTCTGCCTGAAGGGAGATCTACAGAACCCCAGGCATAGGCACTGAAGGCAGAGGCTGTGACCACTGAAACAGCTTGAGCATCTCCAACCTCTGGTTCTTTTCTCCCGGAACCCAAGGGCAGATGCAAGGAAATTCCAACTCTTGGTCCCCTCTCTCACATCTCCTGCGCTGACCAACAGAGCTGTCCTGGCTGCAGCATCTCCTCCTCTAGGGAGAGCCACCCCGACTGTCTGACGTGTCTGCTTCCAGCCTCCTCCCCTTTTCTTTCTGTCTCCAGTAATGATTTTTGTAGTTAATGGGGTTTCCCCCACTTCTCTAATTACACAACTCTGGGGTCAAGTTTAGTAACCACGCAGCGATCTATTTATACACCACTGAGCGTCTCTGCTTTTCCTTCCAGAGTTCTCTCGTGACCTCTTTATCTCTCACTGCTGCAGCAAAGTGTGTCTGAGAAAATGGTTCTTCTCTAATAAGGAGTCTCAGTGCTGAAGGAGAGGATACTGGCGACTGTGAATCATGAAGACAAACACTGCAATGTTCGGCCTGAAAATACCCAGTTTCTGCCCATTCGGGCTCATTTTATATTCACTATCGGGTTTCTGCATATTAAAAGTGGAACTTCATGATAACAACAGTCAAAGCTTGATCCTTTCTTGTTACTTGTCTTTATCACAGAACCCTGTGATAATTTATTAAGTTATTATCTTGTTAAGTCCCCTTTGAGCATTTATTGACCCCGGTCTTGTGTTGTTGATGTTTGATCTGTGCCTGGAGAAACTGTAAAAAACTCCATGCTTAAGCCCTACTCCAGGGTCTCTGGGCATAGACAGCCATCTTTGATGCTACAATACACAGCCGAGATTGACAGCTGCTCTGAGGAAACGTTCTGCACCCTCAGAAAACTTGGGCGTGTATTCAGAGAGTGCCTCACACTGCAGGGCAACTCCTGCAGCCGTTGTCCTACAGCTCTAGCTCTATGACCTCAGCCAGCTTTCTTAAAATCTCTAAGATCAGGTGCGTCCTCACCTCAGAGGCAAATGATCACCAGACGGAGAGCGGCAAAGATAGCCTCAGACCAAAAGTCTCTGAGGCTACAAAATCCTCTCCCACTATTTATTTATGCTAGAAAATGATACAAGGCTTTCGTGGTTAAATCCCAAGCTCTTGATTCTGATACTGCAGGCATTTAAAGGAGAGACGGGGAGATCAGTAGACATTGGGGAATTCCGCTAAGCTTCGGCTGAGAAGGTGAGATTAAAGCGGGACTTCACAGATCCCTGTGATGAGCTTAGGAGACAGAACATCTAATGTGCCTTCCCTTGCTGGGTGCAGTGAGAGCATGTCTCAATGTTGGCACATATTGTCATTGTAAACAGTATGTGTACAGGGCAGAAATGGGACTGCATGGGTGGGCACTGAATTTTCTAAGTTGGGTTTCCTGCAATTGTTGAGGAATTTTCACGTCATTATCATTATCGTCGTCGTCATCATCATCATCATCATCAACAACAACAACAACAGATTGTCAACCTTCAGTTTTTACAGTGTTCTGTGTCATATTTTCAGAGAGGCAGTAGATGTTTCCAGGCATGGCCCCGATGTTAGGGACAGAAAATCTTGCAGGCAGATCACCCCATGATGAGACTGCCTCCACTGTGGGAACAATCACCTCATGTTGGGAACCAAGGACCCCTGGAGAAGCAGAAGCAATCATCTCCCAGTGGAGCCCTGATTGTCTTATCAAGTGATAAGGAATTCGCAGAACCAGTTTTGAAATAAGGATCTGAAACCACAGACTGGCCAGGATTGCTCCACGATGCATAATTCTTAACTTCCTGCTCCAACCATCCCTCTCTTTTTAAGCTTGAAACTTAAGTACCCCAGAAGATAAGGTTAGAGATGTCGGTCTCCTCATTGGTGGACTTTCTTTCCTGCTTTTCCTAATAAGGCAGTGGTTGGACCTATATTGTTGGGGTCCCTGAAGTCAGAGCCCTCTCTCAGCCAGGACTCACGGGAACGAGATTATAGTTCAGTGGTGTTATGAACACCCACACCGTTCAACTTCTGTCTCCATCATCCACCCCACAACCTTATCTTCCCAATCAGAAACTGCCTGTACCCATCCATCGGTAGTAACTCCTTGTATTCTTTTTGTATGTTTTTGTGTCTTCTGTGTATATGTGCACTCACCCACATGGATGAGCATGTATGTGTGTATCCTTTCTCAGTAGCCAATCACCTTCTTTTTTGAGACAGGGTCTCCCACTGACCTGGAGCTTGCTGACCAATGAGTCCCAGGGACCAGCCATTTTCCATTTCTCCAGTGCTGTGACAAGCCTGGAACATCATGCCTATTTATTTTACATAGATCCTGGGTCTTGAACCAAGGCCTCCACATTCGCATAGCAATCACTTTACCAATGGAATAATTTCTCCAGCCCCCAGTCCCTTGTCATCTTGATGGGACTTTGAGACACTCTACAAAACAACTCTTCAAGGATGTATAAACCACCAGGGACCATGTTATGACACTTCCCAGGTCTCCCCTCCATAGTGGTTCTACGGGTCTGGAGTGATTATGGAAGCCTGCGTTTCAGTTGCAGGAATCCTGGGATGCTAGCTGGTGTTATCTCTTTCCTGAAACACCGACATTTCCACAGTTCTATGTGCCCACTTCCACCTCCACTTCCTCCAGGGCTGGTGGGTAGTGAGCTGGTGCTGATGCAACGGATCCAAAAGATACACAGCTCCCCTTCTTTCTCCTTCCCCTCTGACATGTGAGAAGCAGCAATTTCTGAGCCTGTGAAATATTTATCCTCTCCTTTCTGCACCCTTTACAATCAGTCTGCCGCGAGGCTGTTTTCCTTTGACAGCCCCTTGAGGACTATAGGAGGGGCTGTTTAAAGTGATTTATATATTTCCATTGACTAAAATTTGGGACAATTCCAGAAAACTCTGGGCTTTCTGTGTTCGTGTACCCGTGCCTCAGATGCTTGTCTTTATATCTTATACATTCATCAGTGATTCTCACAGTGTGGTCCCTGGGCCAGCAGTGCCAGGACCATCTGGGAGCTTGCTAGAAGTGCAAATTTTGGTCCTCTTGCATCACCTAGGGAAATGCCAGCGGAGGGACCAAGTCTATCTTGCATTCTACTAACAAGCCCTCCAGACGAGTCTACTGTGCGCTCTTTGAGAAGGACCGTATTTGATATGTAATTTTAAAAACTGTGCTCGTGCGTATGTGCCTATGTCCCGAGCATGATGTGCAAGCTCGCGGAGGCCAGAGGGACAGCATTCTCAGCTGCTGGTCCTCAGGTAGACACCGTAGCCCTCCACTGTGTAATTTAAATCCTTGCAAAGTTCCCAGCAACCCTCATTAAAGGGAAGATAGAACTGCTTATGAGAGTCTGAGGGGTGCTAATTCTGAGGTCTCACCTCGACTATTTCCGGACCTTTTGGGACTGGCTGGGTGGATAACAATTCCTCTCTCTTCCTTGTCTAATGGCCAATTGCCACCTATGCCACCTCTAAACAAAGGGAGAAGCCCTGAAGAGCTTGGCAAACCTAGAGAGCATCAAAGCTAGCATCACCCATGATTGGCATCAGGGGTCATTGGTGCGGAAAGCATTCTCCTGCACTGTTTCCCTTGGTCTGGCCCCAGCCAGCTTGCTCACCCCCTGGGGGTGCTCTGGATTCCTTCAACATCAGCAGCAGGCTGTGCTCAGCGGGAGGTGGCAGCTGGGCTCCTCTTTGGAAAGCATCATTAGCTGGTGGGTAGGCTCCATTCAAGTCCAGGGTGAGCAGGAGCACAGAAGGCCAGATGTTGGCTCTGGGACTGTGTAAGAATTGGAGCCGATGCCATTTGGTCTCGGCTGCTGCATCCTGTGACCCCAGGGAACCACAGTGCTTGCTGTACATAAGCCAGCTGTTTATGGCACCTCTGAACAAGCATAAAATCTCCTGTTGGCTGGGTTTTTTTTTTAAGCTGTTAAAGTTTGTGTTCGCTCCCGAGAAGTTTGTTACTGGAAAAATCACCGTGTCTCTCTACCTCTGGCTCTCTCTGGTAGCGGGGTTTCTAACCACACTATTGTTTTCTTGGATGTTTCTCCTGGTCTAGCCTGATGTGTGGGTGAGCTCATGGTGGATACATTCTTCTGGTGTTCGGAGCTCCTGTTTAGTTGGGCAAGCATCAGGTGAGGAGGCTACCTCGATGAACAAATGCCCCAATGCCCTGATGGGGATCATTTTTGATAGGTAGGGGGCAACTGAACTTTGGTTGGTTGGTAGACAGTATGAGCGAAGTGGAGCATAGTTACCAGCATCTCCACTGCATGGGCAAACATCCCTAAACTCAATGGCTAGGGGTAAGCACTTTGCTCACAAGGCAATGATCCGGTTGGGTATCAGCAGGACTTTTCTCTAGTCTTGCTGATGGTCACCTAGATTATCCTTAAGTGGATACATTTAGTTTAGCCAGTGCCTGCGGTCAATGAGGTCAGATTTATCTCCGTCTCTTCTCTTTTCTCCTCCTTCTCTTTCCTTTCCTCTTCCTTCTCCCTACCTCCTTCTCTATGTGACTCATGCACACAGTCTCTCCAGTAGGGGAGATAGTTCCTTCACAGAGGCCCCAGGCTTCCAAGGACAAAAATGCCAACTACTAGGCTGTCAGAAGGCCCAAGTCACCTTTGTTAATGTTCTATAATCAAAATAAGTGGCAATCTGCCTAGAGCCGAGGTGGTAAGACAGTAGAGGAGGCCTTCTGTGACAGGGGCCATCAATAAGCACCCTGAAAATGCAGGTGCTAGGCTGGACTCTGTGGGAAACAGGCTCACCTGAAATGTGTTCTCCCTTTATGCACACATTCCTGAACGCTCAGGACTCCTTCCTCAAACTTCCCATGGTGAACTGTTTGAGAGACCCAGCCCACATCTCACTTCTCCAAGAACCCTTTCCCACTCCCCGGGGACAAACTTGTTCCCACGTGCGTCGGAGCGTTCTGCACACATCATTACGCAGCCTTTGATCTCCGGGAGCAGTGCACTCCAGCTGCTGGGAAGAAGGTTTTATTTGGTCTGTCCCCAGTGCTTGGCACCATGCCCGATAGTGGAAGTCGGAGAAATGCCTGCAAGGAATGACTAATTGAAGGAACCCATCGGAGCCCCTTGTTTCCTTGAATGAAGAGTCTAGTAGCCATGAAGTAGAATGACTGGCCGGGCTCCGTGGGTTGCACTGCTGAGCCAGAGCTAGCTCCTGGGCAGTTTCCAGGTCCAGCCTTTTCACCTGGGTCAGCTTCTTATCGGGGTGACAGACGGACCAGTTCCACACCAAAGTTAAATCTTGGCAGCTTTCCAGATCCTCATTCAACTTCACCGCACAAGGAGAAAGGAAAGTCAGTTCCAATCTAGACCTCTGAGGTCCGTTTGTGCCATATCCACTCAGGTCTGAGCTGTGCAGAGCCACGGGCTTTCCTCTGGAGGTTATCCCTCTACCTGGAGTCTACGTAAAGGGAAGACACTGGTTTCCTCGGCTCCTTCGTACTTCCTTTAGTTCACCCAGGGCCTCTTCTGAATGAGTCTCTAAATGGCTGAAAAGGTTGCCTCCCATTTCATTGAGAGCTGTAAAGGTTTGGGCTGGGATTTGCATATGGCTAATTATAGCTGATTCTGACTTTGGAATAAAAAAAAATCATTGATCCGTTTATAACATACAGTAATTTGCAAAGCAATTACCTCTGGCATCTTCTCTCTTGCTAAAACTGAGTTGTGGTTTCTCTTTTTCTCTTTTTTGGATAAAAGTGGTCTGGGTATTAGTCACGAAGGACCAGACTCTGTGTGCTGGAAAGGAGCATGTATACACAGCCTTGGGTAGTTAGAGCTGAGGACGAAGACTAAATCTTACTCAGAGCCCAGGCCTAGGAGCTGTTCAGCCTCACGTTGGCTGGAATAAGCGACATTCTTGAATACCTGAGTGTATAATGAATACAGACATACTGGGTCTCTCTCTCCAGGAGTGCAGAGAGACAGGCATGGCTTCTGTAAGTGGGTGTGACAATGAACGCCCTGGACAGGATCTAGAATCTTCTAGAAGACAAGCCATGCCTGTAAGGATCTTGACAAGGAAGACCCATCATGATTGTGGGCTGTACCACACAAAGACTGGAATCTTGAACTGAATGAAAAGAGAAAATGAGTGGAACACTAGCATCTGTCTCTTTGCTCTTCCCAACTATGGCTGCAGTGTGACCAACTACCTCAAGCTCCCACCTGACACCCCCACTGTGAGGACCGCACCACCGAACTGTAAGCCCCTCCTTCATTAGGTTGCTTTTGCCGCAAATTCTGTTGTAGTGACAGGACACATAGCTAATACACTGCCAGGCGTTTTCTGCCCTCAGCCTTCTGATTACTCTCACGTGACTTCAGATGCAGGTGCCCTTTGTGAACCTTCCCTTCCTCATTTGGGAACTGGGAAGACTGCCTGCTTGTGCATATTTTCCCAGGTTTGATGAAAATACTAAATGAGATGAGGAGGACAGAGGCAACAGTCGACATGAAGTTAATGTCAGCCGTGACCTTGGGCTCGTCCTTGGAGTTGTTTTGATTTGATGAGTGAATTGTCAGTTTTCAGCTAAACACCTGTCCGAGATGTGTGTGTGCTGAAGGTGTTAATAGAGAGTATCGGTCTCATGTGCTTACAGAGGTATTTTGATGGTAGGCCAGTCTAGCAATCTGCCCAATCTCTTGTGAACAACGGGGACACAGACAAGTCGGCCCAATTGGCTCGTGTGGAGAACTGTGATTTAGCAGAAAGCATCTACATTTTGAGAGTCAGAAGTCTTGGGTAGTAACTCTGCATTTGGCGTGCGACCATGGGCAAGTCATTCTATATCTCCAAATCTCTAAGAGGAGAAAGTCACATTGGGAGACACCAGGATCTCAGTCAGATAGGAATCATCTCCTCCTCCTCTTCTTCTTCCTCCTTCTCTTCCTCCTCCTCCTTCTTTCTTGCCATCTTCTCCCTCTTGGGTCTGTAGTTGTGTGTGCTATGATCTCAGCAGCACAGGCAAGGAAGTCACTATAAATTTGTCAGCCTGGGCTACGTAGAGAGGCCCTCTCTCAATCCTGACTCCCCTACTTCAAAAAGTTTTAAAGATAAAGAGCGCTTTAAACACACTTTAAATGCAACATTTTAAAGTAAGAAAAAGTGACCATCTCTAGCTAGATGGATGTGTATACACCCCTAATCCTAACACCTGGAGGTAGAGGCAAGAGGAGTTCACGGTCATCCCTGACTACCCAGTAGCTTCAGCCTGTGTTAGGAGACTGTGTCTCAACAAAACAAACCAATCGAGGGGCTCAAGAGATGGCTCAGGAGTGAAGAGCACTTACTGTTCATGCCAAGGACCCAGGTTTCATTTCCAGCATCCAAATCAGGTAGCCCGGTGGCTCTAACACCCTCAGCCTCCATAAGTTCACGCACACATACACAAGGATTTTGAAAAACTCTATAAAAAGCTATTTGGAGAAAAAGTTCCTTATCTTATTCTCTGGAAGGAAAGCTCTCCTCCTGGATGGGCTGGGGTGGGGGTGGGGTGGTGGGTTGAGAGGTAGAGGAGGAGTGACTGTGGCCTTGAGCTGTGGTTTGATTGACTTCTCTGGAATCACTCTTTGGAGAGGTGGTCCTTCACCCAGCTACTGATGCATCTTTAGCATGAGTACCCGCTGAGAACTTATTAAAATGCGAATGCCCAGACCCTACCTCTGACTGCTCTGACTCCGGAGGCTGAGTCCAGCAAAGTGTTGGTCAGAGCTGCCTCTCAGCTAAAGGGCTTTCCCTCTGTGGAAGTCTATCTCTACAGCCATCCTGTCCTTTTGCTCTGTAATAAAGGTGTCTACATTTCAAGGTTAGCAAACACTCCCCTGCCCTGGATGAACTGGAAATAGAGCTGTTTCTCTCTAGCTAGGGGCTGCAGTGGGAGCTGGCATCCTGCAAAGGATCCTTCTCCCTCTCTCCAAGTTTAATGCCCTGCTCAAATGTCTTTAATTTTCTTGTCAGAGCAGACAGGTTAAATATCTCATTTGCCCGCCAGGAGCATCTCCCTTGCAGCCCAGCCCGCTAAGCATGGGTGGCATTAAAGGCATTTTAAAAACTGATGCTCTTTTGTTTCTTTCAGAGAACCAGGGAAAGAGTAAACATGTTATTTCTTCCCTTTTCCATTTAAGTAAATCTTTCCCTCAGTTTTAAAAAGCTCCTCGCTTGGGTGCGCCTGTGCACTTACATTAATCCCATCAACTTTCTAGTCATGCATTTTTTTGGAGGAGACATTAGAAAATCATCTCCCGCTTCTTCCGCTCTATCAGAACCCTATCCAGTCCAGCTGAAAGCGATTTCTGCATAACAACCCAATCATCCTTCGGCCGCACACGTAGTGGGGAGAATGTTTGCTTGTTAAAAGCGTAATTGGTTAATTTGTATGGTGTGGGCTCCATTTCTTCCTCTGCTGACAGAGGCTTGGTTTATGAGCAGTGCTGCTCAGTGGGAGTTTTTAATCTGTGAGGACACATGTGTATTGTCCAATTCAGCTGCTGGTCATAAGTGGGGCTCTTGGAATGCAGTGTGTACAACTGAAGAACTTAACTTGAAACTTTCTTTACATTAACTAAAGTGTAAAAAATTAAAAGTCACGTGTGGTAAGTGGCCCACCAGTGTGGATTATATAGCATAGTAGCTATGTACAGGAAGGAGAACAGCCTAGTTCCCAAATGCAGCTATGCAGGACCCATGTACCTGGGAAGACAAGGTACAGACATAAGGTACCTTCCCCACCTCAGCTCTAGAGGACAGCATATCTGGCCACTGAGGACCCAAACCCAAGAGTAGGATCCATGTCTGAGAGAGCCTGAGCCACACTTAAGGGGAGTGCCAGGGTTAGATGTTCAAATCTATTGGGCTACACAAAATCTGAGTTCCTTCCCAGCCTCCTAGATCTACACTCACTGGTTTATCGGTGGGTTGACCAGTTGTCTGGTAAGAGTACAAAGGTGGTTTGATTCTTGGCTTGTGATGCTGGCTAGGGTAACTAAGTAACTGGTGTAAAAAGGTAGAAAACAGGCAGGGAAGTAGGTAGTCCTATGAGTGGTCAAAACCCAGATATTTATGTTCAGAAAAAAGAAAGACTTCAAGCCAAATGAGAGGGCAGGACACAGAAGTTAGAGTGAGAGGGTGTTTATATCACTGCCACCATCCGTGTCCTTATAGGCTGGATGTTACTATAGGCTATGTGTTCAAAGGGAAGGACAGGGGTGGGCAGGGACAGCATTTGCAATGACTACAGGAGCTAGTTAGGAGAAGCATCTACACCACAGATATTGCCTTGAGCAAAGAAGTGGATGGACGGTACCCTGTTTTCTTCAATCTTTCCCTGCCTCCTTGGGTCCAATCTAGCTACAAGTCTGCTGACTCAGGAGCTGGGAAAATTCATCTCCTATGTCTTTTCATCAGACAGACCAGGGTAGGAATTGGGGGAACTAGCTGTGTGTGTAATAATATGAGACCTATGGTTTCATCAACACAGACTCAGAGAGGTCCCCTTTTCCTACTTTCTACCTGAGGCACTCTGTCTGGTACCTCCCTCACACAGAGTACCCAGCTCAGACCTCTGCCTTTGTAAGAGCATGCAAGTTGTAAGGATAGAGGATGGCCCAGTCTCTTAGAAAGGATGCTGCAGACTGGAGTTAAACATTGGCAGTGGCAATGGTTTGAAATTAACATTTCCTAAATTGTGGCAAGATGCAAGAACATCACTCTAATCATTTTAAAGCTCAGTGACTTTAAGTGCATTTCTCATTGTCAGCAGCCAGTCTACAGAAGCCTTCCTTACATAAAGCTAGAACTCTGTGTGCATTAACCACCCCCTCTTCCCCTCCCCTACCCCAGCATTCCAACGGTGCCATCTGACTCTGCGAAGTTGAAGACTCTTGGTACCACTGAACTAAGACAGCTCTGAAGTGACCGAGGTCTTGCAATTCAGTCTTCATAGGAGAATGTTCCAGCAATTTAAAACAAGATAACAAAGGACATTTGGGTAGAATGACTGTGGCTGGATTTTTTTTTTTTTTTCAGAAACAGAGGGAAAGAGGCTCAGAAAGGCTGCTGTGGTGGCTCCCTGGGGCTGGGATTTTTCTATGCCAGATGTTGCAGTCTTCTTTCTGTGGTTTCCACAGGATTTGTGGACAAGAGGATTTGAAAAGAACCCAAGACCTTCTGGAGTGGGACATACGGTTTCCCTTGTCCTACCATAAAGTAGCAATTCAATCCTTCCACACACATCCCCCTTCCTCCAACTCAGTTATCCCCAGAAGAAACCTGTCTCCCTTCCTGCTTCTTAGTTCGGCTACCATTGAGTGGACCCAAGTCGAGTCTGAGGGAAGGATGATTTACAGGCTCGAAGGCTCACAGATTGCTAGGACCAAAGTTGAGAGCTAACTTCAGGTCTTCAAACTTCAGCCATTTTATCCCCATGCCCTTTGCAGGAACAGTTCCAGAAGTTTCTGGTAGAAGACATCTTGGGTGTATTCCTTTCTAGAGGTACTTCATAGAACTTGGGGACGAGCAGAGACCTTGGCCAATATGGACAAGGATTCTGGTGTGTTGGTTGCGTTCACCAATTGGAAAGTCAGCACCAGCTTAAGCCCAGGAATCTCTAGGTAGCATCTACAGGGCTTGCTGGAATAGGTTAGGTGTCCCTCCTGCCACAGATGACACATGCTGCTGTGTGTCTCGGTGTGACCTGACTTGTGAGTGAGCTTCTCCCCGGGAACCGGTAGAAACAGTCCAAGTTGAGTAAGAGAATCCTTCAGGGCAGTTTCCCTTATCTGTTTTAGAGCCTGAGTGTGTGTCTGTTCCAGGTAACTATGTAGGAACTAAAATCAGTGGCCCAGAGGGGAATGACGGCAGGACCCTGCCCAGCTCTGGGCCTTACAGTAGCGATGATAGATATTCATCTAGAATTAATCGGAGTGAAAGGTCAGGGTCCGGTTGTTGGTCAGTGTCCCGTTATTGGTCAGTGTTCCCATCTCTATCCCCAACTCAGAGTTTGAACACAGCCAGGGTACTCTGATTGTGCCCAAAGAACATGTGATGTCTGAGTTGGAGGGGACCTCAAAGACTAGCCCAGCCCTCCCACGGTCATGATGGAAACTGAGCCAAGCCCGAGGGGATGCAGACACTACTTGGCAAGGGAAGGACCCGAATGGAGCCTAGGAACCTGGGAGGAAGACTTCAGATCAAGTTCTCTGGAGGGCCATGGCTGCTCTAGCACGAGTCTGAAAGCTAATGTGCTCCACTAGTGCTAGTGCTGGTTCCCAGCTCATGATACTTATTTCAACCCGTTTCCCAACAAGGCCTGTGGATGCCAAGTTCCAATGATCGCAAGTCCCCGTGCAATGTTCAATAAAAACAAAGATGTTCAGAGGTCTTTCTGCACATCAGCAGAGAGGGGTTGCTTGGGGCTTCTAGGACAGAAATGAACTTAGGAATCTACCTATGAAGTAAGGGAAGCAGACTGGGCTCTTGCCTTTTAAGGACTTGCACTTGACGGGAACTGAACGTGCTTCACCTTGTCCGTGTGCAAGGCCTTCAGGGTAGGCAGATTTGGGGTAAATATATTTTTGTTACATTTCAAAAAGTGAAATTAAATAAAATTAGCCTTTTGGAAACTTTAAAACAGCTTTAGATTAGCGAAAAATGGCGAAGTTAGTCAGGGGGCTCCCGTGCGGCACATACACCAAGCATTTCTTTATTGTTTCCCTACTGTCCAACATCTTCAGTTCTAACTTGGGGCATATAGCACACTCCCTCTGTTGTTGTTCTGCATTAGTATAACGCCTTTGCCCTCATAAATAACCAATATTTGCATATTTTATTACAATTTACACTGCACTCAGATTTCCCTTGTTTTTTGCCTAACATCACTTTTTCTGCCTCCAGGATCCTGTCCAGATACCATGCTGTGTTCAACTGTCCCGTTTCCTTAGACTCCGTGTGACTGCGGCAGTTTCCTAGGCTCTTGTAATCTTTGAGGACCACTTGACGGTTTTGAGGAACTCCTTCACCTGGCGTTGGGGATTCAGGCCATAATGACAGTCACTGGGGATGCTGACCTTGTTGTCTGCCTTAAGGATTGTGCCAGCCAGTCTTATGTCAACTTGACACACGAACTAGAGTCATCGAAAAGAAGGAAACCTCAACTGAGAAATGGCATCTGCAAGATCTGGTGGTAGGGCTTTTTCTTAAGTAGTGATTGATGGGGGAAGGCTTAGCCTATTGTGGGTGGGTCACCCCTGAGTTGGTGGTCCTGGGTTCTTAGAAGAACACAGGTTGAGTGAGGCATGATGAGCAAACCAGTAAGCAGCGGTCAGTGGTCTCTGTGTGAGCTCCTGCCTCTGGGTTCCTCTCCAGTTTCAGATCCTGTCCTGACTTCTTTCAGCAATGGGCTGTGCTGTGAAAATATAAGCCAAATAAACCCTTTCCTCCCCAGCTTGCTTTTGGTCATGGTGTTTCATCACAGTGATAGTAACCTTGAGAAACACAGGAATTCTGGTTAGATGGCTTCATTATAAAGTTGCACAAGGAGGTAGGAGGCTCTCAGGACTCAAAGGGAGAGAGACCTTAGATGAAATGCTCAACAGTGGGGGTGGGGAACTCTAAGAATCTACCCCCAGTAGAAAGACAGGGCATCAAGTGAGGGATGGAGTTGCCATCTCACAGTCAAAAACTCTGACCCAGAATCATTCCTTTCTAAAAGAACTGCAGGACAAAAATAGAGAGGAGACTGAGGGAAAGGAGGTCAGTGACCGCCCAAATGGGGATCCATCTCAAGGGGAGGCCCAAAGCCTGATGCTATTACTGATGCTATGTACTTACAGGCAGGAGTCTAGCATGGCTGTCCTCTGCGGGGCCCAACAAGCAGCTGACTGAGAGAGACACAAATACTTATATCCAACCAATGGACTGAAGTCAGGGACCCCTGTAGTTGAATTAGGGAAAGGCTGGAAGAAGTTGAGGAGGAGGGTGACCTCATAGGAAGATGAGCAGTCTCAACTGACCCAGACCCCTGAGATCTCTCAGACACTGAGCCACCAACCAGGCAGCATACACTAGCTGGTCACGGGTCTTCAACACATATATAGCAGAGGACTGACTGACTGGTCTGCCCTCAGTGGGAGAAGTCAAGCCTAACCTTCTAGAAACTTGAGGCCCCAGGGAGTGAGAAGGCCTCTACCAGATGGAGGAACATCCATAAATAAATAAATAAATAAATAAATAAATAAATAAATAAATAAATAAATAAATGCATGCATGCATGCATGCATGCATACATACATACATGCATACATACATACATACATACATACATACATGTTGCACCACCCACTTTCACACTTTCTCCCTTTCCTTTTGCCTTTCCTTCTTCCCTTTTTCCTTCCTTCCACCTCTTTCTTTTCCTCTTTCCTTCTCGCCCTTCTCTGTCCCCACCTCTCTATCTCTCTCCCCTGCCTCTCATTTTGGGGTAGGGGTTTGCTCTGTAGCCCAGGCTGGCCTAGAACTTGTGCCCTTCCTTTTGCAGCCTGATATTGCAGATGTACTCCTGCTGTACCTTTTAGATGGAACTCACTAGACACAGCCCACACTCCCAGGGCGAGAGATTATGCTTCCTTCGGGTGGAAGATTTGCACAAATCACTTGGAATTCTTTAGCCCGAACGTTTCCTTTCTTTCATCCTACTTCAAAATATATTCGGTTGTTTATTTAACGGGCTTATGGATTTTTCATTTGGTATTTTGGGTCTTCTTGCTAACTTTCTTTCTCTTGTCAGTGATGATGCATGAAGTAACACTGTAACCGTGTAGCCCTGGTGCAACACACTGGATCCTAGATGCTAGCATGGGACACTTCCTGGAAACAAGCAGCCCTGGAAACTGACTGTGCCCTCAGATCCTTCCAGCAGAGCTGGGACAGAGCTCCAGTCCAGTGGCATTGCATTCTGAAGCAAGGCCCCATCTCCAGGCGGCAGGAAAGGAGAGATTACTAGAACTGGTGTGGGCCCTTCCAGGAGACCCTAGCAGCAGAGTGAGCAAGAGGGCATGGCAGCTAACAGCTGGGAAGAAGACCCAGGCACCCCTCGGGGTCCTGGCTCCAATTGCTCTTGGCAGGTTTGACCTGAATTTTGTACTTTTTTCTTCCCCCTAATGAAGGGTTCTCAGATCCCCCAAGCTTAAGGTTCCATTCCGCTCTACTGATGAATGAGAAAGTAGAGTGTGACCGTGGGCTTTAATAAAACTGTGGTAACTGCTTAAAAAATGAAATGTGAGAGCTCTCCTTTCTTCTGTAACCCAGTGTCCTAAGAAAGATGTGAACCAAAATAAGAGACAAGGGAGGAGAGAGCTCTACGCTGTTAACTGAACAGGGTCGGGGTGGAAAGAGGGAATGGGTTAATGAGAGATGAGGAATCCGGAAGGGCTTCCTGAAGGAGGGAGCTTAGGTAGGGGCAGATTGGAGGCAGGAAGGCCATCTTGGCTTTGTTCTGAAAGACAAGGACCATTTTCATTTTCTTTTTTAAAATTTATTCTTCTTTCATACAATACATCTGGATTGCCACCTTCCCTCCCCAACTCCTTCCCTCCTCCAAGTCCTCACAGTCCCTCTTACCTCCCCTCTCTCCCAGACCCACAACCCCTCTGTTTCCCTTCAGAAAAAAATCTGGCCTTGCTCCCAGTAATTGCAACTGAGCACCGTATAACCAGATGTAGTAAGGCTAGGTACAAACTCACATATTGAGGATGGAGGAGGTAACCCATTGGGGGGAAAAGGGTCCTAAGATCAGGCAAAAGAGTCAGAGACACCCTGACTCCCACTGTTAGGAGTGCCACAAAATCCCCAAGCTAAACTATCATTGAATGTACACAGAGTGCCTAGCACGGACCCACACACAGGCTCCGTGATTGCCACATCAGTTTCTCTTAGCCCTTAGAAGTCCTACTCGGTTCATTCTGTGTGTCTTGTTTCTACTCCTCCGGCTCCTCCAAACCTTCCACCCCCTTTCATCAGGGTTTCCCAAGCTCCAGCTAATGTCTGAAGGTGGGGTCTCTGCCTCTGTTCCCATTGCTACCAGAGAATCCTCTCTGACGGTTGGGGTATGTGGGGATGGGAACAGGAGGGATCATCAGGTCGGGGAGAAAACAATGGAGAGAAAGAGTCCAGAGAGATATGACTGAAATTGGGGAGGCATTTAGGGAGTGATGTAGAAACCTGTGTAGTGGAAACTTTCTGGAACCTGTGAAGGTGACCCTAGTGAGGACTCCTAGCAGGATATGGAGCCTGAACCATCCATCTTCTGTAGCCAGGCCAGCCTTCCTGTAGTGGGAATGGGACAGCAACCCAGTCATAGAATCTTGACCCACACCTGCCCCATCTGAAAGATGCTCTGGGACAAGGCTGGAATAGAACTTGTAGGAGAGGCTAAACAACCACTGGTCTGACTTGAGACCTACACCACGAGAGGGAACCCGTGCTCGACGCTGCCTGATGGCCAGAAAATGGAAGCTGGGTATCTCAAAACCCGTTTTGTTTTACTACATGAGATCAGTGATGTGCCCCAGACTCATGAGTTTTCGATCGCTGGGCTTGTCAGAAGTGTTTGTGTTCCCAGGATGGACAAGGGCAGAGGTCACTAAGTGGGAGCTGATGCAGGCTGTAGCAGGCCTGACCAAACCATTTGGGGACTAGACAAAGCCTGGGGAAACAGACTGCTGACTGCAGGCAGTGACAGTCATTAGGGAGCCGATGGCACTACAGAAGTATCTGAGATATGATGCTGAATGGCTTTTATATTATTTATTTATACCATAAAGCAAGTGAGAAAAGTAATCAGCTCTCCCCTTGGGGGGTCTGGGGACTAGGCTGGCTAGGATATGAGGCATAAAGGGGAAAGGAGGATACACAAATGGGTCAGAGAAGTCTCTTCTGGATGTGGTCACTCCCTCCACACCTCCGTGCATTCCTACATGCATTCATGTGTGTATGTGTGCACTATCTATCCACCCTCTCTCCCTTCCATTCATCCATTATCCCATATGTCTGCCTGTTTGTCCATATGTCTGCCTGCCTGTCCAGTGTGGGGTACTGGGTAGGTCACATCTTCAGAGTTTATTAAGCAATCCTGCCCTGATCAGTCTAACAGAATGGATTTCCTGCCTTCAAATCTCTTCTACCTCCACAATCAGTTGGTTAAACAGCTCTTGTCTGAGTCTGCTTTCTGTGGTCCCCGTGCCAGGTTCTGAAAAGGATCAACAATAAACACAGACAGCCTCATCCTCAGAGACTGCCCCTGGATTGGGGAGAAGGCCCATTTACAGTGGAAATGGTATGGCTCGGCATATGAAAATAATTGATGGTATACTTAATGTTTGAAGTGCCCAGCTCTGAGAGACTGCCAGAGTACAGGTATCCTGAGCTCATATTTCACAGGAGAGGGGAGCTTTGCAAGGATCTCCCAAAGCCCAAGGGAATGAGGCATGAGAAGGAATAGAAGCAGTCTCTTGGCTGTCTGTCATGATGGTTAATGTCCTCACCTTTCAGATGAGGCACTGAAGGCACACCTGAGAGGTCAAGAGGTCTCTGATGCTGCGTGACTGGAACAGAACCAGCCTGGAGCACGGATGCTCCTAGACCTCAAAGCTTGTGTTCTGAGATGTGGTCCAGGGTGCCTGGTCGTGTAACCTTCTTTCTTTCTTGAAGAGCCTTCTGGAAGCCCCACTGCCATTCTTCAGGTTCAGAAGCAATGCTTGACCCACTAGAGAGTGAGTTAGTCTCTGCCACCATCCATTGCCTTGTATCTTTTTTCTAGCAAGGGAGGAGGTAGGATGGCTGGGGTTGTGTACCATTGTTGGTGCTACCTGAGGATATGTGAGCCCTTCTAAAATATCAGCTTGCTCCTGACCACCACTGAGTTTCTTCGGACTCCTTGAATCTCTCCTAGGATTTCTCCCTTCCTGTCCTCTCCACTTTCCTTTGTTTCTCTTCCCTTCCTCCCTTCTTTCCCCTTTCTTCCTTCTTCTTTCCTCCTTTATCTGGTTTCCCAGGTAGAAAAGAGAAGCTTCCAGAGGTCGTTTTACTGGATACTGATATGAGTTCAGACTCCCTTTCAGTCTGACCTTTCTTGGCTTCAGATCATATCTGGGGCTCTCAGGTATTCCTAGTGACTCCTGGACCAACCTGCTCTCAACCACCCTCTGAGTGATGCATTCCAGGGACAGGAACCCCCTAGCACTCTTTCTGTCCTTTTTCTGGAGTCCTTGTCAAGCTGAGTCCGTCCCCAGAAGGGAGTGAGTATCTGTTTTGTGTGACTTAAAGAAGAGAGGTACTTGTCTTGTCTCTAGGAAGGGTTTTCAGGGGTCAGCAAGTTTGGATCTTGATGCATTACTACGGAAAATTACTTTTCCTTCAGAGTGGGGGGCTCATGGGTTGGCAGGATTCCAAGGCTGCGCATCCCGATCAGAGCTTGTTGTCCAGATTCCTAGAAGCCTTTTTGGGATAGGAAGAAGCCATTCTGGGCCATGAGGCCCATTGCACTCAAGCTGAGGGCCTCCTGACATTCCTTAGTGCTCTCAGCAGGAGCTTTGACCTGACCCATCCATCAGGGTCCCCCACACCACTCCCTCCTCCCCTTAGATCTTTCTAGATATGTTCCCATCCTGCTCTCTGCTTTTGCATTGTTGGGTGTTCTTGACACTCAGTTCTACTCACTGACCTTTCCTCTGAAGGATTCCCAGTGACCTGCAGGGTTATGGCCTTTTAGAAATTTCTGTATCATCTCTCATCAGGAGCTGTTTTAAAGTTCTGCTTATTTGGGACATTAGTCATTCTACTATGACTATAACAAAATACCCAAGATAACCAACTTAAAGGAGGGAAGGGTTATTTCAGCATAAGATTTTGGATGTCTCAGCCATTGTTGACTGGCCCTGTTGCTTTTGGACCTGTGCTGGGATAGTTCAACGTGTTGAGGGCCTGTCTTGGAGGTATACAGCTGGGTATAAAAGAGAGAAATTAAGAAGAGGTATGGTCCTATAATCCCATCTGAGGCTACATATCTAATGACTGAAAGACCTTCTAAGCTCTAGTTCTTAACATTTCTATCACTTCCCAACATCACCAGGCTAAGGACCAAGTCTACATGAGCCTTTGGAAGTCTTCCCAGTTCAAACGATGGTAGCTGGCTTGGTCAGCTCCCTTCTTTCCAGTTAGGCCAGGTTTCCTTAAGGAGAGTAATTCTAATGTTGAAAGGCAGGGCTGCAATCTCCTCTTGTGTTTTAAGAGTGTTCTTTGTTGAGTAGGATCCATTGGAAACAGAAAGGGGCTTTGGGGTTTGGGTTTGGAAAGCCCCGATGATAAAAAAAGATATTAGTTTTAGTTTTAACAAGTGTACAAAGTAATAAATAGTGAAATGGAATTTTTATACACACATTATTTCGTTGTTCACATGTGTTTAGATGTGTGAATGTGCTGTGGACCCCGAGGTTGATGCTCGGTGTCTTCCTCGAGCACTCTCTACTTTGTTGATGTGAGGTCTCTTCCCGAACATGCTGGCCACTCCTTCTAACGTGTCCAGCTAGCCAGTATGCTATTTTACGTGTGTTCTAGAGATACAAGCTCCAGTCCTTGAGCTTGTGGGTCAACAATTTTATCCACTGAGTCACCTCCCTAGCAACCACACTCTGTGTAGATGATCTTCCCTTACTTCTCCAGGCTTCTGACTGCTTCTGTCTGGCCCCCACCCCATCTCCCCAGAGGCCTTCATCCCCCTCCATCTCCCCAGAAGCCCCTCCATCTTTCCTCTTGCCTTCAAGTCACGTGTCTTCTCTTGGCTTTTCTTTTTTCTCTTTTCCCTAACCCTCCCTCAAGACCCCTTCCTTCCCACACGATACCCTTTTTAATTCATGACTGACACTCCCCACATACAAGCTCATATACAAGCACTGAATATAAGATTTTTATATAACAAGACGTGTGGCAGTTGCCTTTCTAAGTTTAAACCAGTTCTCTGCAGATGCCATGGTTTCACGTTTTTAGTGCCTGGATTCATCTCCATTGTATGCGGTGTGGACCATATTCCCTTTACTCACCAACTGATGGACACCTAGCTACAGTGAGAGGCTGTCCAGGCATCACTGTGGCAGGGTATGGAGTCATTTGGATGCCAGCCCAGGGGAGGGATAGCTGGATCAGACCGTATATCCGTCTTTAGTTTCTTAAGAGAACCGCCATGCCGATTTCCACAGTGGCCGCACTAGTTTACATCTACACCAGCAGTGAAACGGGCTTGCTCTTTCTGCATGAACTCGCTAGCTCCTACTGCTGTTCGTTTCCCTTTTTAAATTTGTGTGTGCTTGTGCATGTTTGTATATGTGCACAGATGTGCTCAGGCGTGGAAGCCAGAAGACAGCCTAGAATATAATCCTCGTGAATATTGTCTACTTCCTTCTTTGAAACAGGGACTCACCCTGGCCTGAAGCTCATAGTTAGGTTGGGCTGGCTGACCAGGAAGCTTCAGGCTCTTCTCTCTGGTCCCTGCTTCCCCCCAGCACTGGGATTCCATGCAGGGCCACTATGATGGACACTAACAGAAGATCTAGGGATCCAACTCAGGTCCTTGTGCACGTGAAGCAAGCATCACTCATTACACCATGCTCCTAGCCCTTTGCTTGCTTTCTTGATGTCGTCCTGACTGGAGTGGGATGAAATTTCAAAGCAGGTGTAATTTGCATTTCCTCCATGGATGGTGCAGAGTTTAAGTCCTGCGTCTGCCACATTTCGCTTTGGGAACGTGGAGTGGATACTCAGGGCTCTTTGTCATTCGTGAGTCTTGAGACACATTACTTACCCCATCCATGGTTGTGAGAATGAGGGTCTGCAACCCTTGGTGTAGCACCTGCCACATAGTATGAGGCTCAGAGGCAAATGGCAGACGGGGCTGTGATCACTAGTGTCTTCTCATGTGCCCGATGTTGGGCCTGGCCCTGTACTGGTTAAACTGATTAGTTAAACTACTGTGGGAACTGCAGTTCCTTTTTGAGGACTTCCTTGTCTCTGGGGAACTAGAGCTTAGACAATAGGCTACATATGTTTCTTGAGCAAGGAAAAGAAGAGCAGGGGTGACTAAGAAACCTCAGTGGAATTGCAACAGAAGGTACCCTCCCTTCATGGCACAGAGAACACTTGTCACTAGGGGACATGTCAGATCACTCACCTGTAGCTCTGGGACTCTCTCTTAGCTCCTGGTTAACTCTTTAAGCAACACACACACACACACACACACACACACACACACACACACACACACACAGTCATCTCTATACCAGGCTAGGAACAAAGCAATCAGTTCTCCTGCCATTGGTGAGCATTGGGTAGTCCACTCAGGGTCACGAATACCTGCTGCAGCAGCGTTGACCCTGCCGGGGATGGACTCTCCAGATTGCTGCACAGAGAGCCCCTATTTTCATTCTCACACCCGGAGGGAATGGCTGGGGAGGACAATGTGTGCACAAGAATTGTTATGATGCCAACAGCCTCTTTCACCATCTGGCCGCTGAAGCAACACTCCCTTTTGATGCAAAACAGCAATTTCTGTGCTTTCTGACGGAATAGAGCCTCTTAGCACATGGTGTCACCACAGGGACAACCGTGCCCACGTAGGGAGCATCCTCTAGGACAAAGCCCACCTCTGAGCAGTCGTGTCTGTGTTCTCATGGCACTGGGATCCACTGGCCCTGTTTTGCAGGTAAGAAACCAAGACTTAGTTATCAAGCACCTTTCCTAGGGTGAACTCGGGCAGTGTGACTCTTAAGTTCCATACTCCTTGCCTTTTCTTTTAGGGTAATCATCGCCACCTTTGTTTGAAAGCTGCAAAACCCATAGTTCAGAGAGGCAAAGAGACTTGCCCCAGGACACACAGCTAGTGAGGGTTAAGGCGGGATTAAGACTCTGGTTGCCAGGCCCTGATTGAGCCTCTCAGTCCCTGGGAAGCTGGAACCCAGTTGATTTGGTGTCACTTCCCCCGCTCCGACTGGAGGGGGCTGTTCTTGGAGCACAGCCTGCAGGAAGATGTGGATCCTGGATGCAGCCGCAGCTGCTGATGCTGGAGATGAAAGAGGTGGGATGGGCCAGCCCCAAGCCCGGGCGCCCTGCCAGATCTGCCAACATGAACTTACATTTTGTCATCTTCTCCTTTTGCTTGATTTAATGCAACCTTAAATAATAATGGGGCAGGAGGAGGGGGACCGAGGGAGGAACCAGGATTCTGAGTAACAGTCTCATCAGACCATGCATTTCCCCTTTGCTATTTGAGAAGTGATTTCTCCTCCCATGTAAACATTTTTTTTTAAATGATGATTCCAGGCTGAGTGGCACCAGGAGCCGCCTGAGATACTTCCCTTCAGCTCCCCCTGGTCCTCAGATGGAAACGGAATGGGAGCCCGTAACCATGGCAATTCTCTAATGTTCATCTTTCATAAACTATGAACATGGGGGAGTCTTGGTCACAGCTTCTTCTAGGAGGAAAGAAAGCTCTCCGCTACTGGGGACGCAGGGTAGCTGGAAGAGAGGGGAGGGAAAGGTGCAGGGATGGGCTTTTGCCTTTTTCCTCTTTTTTTTTTTTTCTGTAGAGATGAATGACATTCTATTTGGTTTAGCTCAAAGCAAGGCCTCAGCATGTAAGTAAGAAACAGCCCGGGCCAAGCACTAAGAGTGCACTTTATAATTTAGTTGAAGGCAAGAGAGAAGGCAGAGAGGGTGTATGCTTCAGAAAGAAGGGCCAGAGGAGGTTGCAAGGAATGATGGACGGCTGGGTGGCTTGTATTTTGAAAGAAGTTAAAATGACTCAAGCTGACCAATAAGTCTCCAAACGACGCCCTCCCCTACCTCGTCCCCCACAACTGTCATCTTTGGAGTCTGAGTTCTGACCTTCCCTGTGTCCTCAGATGGGTGTGAGGTCTCTGTATTGTCTGCATCAGTAGTGTGTGGTGAGGAATTGCACCCACGAGTGAAGGGCTTACTTGGATCAGATGTTTTCTTTCCTTGAAGGCAGATGTCAGTGAGCTTCCTATCCTCATAGCAAACCACTGGACTGGCTTGAAGAGAGAATAGGTTTTATTTTTAGCTCACGTAGTCTGAGGGCTTGGCCTATGGTTCCCTGGCTCTGTTGCTTTGGGTGAGGTAACATATCACAGCAGGTGTGCACTGTGGAGCAGTACTCATGGCCAAGAAGACAGAGAGAGGGGGAAGCGATGGGGTCTCACAATCTTCATGCTCCTAGAGTTAGAGTCCCCTAACCCCAACCTCCTAAAGTATTCCAGTCTGTGACAGTGCCAAACTGAGGACCAGGCCTTTGACACAGAGATCTTTCTGGAATATTAAAGATCCAAATTTTAATGGGGTTAATGAATATATCTCATTATACATCCAGTGAAAGCTATGAATCACACTCCAAAATTGAAGTTATGAAAACATTCATTCAATATATCCCTTCATGGTGATTTTGTCACTGCCCACAGTTGCTGGTGTCTACATAGAGCAGTCCTGAGCCTTGTCAGCCTTGAGATGTCCTTGAGCATCAGTTGAGTTGGGGTATCAGTGGGAGATGGGTCTCTCATGTTTCCTCAACCTGACCGTGAAGTGATGGATCTGGAGTGATCTTGTCACTAAATCCCACATCCTGAGAAGACCTTCTTGGTTCCTGTGAACTCTTTGGGAAGAGGAAGCTTCAAGTCAATTCTTTCCAGGAGCTGTGCAGAGAGAGCAATCAGATGATCCTGCAGGGAAAAGGATACATGCTGCCTTCAACTGAATGCTTTTCAGCATCTCTGTCGCCCTTGAGGCTTCCACACAATGGCTCTCCTGTGCTGGGGGTGGGGGAGTTTCTGTTGCCATCAGACTCTGCAGGTTCTGGATGGGCATCTCCTCACCCCACCTATGTTTCAGCACACTATACCAATGCTTCTCATATTTTGAGTGTTTTAGGGACTGTTCATCTTATAGCAGAGAGTGGGGGCTCATTTACCCATGTGTCATCAGAGACTAGCACAGTTTGAGGGTCCTGATGCTAGCTTGGAATCAGGTGACCTCTCAAATCATCTTCACTTCAACCATGTGAAGAATCCCGCATTTTTCTCAGTTGTCATTGTCCTGGGTTGTTAAGGCAGTTTATGCTATAAGGGAACCCAAGTAGCGTCATTGCTAGACTTAGATGTCCTCTTGTTGGCTTGTGACCTTCTCCCTTTCACTTACCAAAACCCTTCCTCTACTCATGACTCTCTTTCTATGTAAAATGCTCGTTGACTTTCCTGGACCAAATCTCTCATTTCCTATTTTGAGTTCTTTCCTTTGCACTCAAGTGGCCTCTCTTTTTGGACCTGGTTGTTTCCTGTATTGATTTCTGACTTCTCTGAGGGTAGAGACTGAGTCTAAGTCATCACACAATCCTGTGACACTTTGCATTTAGAGGGGGACTTGTTAGAGAGCAGATAGAGCCTGTGGGGACAGGGTTCCAATCTCTCCCACGCCATATGACTTTGCAGCTCCCCTCATAAAGATAGATGCCAATTCTCTACCTTTGAATTTGGACTTTAGTTTTGCTTTGGCCAATGAGATACTCGGAGACAAGATACTACAAGATGCTGGAAGAGACTGAGCTTGTGGACTAGACTTGCTCTTATTCTCTCAGTCACATGACCTCTGGGTGAGGAACGGGAGGAACACACATCAGAGCTTCCCCTGCAAACCTACCAGTGAAAGCAAATGTGGTTGTAAGATGCTATTGAAATTCCGAGGCTGTTCGTCATGTGATGACTGTTGGGTAATACAATTACTAGTCTGAACTGTGGCCCGTGAAGCACCGGAGGCCTGTGGTGCTAGTCCACCTTTGAGATTTGCTATAAAAGTTATTGGAATCATAGAACATTGCGAGTGACTTCAGTAAGTGGTTGCTTACTCACCAAGTGGAGACTGAGGGAGGTGGAGAAAAAAACAGATATTTTCGTAAAGCCTTCCCTCTATGAGCTAAGCATGTTTTTAAAATTGACAGAGGCTGACTTTTGTGGGAGGAAAAAAAATTGGGATCCTCTAAAAAGTATCAATTTTCCTCGTAGTTATGGGTTATGCTGCTTCCTGTTGTGATTTCTATGAGTAACTCTGAAGCCTAAAATAATTGTGTATGCCTGTGTGTGTGTGTGTGTGTGTGTGTGTGTGTGTGTGTGTTTTACTTTAGACAGAGATGCCTTTTTGGAAATTGGACATTTCCAGCCTTCTGTCATGGGATTTCCTGGCATAAGGTTAATTGCGTTAGGGATGGCATGAGGGATGGGGTGTGAGGCTAGGGGGCCTGATTCCGTTCACATCTTCACCAGTGACTTGAGAATTTCTCATAGTTCACTCCTTTCTAAATCTGGAGATGCTGGGGATGACAAAGGACACACAAGGGGGCAATGTTTCTTCTTTAGGAAGAACTCTTTAGTCACATTTAATCCAAACTAACTTTTCAAGGAACAGGGGTTCAGGATGGGGAGAGAATCCAGTGCCTGGATTCCCTCCCGTAGAGCCTTGGCAAGCCATTCTCATCAAAAGCACCGTCCGTGGAGCATCTCCTCCTATGTGTTGCTGCTGGGCACCAAAGCTGCACCCAGAGTTCTAGGGTGAGCATGATCTAGAGGGTCATGCTGCATGGGTAAAAACCTGTGACTCTGATGCCACTAAGGCCCAGAAGAGCAAATAGTAGAACTATTTGATTTGGGATGTCAGGGAGAAAAGACCATTTCCACTGCCCTATTAGGCCACTCAAACCCATTGTCTTGCTGAGATTGCTAGATAGGCATAAGGAAGAAAGGCGAATTCCCTATCCTGAGTCATGGGTAATTCTCTTTCTTATTATATTTCAACAACAACAACAACAACAACAACAATAACAACAGCAAACACACACACACACACACACACACACACACACACACACACCAAAAACAAAAGGAAAAAAGTATTGACAAACCTAGCAATGTGACTCTCTTGAGAACTCTAAACCTACCTTTTCCCTTGAATGCAAACTTTTTCCTTCTTAGTTTATTTCCTTTCTTTCTTTCCTTCCTTCCTTCCTTCTTTCCTTTTATGTATATAATAAAGGTTGAACCCAAGGTCTCATCCATGCTAAGCAGTCCCCTCCCTGAGCTATTTTCTCAGCCACACTAGTCTTTTAATAAGCCAACCCCAAATTTGCTTCATATCGACTCTTCCTGAAATACTTTACAGAGGTAGACATAGACAAGATCTAGGGCTGCACCTGACTAGAGATCTTTGAGGAGAAGTTAGGCTGCATAGCAGCAAAGCTGAGCTGTTGCTCTAATTGCTGACAACATGCTCAGGGCCATAGCTACTCCACATGGAGCTCTGAGCTCAGAGATGCTGGAGCAGGGCGTCACCGGAAGGGACACAGTAGTTCTGTACCTTGCTCAAACCACTTCCTTTCTTGGTCCTCAACTGTTTGCCCAGGGTTTTGAGATGTGGGTCTGAACTTGACTCCCTGACGTGTGTGTCCAGGGGAATAAGATATGATGTAAGAACATCTTTTCTGGGACAGAGCATCTAGTATTTGCAGCTTAACCATCACAGGACTGGCATTGTGATAAGTGGAAGCATGTATGTCACATGGTCCTGTCTGGAATATTGTTCAGTTTCTCTATCTTTGTTTATTCTGAAATTGTTGTTGGGGGAGCCTGGAATCCCTCCCAAAGCATCAGTGTGTGTGAGTTCTTGTGTCTGCCTCGCTTCAATGTGATGGGTCTTCTCTAACCACTGCTAATGTCCCTAACACTCAAGGGCAGGTGATGCTACAGTTCCCAGGCTCTGAACCTTGCCAGGTTCCTGTATTGGTCTCTTTTAGTGCCTTCTCCAGGGGCATGCTGAGTTTCTGCCATGCCCCCTTTCTCAGGCCTGACACAGCTGCCCTTTCCTCTTATAGCATCCATGATGATGACTACCTGATTTTCAATTTGGAGTCTCCACTCCCATAATCTGACAGAGGTATTGGACCCAACTCCTCTGACTTGAAGAATATGAAACCTTGTTCTACCAGGCATTCTGCAGTGGTGTCCTGTCAGATTTCCAAATGCAGACCCAATCTATCTTCATTCCATCCTGTGGTATATGTTACATTGTTACATTTGCAATAATTAACTTGGTTATCTCTCTCTCTCTCTCATATATATATATATATGAGGGCTGGCACAAGTTAGGTCAAGGTCATGATTGGTACAAAAATAAGGCAGGGAAGGGAAAATCAGAGAAGGAGAAGGAAGGAGAATCAAGATGGAGATGGGGAAGGATGACCCAGATCCGGATGGTCTTGAATTGCCAAGGTAGTTAGGATGGATTTCTGTAGACAAATTTATCTTATCTAGGTGG